>NC_050450.1:90694274-91022711 GCF_903995425.1 Onychomys torridus
GCTGTGCTTTTTCTAAGATTCTGGGTTTGAGCCATCACTGGGAGAGAGAGATGGGAGGAAGGGAAGCAAATTGGTTGACAAGTAAAAATACTTTGTAGAAATTTTACTGAAAGTTAGGCGGTAGTGGCGCACGCCTTTAATCCCAGCACTCGGGAGACAGAGACACACAGATCTCTGTGAGTTTGAGGCCAGCCTGGTTGGCAAACAAAGCGAGTTGCAGGGCAGCCAGGACTGTTACAAAGGAAACCCTTTCTCAAAAAACAAAACAAAACAAAAAATTATTACATAGAGCTCCTCAAAGAACCCCTTTTGTATAGTTTAGTGAGGTTGCTTGGAAAATACATGTATACTGATTCCTAAAGTATACAGTCCACCACTCTGTACCTTCCTTCTGTAGATGGTCATCACCAGAAAGTTCAGCATGCTTACATATTTGATACTCTGTACAGCGACTGGTCTGTCACTTGCTGTTCCACTGGTTCATCAGCGAGCTGTGTGGCTGTTCCTTTCCCTGTGGCCTTCCCATAACTGTCAGATCTTTCCCAGTAGTCTCAGAGGGAGTGTCCTTTGAGGCTAGCTTTTGTTCTGTAAAGTTTCTCTTTCAAGGCCCGCAGACCGAGTTTACCAGTCCATTTAGATTGCATTCCGTAAATTTAGACATACGTTTTTCTAAGTGTGTGCAAGCTGGTTAAAAATGAGCTCCCATGAACATAACTACAGTTGAAATAGCAGATGGACAGGTTTGGAAAACGTGAGGACGCATATCATGCTCACCAGCAGGAAGAGTAGCGTGGCTCACAGGAGCCTCTCTCTTCCCACCTGCTCCTCTCCCTCTCTCTTACTGTTTTCCAGGGGCACAGCTACGACTTTGCATTTGTCTAGGAAGGTATCAGAAGAGTTCACCAAGGGATGGGAGACAGCCCTTTTCTGGAAAATCCTTTGATTTGGATATGCCTGCTGGCCAGAATCTGCAGTTTTTAACAAGGGCCATCCACCAACTAAGTGGGCTCTATAAGCCCACTTTCCTCCTGTGAGTGCACGTACCTTTGAAGATTGCCAGCAGGGGCTGAGTGGGGTGAGACCTGTGGTTTCCAGGTATTTCCAACAATGTATAAAGTTACTATTTCCTACTAGGAAAATAATTTGTTTATTTCTGGAATTTAAAGAATGCAGAGCTACTCCAAATGACTGCCAGCATTTTTAGGAATTTTTCTTTCTTCCCTCCCCCTTTACTCTTATAATGGCACTATTAAAATATAATTCACAGGCCATACTATTCTTAAAATGTTAAATACAGTCTTAATATATGTGCCAGCAAGTTTACTTATGGGCACCTATTCAGAAGAAATGAAAACAGATTTACACAAAAACGTGCACACAGATGTTCATAACAGCATTACTCATATTAGTGAGAAAAAAAATCATTTAAATATAAGGGATAAACAGAATTTGGTATATACATATAGTAGAATACTGTTTGACAATACAACAGATAAACTGGTATATGATTAGGCCTTATGCACATGCTATGTGAGGATAAACAGACACAAAAGACCACAGATTTTAATGATTCTAGTATGAAATGTTCAGAAAAGGCAAATATCTAGAGATAGAAAGTAGGCTAGAAACCAGGCGATGCTGGCACATGCTTTTAATCCCAGCACTCAGGAGGCAGAGCCAGGCAGATCTCTGTGAGTTTGAGGCCAGCCTGGTCTACAGAGTGAGTTCCAGGACAGCCAGGACTGTTTCACAGAGAAACCCTGTCTTGGAAAATCAAAAAGAAAGAAAGGAAGGAAGGAAGGAAGGAAGAAAGGCTAGAGGTTACAAATGACATGAGGTCTTTTTAGGGTGACCAACTCTGTAAAGAACTAAAAAGCCATAGAAAGCGGACCCTTCACACACACACACACACACACACACACACACACACACACACACACACTGTCCCACATGTGTGGGCCCCTTACATGTCCCCATGTAATTGTCTTATGGCTGTCATCATATGTGTCTCCTTGACTTTGGACCAAAACCATGAGCCAAAATAAATTTATGCTCTTTTTTATGTTCTGAGGGTTGAACCCAGGCCTATCGCATGTCAAGCAAGCATTCTACCAACTAAGCCACACCCCACATGTCTTCAAAACTTAAAAAAAGAAAGGAAGGAAGGAAGGAAGGAAGGAAGGAAGGAAGGAAGGAAGAAAGAAAGAAAGAAAGAAAGAAAGAAAGAAAGAAAGAAAGAAAGAAAGAAAAAGAAAGAGAAAGGAAGGAAGGAAGGAAGGAAGAAAGAGGAAAAGTATATACTTTTAAATGAAGTCAGTAGACTTTATCTTGTTCAGAACTGAAAGTCAAAAGGACTGATTTTGGGAAAGGCTTTCTGGAGAATTGGACATAAGAAAGGATTTAAAGTAGGTATGTCTAGCCCGGCCTGGTGCCAGTACACCTTCAGTCCCAGCACTGGGGAGGCAGAGGCAATGAATCCCTATGAGTTCAAGGCCAGCCTGGTCTACAGAGTGAGTCCCAAGGCCATTCAAAGCTGCATAATGAGACCCTGTCTCAAAAAAACAAAAACAAAGGAAAAAGAAACAAAACTCTCAGGCCAGCATTCAACAACTACTCAGATCATTACCACAACAGGTTCTTCTTTTTAAGTTCTTTCAGTGTATTTATTTTATGTGTGTGTGTGCATGCATGTGCACACCATGCCATGTGTTTATTATTAATTGGTACATCAGAAGGGAAGAGATGCAGTTTCAGAGATACTGAGACAGACTTGCCCAGGGTCACACAACTAGGAAGAAAGAGAATATTTATTATCTAGATACTTATTTACCTAAGAAGACTTATTATCTATTTTTGAGACAGAGTCTTCACTATGTATCCCTGGCTGACCTGGAACTTGCTATGTAAACTGGACTGGCTTCGAACTCACAGAGGTCCACCTGCCTCTGCCTCCCGAGTGCTGGGTTTAAAGGCGTGTGCCACCACCGCCCGGCCTAAACTGACTTTCTAGTGACATTCTGTCTTTATCCCCCTGACTTACAGAAAGCTTACAGGACATGACTTACTGATTAGGAGCCAGCTACGGGTAGGTGAGTAAGTTCTGTTTTGAGTATTTATGGGAGGGGCTGTACACCTGACACTAAGTGAGAAACTTCTAACATATGTTACACATATGTATTGTGTCTCCAGTAGCTAGACCAGCTGATTATGCAGTAGCCATAAACATCCTTCCCAAAAGGGAAGCTGTCAGGCCTAGGCTGTCCAGTAAACACATACCTTCTTCCACTTTTCTGTGAATGAAAATAGGTTAGATTTAAGATATGGAAATGTGGGCTCTGTCTCCTGGTGGGAGAAACAGCAGCAGGCATGTTGCAAAAGGGGTGGGTACGCTGGGTACGCTGGTATGGGAGGAATATGTGGCCGTTGAACAATTTGCCACATTTATGTAAGATGATTGTTGCCCACTACTACCTTCTAGTAGTGGGCAACTGAAGAAGGTGGACATGTCTTTGTAATTTCAGGGACCAGAGAGCTGGCTCAGCAGTTAAGAGTGTGTACTGTTTTTGTAGAGGACTCAATCTAGCACCCATGGTTAGCACCCATGTTAGGTGGCTCACAACCAATTGTCACTCCAGTTCCAGAGGCGCTGACACCTTTTTGGGGTCTCTACTGGCCCTTGTGCTTGTAACTACACACACACACATACACACACACACACACACACACACACACACACACACACACACACACACGATGTACAAAGAATATAGGGCCTGGAGAGGTAGCTCTGCAGTTAAGGGAATGGGCTCTTGTAGAGGGTCCAGGTTTGATTCCCAGCACCCAAATGGTAGCTCACAACCAGTTTTAACTGCAGTCCCAGGGAATCTGATGCCTCTTCTGGCCTCCATGCCTACTTCACACACAGAGTACACATACATGCAAGCAAAATACCCACACACATTAAATAAATAAATAAAAATTTTAAAGAAAATAAATAAATTCTAAGCTATAACATTAAGGGTTTTACATTATTATTTATTTTTTATGTGTATGTGTGGGGGCATGTAGGAGTACTGGGATTATAGGTGCTGCTTTCATGAGTTTTGAGAATTTGAACTCAGGGCCTCATGTTTGTGGGGTGAATGTTTACCCACTGAACCATCTCTCCATCCTCTAAAGATTTTTAAAAACACAACAAAATATACCAATTTAGCCCTTTTTGTTGGTGGTGGGCTTTTGTTTGTTTTTTGAGTCAGGGTTTTTTTATGTAGTCCTGTCTGTCCTAGAACTTGCTCTATAGACCAGGCTGGCCTCAGACCCACAGAGATCCGCCTGTCTCTCCCTCCTCAGTGCTGGGGTTAAAGGCATGGACTACCACACCCAGCCCTTTTTCGTTTTTTTTTTTGTTTTGTTTTTTTTTTTGAGACAAAGTCTCTCCATGAAGACAATGTGCCACTCTCATTTAGGCATTTCCAGGTGTACACTATTAAAGCTTATACTATGAACCTGCCAACATTGTTTCAAAACTTCCTGAGCACTGTGAACAGTATCTGTAGATATTAACTAATAACTCCTATGTCTCCTGTCCATGGCCCTGATCATTTATCATCTGCTTTCCAGCTCCATGAGTTTGTTTAGATCCTTCATATCAGACCTGACACTTGTCCTTCTGTGTCCGGCTTATTCTCCATAGTTTAAAACTATTCATTTGCTTATTTGTAGAGACAGAGTCTCACTTTACAGGCCAGCCTGGCTTAGAACTTTTTTTTTTTTTTTTTAGCTGAGGATCGAACCCAGGGCCTTGAGCTTGCTAGGCAAGCGCTCTACCACTGAGCTAAATCCCCAACCCCCTGGCTTAGAACTTGTGTCCTGCCTCAGCCTCTTGGGTGCAGGTTCCACAATGCCTGGCCTTAGTATAATGTTTAAGGATCATCCATGTTGTAGTGCCTATCACAACTTCATTTCTTTTGAATAATATAGGTCCTTCCTTCCTTCCTCCCTCCCTCCCTTCCTTCCTTCCTTCCTTCCTCCCTCCCTCTCTCCCTTCTTCCCTTTTTTGTTTGTTTTTAAGATTTATTCATTTATTATGTATACAGTGATCTGTCTGCACATATCCCAGAAGAGGGTGCCAGATCTCATTACAGATGGTTGTGAGCCACCATGTGGTTGCTGGGAATTGAACTCAGGACCTTTGGAAGAGCAGCCAGTGCCCTTAACCTCTGAGCCATCTCTCCAGCCCCTCTTTCTTAGTTTTTTGTTTGTTTGTTTGTTTGTTTGTTTGTTTTGTTGTTTTTTGAGACAGGGTTTCTCTGTAGCATTGGAGCCTGTCCTGGACTAGCTCTGTAGACCAGGCTGGCCTCGAACTCACAAAGATCCACCTGCCTCTGCCTCCCAAGTGTTGGGATTATAGGCGTGCACCACCACCGCCCGACTTCTTAGTTTTTTTGAGACAGGCTTTCTCTGTATCCTGTCTGTCCTGGAACTTGTTCTCTAGACCAGGTTGGCCTCGAACTCAGAGATCCACCTGCTTCTACATCCCAAGTGCAGTGTATTCTTAACCATTGAGACATCTCTCCAGTCCTATGTATTACATTTTGCTTATTCACTCATGTGTTTGGATTTTCTACCTTTTGTCCACATTGTTGTGGACAGTCCTACAGGGAACATTATGTGGATATCTATCTGAATGCCTGTTCTCAGTCCTCTGGCAACAGATACTTAGGAGTGGAATTGTCGGCCCTATGATAACTCTTTGTTTAGCTTTTCAAGGAATCTAATAACCTAAGTGCCAGGTTCCCCTCAAGTCACACTTCTGGAGCATCCTCATCTTATACGTTCATGATGTCAGTAGCTTCAGATGGGCACAGGGAGTCTTACTCCCCAGAACTGAACAGATGTGTAAAGCAGGGCTTTTCATTTCCCAGATGCCGCTTGTTACTCACCTGCCACCACACCTTGTTTATCTCCATCTTCTCTCCCCACACGAATTTGTGCTGGACACATTTATTATTAACACCAGTTAGGATTTGTGCTGGACAGAGAGGGACTGAGGCAGACAGAGTGAGTGTGGGGGGTGTGGGGTGTGTGTGGGGGGGTGGGGGGTGTGTGTGTGGGGTGTCTGACTGACACTGACTGTATAGACCAACTGGCATACAACTCACTATGTAGACACGGGACCTGAGTGCTGGATTAAAGGCGTGGGTTGCCATGTCTCGCTCATTGTATAACACGGAAAAACAATGGCCCAACCAACCACTCTAATGTCCTTTCTTCATGTAATCTCACATTGTCAAAGGACTCAGAGCATATGGCCTTCTGCTGCTGGGTCAGGGACAGCAGTTCCTGGAGGCAAAACCTGAATTGTATATATAAACCTATCCCATTTCAGGATGACGTCTTCTTGAGGGCTTCAGTTCAGAACTGCATTTAGTCTATTTAAAGACATTGATTCTGGAACTTCTGGCAGCAAAGATTTCCTTTCCCAGCCTCCTGATATTGACAATTCTACATCTGCTTTTTGGTTTTCAGCCATCCCTGTGATCTGGTTTCAGGTAATTGAGGGTTTTCTAAGCAAAGAAGTAAGTTACATTGTGTCCAGCCCCAGAGAAACAAAGGCAGAGTGATGGGACAAGCTGTAGAGACTGCCCCAGCCCCAGGGAGGTCAGGACTACCCTGGAGAGTCTCAACAACAGGCACATCAGGACCTCACAGAAACCCCTAGAGTGGGGCAGACCTTTGTGGGGTAGGAAAGCATGTTCAGTAAGCAAAGGAGGTAGGCTTTGGCGAATACTATGGCAGCCTCTGGGTTGATTTCATCACGTTTACATTCAGGGATTGAGACTGTTTGATCATAGCCCTGGGTCTAAGCTGCTCAGCATCCTGCTCTCTGTGCTCTGTCTCTTCCATACTATGTCCCTCCTCCTCCTCCCCCTCCTCCTCCCTTCTCCTTCCCCTCCTCCTCCCTCCTCCTCCCCCTTCACTTTTACCACCACCTGTCCACTATGTCACTTTTTATGGGGACTTCAGAGTTACAGGTTTAGAAATAGAAGAACCCTTTGCAAAGCTGGAAAGCCAGGTGGGATTGTTCTGGGCTTGGACAGGAGTGTCCTGAAGCCGCAGCAGTTTCCCTGTTCTCTTGAATGGAGGGCCTAGAGTTGATACAACACACACCCCCCTTTTCTTTATTTTTGGTTTTTGAAGCAAGTGTTTTATACAGCTTTGAACTGCTGTGTAGCCAAAGGTGACCTTTGAACTTCTGATCTTTCTATCTTCGTCTTCCAGTGTTGTGGCCACCACACCTGGTTTTATACCAGACTGGGGATTGAACCCAGGACTTGGTGCCTGATAGGCAAGCACTCTGCCAACTCAGCTACATGTCTTGGTTTTGTTGTTGTTGTTGTTATGTTTTAAATTCTTACTTTTATGTGTGTAAGTGTTTGCCTGCATGTATATGTGTGCACCAATATGTGTGCAGTGCCCAAAGAGACCAGAAGAGGGCATCAGATCCCCTGGAGCTGGAGTTAAAGACACCTGTGAGCCACCATGTAGGTTCTGGGAATCAAACCCTGGACCTCTGCAAGAGCAGCCAGTACTCTTAACTGCTGAGCATCTCTCCAGCCCCATGTCTCATTTTCAACTTAGAGTATACTCTGGCTCTATTCCTTTAAGGCTTACATTCCTATTTGTTGTTTAATTTAGGCTAATAATAAAACTTCTATGAAGATACACTGTTGCCATCACATTAGGACAAGACTTCCAAAACACAAAGTTAAAGAAATTCAGGGAGGGTGTGGGTGGTTGGGGGACATGCCAGGCAGATCTCTGTAAGTTCAAAGCCTACACAGCTCGTTCTGAGACAGCCAATGCTATACAAAGAAACTGTCTCAAAAACCAAAAGGAAAAAAATACCTCAAATGAAGCATTTACTATATCACCGTGATACCTAAAGAGGGTCTTCGAATGTCTGTGATGGTTTGACCTCAGATGAACCACAGTGGCTATACATATAGCTCTACCAGGGTATAGATTGTAGCTCCCTGGGTAGCTTAAACTTACGTGTAGCTCCATCATTTCCTCCTAAACATTCCCTGGACTCTGATTTGTGCCTATCCTCAGATGTCACTGCTCCAGGTTTCTGAGGGACATAACCCACCTTATCACTTCACTGCAAACATCTGTATGTGTGTTATGCTTCCTTGGCATGCCTCACCGCTCTTCTCTTCCTGTCCGATGTCTTTGGGGAAGGAGCTACTGCAGAAGGCCATCAGAGGCCAGGTGAACTGGAGCAAGGGGGGACCGAGTGGATAGTACCAGGCAATGTGTGGTTACCCAGTACTACAGTACAGATAAGCCACACACATGGTCCAGATGAACACATGCCATTCAAGTTAAGTGATAAGAGAAAACTCATTGAAGTAAAACCAAGATGCCTGAAACTCGGCTCAGAGGCCATGAACCTGAAGTCTCAGCTACTCAAGGGGCTAAAGTGGGTGGGCTGTTTCAGCTCAGAAGTTCATGGCCAACCTCAGCATCATAGTACAAACCGTGTGTGTGTGTGTGTGTGTGTGTGTGTGTGTGTGTGTGTGTGTGTGTGTGTATGAAGCTATCAGGCCCCTGACTATAAAGAGGGAGATGGTGTTGCCAGCATAGCTTCCTGGTATTCATGTATGTGCTTCTGTGTGCAGACAGCCCTCCTCACAGAGGCTCCTTAGAGTCAAGTCACAAAGTAGCCAGATCCAAACAGGAGGCCCCGTCACCGGTCCATCCCATCATCCTGGCCTACTGTGTGGAGGCTAGGGTGTGTCTTTGTCTTCCTAGGGGTGGGGTCTCCAGGCACTGTGCTTTCTCCTGTGCCTCCCCAGGGAGCCCCCCTCAGCTCTCATTTGCCCATCCCCATCCTGCTCTAGCCTCAAGCCTCTGCTGTGTCGTTTTGGGGAAGAAACTGTGGAGGTGGCACAGGAAACAGCCTCCTGACCAGTTCCTGCTCTCGGGAGTGAAGCTCCTGCAGGTGAGGAATGTCACCTTTAAGAGGAGTGGTGAGCCTGTAGGCGTCTGAGAGCCAGACACCAGAAATGCTCAGTTACTCTGTGGCTCCACAGGGTGGGAGGGTTTGGGAAAGTGGGGTAGCAGGCAGCCCAAGAGTGGGTTGTGGGTGAAGCAATTAGACAAGGACCTGGAACATTTTAATTAATATAGCTGTCCTCCAGCTAATTCCATGGTTGTTCTGGTCCCATCTTAAAAGTAATGAAGTAACCCTGAAACTGGTGGCCACTCTTCATTTAGTTTACCCTATGATTAGGGAATCACCTACTTACTACCCACAAAGTTCTGCCCTGTTGGACAAATGAGGAAGCGTTGTGTAAACTCCACGGTCTGCTCCAAAATGAACATCAAGGCCCATATTCCAGCCCAGTGTAGCCTAACAGTCAGTTCTCTGTCCTCGCATCTAAAAGATCTGTTTGCTGTGGCATAAGTTGACCCTGAATACTTGTCTAGAAGAGTTGGTAATGGAAGATCGTATCCCCTGCTCCACTCTGAACCAGGTTTTCCCTGATCTGTTTTATGGGCTTGGTCCAGATAGGCCTTGGGTGTGTCAAGATCTTCCAGGGCCCCAAGGGTTGTGAAGACTTTCCTGGTCCGGCATGAGGAGACTTCATCTCACTGACATGTCAGCCCTCTCCGACTTGACCTGAGTGCCCGCTGGGTCGTCCACCTGAGGACACACCTGTGTGAATCAGGCCTCTCCCCCAGGCACTACCGTGGTTATAGTTGACAGTCCTTGGTGAGTCAGGAAAGACCTCGTCAAAAATGGAATTGCATCCATCACTCTACAAGAGCATGAGACCGAGGTCCTTACCTGTTGTCCCTAAATGCAGAGGTGACGTTTAGCCACAAGATGGCAGACAAGGCTGGTGTGGTCAAGCAGGCCAAAGCTAGAGTCCATACAGGAAAGCTTCTGTACTGGGTAGATGGTGGAAGCCTTGCCCTCAGCCCTGTCTTCTCTAGAGACACGCAGGTGCACATGCAGAGCTGTCCTTCAGGTCTCTGTGGACAGAGAGACAAGAACAAAAGGCCAAGGTAGGTCATCCTGCTCCAGAGGACAGCTGGTCATTTCCACCACCCAGATTGGTGTTTCCTGTTCATGCAGCGCTGCAGTTACATGAATGTTTCCTGTCTATAGCTCTCTCTCTCTGCTGTGGTTCATTTACAATGCTGAAACATTCACTGTGGCCTGGGCCAGGGGCTGCCTCCGGGTTGTCCTGGCCCAGATAAAACGTGCAAATGCACCTGCCCTGCTGGCCAGGAACAGCTCTTGGCCTGCGAATGAGCCTACAGATTGTACGGGTGGGGGAGGGTGCTATAGCTCCACTCACTGCCATCTTCCGAACGCTTCTTTGGCTTTTCCTTCTCTGGGGTTAGAACCATGCATACCCCCATAGAGAGCCCAAGCTTTGGCTGGGTATGTGGCTCAGTGATAGAGTGCTTGCCTAGCAGGCACAAGGGCCCAGGTTCAGTAGGCAGCAAACAAGTTAAATGGCTAATTAAATAAAAATACTAAGAGAGCCGGCGGCACTTGGGAGGCAGAGGCAGGGAGATCTCAGTGAATTCAAGGACAGCCTGGGCTACAAAGAGTTCCAGGACAACCTGGACTACACAGAGAAACCGTGTCTTCAAAACAAAAACAAGGGGTTGGGAATTTAGCTCAGTGGTAAAGTGCTTGCCTAGCAAGCGCAAGGCCCTGGGTTCGGTCCTCAGCTCCAGCAAAAAAAAAAAAAAAAAAAAAAAAAAAATTACTAGGAGAGCCCAGGCTCACGTAAGGTCACAGTATCTTTATCAAGCGTAACTCAGAAAAATTCAAACTTCAGACCTGTGTTGTCGTCCAGAGCAGAACTAACAATCCCAAACCACGTCCAGACATAATGAGGGCTTAGCCTGACACTGCCCTTTCCATAGCCTAGTCAAGGAGTCTGAGTGTGTGTGTGTGTGTGTGTGTGTGTGTGTGTGTGTGTGTGTGTGTAGTGGGGGTGGCTTGCTTCTGTTTAATAGGTTTATTTTTTTTTTTAGTACTTTTTTTTGGAGCTGAGGATCAAACCCAGGGCTTTGCGCTTGCTAGGCAAGCGCTCTACCACTGAGCTAAATCCCTAACCCCTTTAATAGGTTTATATTCAAAATTAGAAAAGATACACGAGAAAGTTTCCACCCCCAACTCCCGTTCCCTAGCCACTGGGCTCTCCCTGATATAAGCAGTATGAACAGATTATCAGGGCTCTAGCACTTCATTCACAACCAATATGTAAGAAATCCTCCCCTGCCGGGCTAAAGGTTTCACTCAGAGAGAGCACTTGTCTAGTACACACCAAACCCTGAGTTTGAACTCAGAAACAAACAAACAAACAAAATCCTTTTGTGAGAATACATGGTATTGTACTTTGCTTTAACATAATCATTTTGTAGTCTTTTGGAATGAGTTTTGGATATTATCTGTACGCCCCAACTCTTTGGCTTTTTTTTTCAATTATTTTTATTTTATGTGCATTGGTGTTTTGCCTGCATGCATCTCTGTGTGAGGGTGTCAAACCTTGGAGTTACAGACAGTTGTGAGCTGCCATGTGGGTGCTGGGAATTGAACCTGGGTCCTCTAGAAGAGCAGCCAGTACTCTTAACCGCTGAGCCATCTCTCCAGCTCCCTCCACCTATGTTTTTTAAGATTTATTTTTAATTTTTAATTATGTGTCTGGGTGGGTATGTGCACATGAGTATAGGTGCTGTAGGAACCAGAGGCCACAGAGCCCCCTGAGCTGGAGTTACAGGCAGTTGTGAGTTGCCCTGTGAGTTCTGGGAACCGAGTCTGCAAGAGTAGTTAGCACACACTTGACAGCTGAGCCGTCTCTCCAGCACCGCCCCCCATTCAGTTTTGAATATCAGCCCAAATTGACCTTGATTTTAATATTGGTTTTGACTTACCAAACAGGATCTGGGAAACAAATGTCCACTGTCTTTGCCCTGGTCCTAGAAAGTGGTCTGGGATGGCAGCAGCTTCTAGAAAATAAAAGCTGTGGTGAGCGCCCACTCTGAGGGGCCTTTCGTTTCACTGAGATCACACTCCTCACAGCAGGGCAGCTCCAGTTTCCACCTGGGCCTGAGGAATCTCAAAGCTTTGCTCCACTCTGCTCACCTTCTGTCCAGGGAGCCACCAGCAGGATCTGCACCGTGGCCCTGGGAGGCTCTGCCCAGGTCCACTCCAGCTCACAGCCTGAGACTGCAGCCCTCCAACAGCCGGAGGCAAAGTGCAGCATCTCACCCTCCCAGGCCCAGATCCTCGACCCCCGTTATTCCCATACATCCTTAACCTATTTTCCCTCCCCTTTAGGGAACGCGTCCAGGAACAGAGTCAAGAACACAGAAAGGTCAGTGTAGTAGCTTTCCTCATCTAATTGCGATCCCTCCCCCTATAAACACTTCCCCACGGCTCCCTCTGAGGCAGCATCTGCTCACTTTTCTGTGGCAGGAAGCAAGTCCAGCTTGTGTTGCCCCCTCATGTTTCCAGGGCTCAAGCCTTGGATCTCTGGGGAGACAGAAGTCCATCCAAGTGCAAGCACAATGCTGTTAGGCCCCAGCTAGGCCCCAGCCAGGACCCCATGCAGGAGGAGCTCTAGCTCCTGCAGTTCCTGCTGTTATGCACTGAAGTTCAGCATCCTTTTCCTTCTGATTCAGTAGCAGTTTGGGGTGGGCAGTTTCACAGCTGCCTACCGTTTTCAGAAATGCCAAACTCTCTGGAACTGACAACCAGGCAGATTGATGGACTCTGTCTCCCGGCTCCTCTTGGACAGCGGGAGCTTTCTCCCCTGGATGTGTCTCCCAAAGCTGCTCTTTGGGTGGCATTTATCCGTGAACAAGCAGGAGCTAAGAAAAGTTGCTTGGCACTTCCTCATGTTCTAAATTCAAGGAATTCTATGGGGGACTTGATTTTAATCACTGTCTTAGTTAATTAGAGAGACAAGAAATTATCCCCTGAAAGTAATTAATGGAGCCGTTAACCAAGGAGAAAAGGCTGCCTTTTGCTTGGGTGTTAGGATGGCCCCCAGTGGGGCGGGGACTGTGGGTCACCAGCTTCTTTGGGGAAAATGTGGCTGTCAGTTCTGGCTTCCAGCCTGCCAGCTCCGTCTTCAGCAGCACTCCTGGTGACTGAGTAGACAGAACGGGTCCCGATGCTGTGAACTAAACTGCAAACACCTAGCTGGTAGGGGTGAGTCTCATAGTTTGTTGATCCCCAGTTTGTCTCTTCGGCCCCCTTTGCCTTTGCCCTGATTATCCGGAAGCAGCGTTCACCTGCGGTGGTTTTCTATCACCCACCCTGCTCTTAAAATCACAAACACTGCTTTTTCCTGTTTCTGTTTGCTTTATGGAGTCTCAGTGTGTAGCCCTGACTGGCTTCAGACATGTTGTGGTCCGCCTGCCTGGCTGCCTCAGTGCTGGGGTTTCAATTGTGACACCATACCTTCCTGGCACCACACTTTCTACATCCCTTGATGTCTGTTTTCCCCACAAACAAATAAACAAACAACAAAAACAAGTCATCATGGAGACTTCTGCCGACAATGTTCTCAGGTCGATTCTGAGGCACCTGGATCCAAGGTCTAGGAAGGACCTGGCACACTGGAGGATGTCACCCTTGCTTTCACTAGAAACTGCCAGGGCCTGGTTACTCCCATCAGCCAACTTTCTAACAGAGATGGCATCCTTGGAAGTTGGCAGCCTGCGAACCCCACACAAGCCCTGTGTCCTACTGAGGGAGGGCATGTCTAGGGTTATAGGACCATCCTGTGGCCTGCCCCTCAGTAATGTGACTCTGTCTCCCTGGGCTAGAGGCTGAGGAGGTGGGGGTGGGGAGCACTTCGCCTCTGCCAAATGGAACGGCATGGGCTCTTAAGCTTTGGCAGGGACATGCCTCTCCGAGAATTTCCGGTGTGTGTGGTGCAGCCTGCTCTGGGACAGACGGGTAGCTAACGCCTGCATTCTTCCCTTTACAGTGGTCAGACTGAAGGCACCCTTCCCCAAAGATGAAGGTGGGAGTTGGTGAGTGAAACCTCCCTGCTCTCTGCTTGTCCCCACAGGAAGGAGGGAAAGGTACTCATGGGACCCCAGGTGACATAGAACATGTACCTTGGTGTTCCTGGGAAGCCACTCTGTCCAACTGTCAGAAGACTCACACAGACTAGGGGAGGTAACATCTGATGCTCCTTGCAATGAGTCAGAGGATAATGATCCTGTATGAATTACCTCCATTTAATACTGTTTTTAGGAGCCTGTGATGCCGTGCAGGCTCATGACTGCTGCTGCGGTCTGCCAGGGTATATGCCGATGCTTACTGTTGAATTATTCCTGGCGTGGTCATAGCAGTAGGACACTGTACCCTCCTGACTGAAGGTGTGGGACGTGGCACTGGGGTTTCCCTTACACTCAGTGAAGCCTTGCTGGGTGAAAACGTGAGAGCCTATCCTTGGCCTAGTAGGAAAAACTGAAGTTGGAAAAAACAAGGGAAAAGTGTACTGCCATTTTCCTAGCCAACTGTGCTGCAAGAATTGAAGTCGGGACCCCTAACTGCCCTGTCTCCACCTCGACCTCTCTGTCCTCCATAATGGCCTGTCTTGTCAAAAACAGGACAGCTACTTACTGGTGATATTAACCTGACAAGCTCTTAGAAGCCATATTGCTTATTGAGTCTTCAGAAAGTACTAGATCAAAAGCATGTGCAAATCTGTAATTTTTTTTAGTTTACTAAAGGAACTAAGTCCATGTTTGCCTGGGATAGGAATTTTCTGTGCCCTTCAGTCTCAGGAGGGCAGTTAATAACAGCCGGAGCTTACATGGTGCTCATTCCCCCAAAGGACCCCGGCTCCCTCAGAGTCTGAAGACCATACAGAGCAAATTTGTTGGCCCAAAGTACATGGAAAGAACACAGGGAGGGTATTCGGACACTGCCTTTCCAATGAGATTGGGCACGTGTCCTTCAACCCCCATCTCCTTCACAACCAGGATGGACACAGGAAACTGGTACTGGGGCTACAGCAGAAAGTGTAGGCAGGAACGAATAGCATTGCGGACGGACGGAACGAATAGCATTGCGGACGGACGGACGGAGGGGAGGCACACCTTGTCTGCCCCGATCGTGGGCCAGAGAGCAGACGGTGCAGCTCTGTAGCATGTGCTCAACAAAGCTCGTTAGCCCGACCAACTTCAAGTCTGTAAGAGCAGAGACAAAATGTCACTCAGGAAGAAGACAGAAAGGTGCTAGAGCTGCGGGTACTCGTTTCTCCTTGACAGTCCAAGAAGACCCATTTCTTAATTCCCTCCTGAGGCTACAGACTTTCATCTTACCACAGGAGCCCATGGGACTGCGCTCTGCCCCTCCAGAGCACAGGCTGGTATAACCAAATGGTGTGCCTGGCATTGACCTCAGTCAGCAGGGTTTGCCAAATACACACAAATCATTTCTGGCCCTAGAAGTGTCTTGAATGCTTGCAACTCAAGGCAAACTGCCAGTTCGAACCACTCAGTGCAGGTCTAGCTATCCAGAACCTTCTCCAGGCCTCTCCTCTCTACCCAACAGTAGCTCCAATTGGGTGTGGTGGCATATACTTATAATCCCTGCTCTGGGGAGGTAGGGGTAAAAAGGATCACGTGTGTGAGGCCAGTCTCAGACACAGTGAATTCAAGGCCAACCTGGGCTACATAATGAGACTCTTATCTCAAAAAACAAACAAAAACAAAAACAAAAAACCCCACCTTTTTTTAGAAGCCACCTACCAAGGTAGTTTAAATAAATAAAAGGACATGGAAATCAGTGCTGTCACTTCAACCTTCCCTTTAGGTTCTGCCAGACTAGAATCTTCAGAGGTTCATAGCGCAAGGGACAAAGTGGGAGGAGCTAAGAAGGAGGCGGGGCTAAGGCAGGAGGCGGGGCTAAGGCAGGAGGCGGGGCTAAGGCAGGAGGCTCCAGGTCTGGACCTGTGCCCTCCTCAGCCCCTTCCCTTCCCAGCACTGGATTCAAACGGAAGATTTTCGTGTGTTCCAGGAAGCTTCCGTCCTTGCTGCCATCTGTCTAAATCCTTTTCTGAAGTTTCTTTTCTGGGACTCAGAGGCTCCAGCACCCCCAGACAGCTCACACCAGGTAGATCCTTCTGATTCCTGAGTGCCACGGATGGTTACAGGCCAAAGTCCACCCTCAGGGGCCTGCTGGTCAGATTTGGCACTGGCCATATGTTTGCTCCATTGGCAAAGTCTCTTCTGGGAACTTAGCCCAGAGAAGAGACACACTAGGACTCTTTATTTATTTATTTAACCGTACGGAAGAATTTGATTTTTTTTAAACATTTTTTTTGTTTTTGAGACAGGGTTTCTCTGTGTAGCTTTGCTGGATCTCACTTTGTAGACCAGGCTGGCCTCGAACTCACAGAGATCCGCCTGCCTCTGCCTCCCAAGTGCAGAGATTAAAGGTGTGTGCCACCACCGCCTGGCTTGAAGAATTTAAGTGTCCAGAGAGCAATAAGCTATTTTCTAAAATTCAGATTTATAAAACTACCATCATCAGAGTGCCATGGGTTCCCCTGAAAATGCAGGTCCCAGGGGCAGAGGAGATGGCTCAGTGGTAAGAACTTTTTGGACAAGTGTGAGGACCTGATTTGAATTCCCAGTACCCATAAGAAAAGCCCAGCATGACTGTGCACACATGAACCCCAGCACTGTGGGAGTGGAAACAGAATTGCCTGGGTGTTCTGACTGCCAGCTTAGTTCCAGGTTCAGTAGTAGACTCTGCCTCAGGGGGATGGGGTGGAGAGTCGAGGAGTAAGACAACGTGTGTGTGTGTGTGTGTGTGTGTGTGTGTGTGTGTGTGTGTGTGACTGTGCACATACATCACACACAGACACAAAGTGGGTTCCCCAGCTATTTTTAATAATTCAGGTTCTAGACTCTTGCCTGTCCTGCAGGATCAGAATCTGCAATGGTTAGAGTCAAGTGTGACAGTGCACACCTATAACCTTAGCAAAGGCTGGAGAATAATGAATTCAAGGCCAACCTGAGCTACAAGGTAGGACATTGTCTGAACCAAAGGCTGAGGACTGGGGCTGTAGGTCAATGGTAGGACACTTCCCTGCCATGTACAAAGCCATGGGTTTGATCCCTGCATCATGGACTCACACACATGCTTAGACTCTCTGGTATTAGAACCTCAAAGATGAAGTCTTAAAAGCTCATGGGTGATTTCAGTTCACACCAAAACTTGACACTTGTTGGGCTAAAATCTAAGGGCTGTGTGTGTGTGTGTGGGGGGGGGGGTCACTTGCTGGATTGTGTGACCATGGTGATGCACAGGCTTGTCAGTCTTTCTACTCGGCAGATCCTGAGAATTTGAACTTTCACTGACCAAGTAAAGAAGGAATTCAGGCTGGGTGGTGGCTGCACACACCTTTGATCCCAGCACTTGGGAGGCAGAGGCAGGCTGATCTCTGTGAGTTCGAGGCCAGCCTGGTCTACAGAGCAAGTTCCAGGACAGCTAAGGCTACACAGAAACACCCTGTCTTGAAAAATTAAAAAAAAAAAAAAAAAGAAGGAATTCAGCTCAGGTGATAATTAGGCATCTTCTAGGGCCCTTTCTTTTATTCATTCTGTCTCTGTGTGTGTCCCTGTACCTCTGTCTGTCTGTCTGTCTCTCCACAGAGTTTCTCTCTCACTCTCTCCTCTCTCTCTCTCTCTCTCTCTCTCTCTCTCTCTCTCTCTCACACACACACACACACACACACACACACACACACACACACACACACACACAGTCTTTGTGTATAACCCAGGCTGGCCCTGACCCTGGGGCCTCTCCACTTCCCAAGTTCGGGGTTACAGGACATGCCTGGTATATTTCCACATCCTTCCTTCCTTCCTTCCTTCCTTCCTTCCTTCCTTCCTTCCTTTTTGTGTGTATTTTTTTACCCCAAGACAAGGTTTCTCTGTGTAGCTTTAGAGTCTGTCCTGGAATTCGCCCTGTAGTCCAGGCTGGCCTCGAACTCACGAGATCTTCCTGCCTTTGCTGCCGCCCAGCTTTTCAGACCCTTTCTAACTTGAATCACATGGTTAGTTCACGGAGTCCAAGAGCAGAACAAGGAAAGGTCAGCCAAAGCGCCTGTAAAGCCAAGAAGAGCCCATCAGCAGATAGAGGCTGTGGGTCAGGAAATAGTGCAGCGAGAGAGCAGAAGGACACAGCGATCGTAGATGGAGGGTGCGTCAGCGGGTCAAGAGCAGAGGCTGAGTCCAAACGCTCTCCTCATCCTTTCCTAGCAGGTACAAAAGGGACCAGACACCGGGTGACCTAGGTGTAGCAGCAGAGCGAGGCCTGGGATGGCCCCCCATTCACAGTGGAGCTGCAGAAGCTGTAAGAGGCGGTGGAATAATGACACAATGCGGTTTTGGTGTTTGAGTGTGAGGAGCCTAGTGGGGGGTTGGCCCAAAGCAGGGTTCTCTGTGTATATAGCACCCCACAATGTGTGTCTATAAGAAGTATTGGAGGAAATAGAAAACTTTTACATTTTTAAAATAAGTAAGCTGGGCATGGTGCACATGTAGCCCAGCACTCTGAAGTAGGAAGATGATGGGCTGGTTAGTGGACTCTCCCTCTCTCTCCTTCCATAGATAGAGGTATATATGTATACATGTATGTGGCACCATATATATGGCATATATATATAGCATGCATATATATTTAGCATACATATGCACTCAAAATTCAAGAACTATGAAAGGCTTAAAGTAAAAGTGAGTTCTGCATCCGTCCTCCAGTTCTGCATGAGTGCATGCCCCTCCGACTGCTTTCCTGCGCTGTGGGACAAGTGGCACCTGCCACGTGTGCTGCTTCTGGCCGCCCCCCAGTATATCTTCAATAATTTATAACCACTACTAAAAAGTGTCCTTATTCCCCCCACACACCCTTCTTTTGGCTGCAGAATATGCCATTGCCTGAATGTGCTGTCCTTCGTTCAACCAGTTTCTTGCTGATGGACACAGATTAGCTGCAGCAAATACGTAGTTACAAGAAATGTGTAGTTGTATAATAAAGTCCTGAGGTAGCGATGCTGGATCAGAGGGTGCCTGCATTCGTAATTTTCATCAGTGTGGCCAAATGACTTTTCTCACTCACACACACATACACAGACACACACCACACGCCACTGTTTCCACATCCCCTTGCTAAACACTGTATATTGTCAGGCTTGTTGGCCCTGGCAATCTGATATATTGGAGTGTGTCGGGACAGTTGCTGGAACAGATCTGACCTTCATTTCCTCTTACAATGAACCGTGTTAGAGGGGTTCTCCTGTTTGCTCCTTTGAATTTCCTGTGTGAACCCTCTTCATACTCTGCTCATTTTCCTGGGTTATTTATTGATCACTTCCTTTGTGATTTGGAAGGAGCCCTCTGTGCATTAGGGCGCTGAGCCCCGTTTTATTAATTTGTGAGTATCTTTGTAATTGGTGGATTCTCTTTTAACTGTGCCTATGATTTCTGCTGTGTATATATACGCCTTGTGTACAGTCGAATGTATCAACTTTTCTGTGTGTTTCTTCAGTTTGAGTTGTACTTAGAAAGTCCTTAAAAGGGAATGTTTTGGACTTTCTGAATTTGCTAGGACACCAAACAGCAAAGCCCTTTAGGCTCTTTGCAATATGGGGCTGAAATTCCAAAGAGCAGTTTGTAGAAGAGATTTGTCTTATTTATTTCATTTGAGACAGTGTCTCACCTTTTAGACCAGACTAGCCTCGAACTCTCGACCTTCCTGCATGGCCTCCCCAGTGCTGGAATTACAGATGTGAACCACTGTGCCAGGCTTTGAGGAGGAGGTTTGAAAGTCCTGAGTAAAAAGAGGCAGCTGTGAGAGGATCAAGCTAGCGTGAGAGAAGGAGATTTGAAGTGGAAGAAGTTGAGGACAGGACAGCCCCTTCCTGCTCTTGAGAGCCTTCCCTCCGTCAGAGACTGTAGATGTGGAGGAACTCCTTACAAGGGTCCTCGGCATCCCCACTCACTGTCACCTGTGGTGTCAGACACATGAGTGAGGTGAGCACAGATGAGAGAGCCCACAGGGAGACTCTTCTGGTGCTTCTCGAACCACCTGGGCTATGTGGTATCAGATGTAGGTCAGGCCTGCCCACTGTGCCATCTAGGTCTTCCCCTCCCTAGTCTGAGCTCCAGGTCCTAAGCAGCAGCCTTCCTTGGGGGTCCCATCCATGACCATGTGTCCCCACTCCTTACCCTCCCCAGAGAACTCAAGTGTGGGGGACCAAACCTGCGGTCAGCTGCATGCACCATGCCCAGGAGGAAGAAGGGAGTTCTGTGAATACTGCAAGAGGCCTTTGCTCTGTGATGAGCACCTTCCCTTCTGGGCAGCCACTCCCCACACTGTTCTGAGGAGTCCCAATCATCAAGGAACCTTGCCTGCCCAGGCTCCTCTTTGGCGTGTGTAATACCAGAAGCGTTGGGATCTGGGCTTGTCCCACCCCAGTCTTTGGTAATGCCCTGTGCCTCCCCCTGGCCAGCATCCTCTGAGTGCCCAGCACACGGCTTTGCCACAGCTTTGTGGACATACCTTCCTGGGCCAGCCTCCCCAAATGAGCAGAACCAGTCGCACCCAGAACCTCGAGTGAGGTTAACGGTCAGGAGCCAGGCTGGACTCTTCTTTCTTTCCACTGTCTTTCTGTTCAGTTCATATAAGAGGTGGCCGTGGGCATGATGGAGAAAGAGCAACTCTGGCTAGCTAAAAATGGGTGTACAGAGTCCCTGGGTCCCTCCCAGATGGTTGACAAGCAAGGTCTTTTTCTAGAAGTTATCCACCCCAGAAAGGATTGCATAGTGAGGACCTTGGGGTCTGCTGATCCCAGCTTTCCCCTGCTGTCCACCAAGGACAGACACTCTCCCACCTGGAGCTGGGGCTTCCCCCTATTGCCTGTATCACTACCTCTGGATTCAGCTTAGACAGCAAGCTCTGTTCTGCCTTGTGCAGCGACCAAAGGGCACAGCCACCAAGTGGAACAGTCTCTGATCCATTCTGTGACCAGCCCCAACCACAGATCTTAGAGCCAAAAGAAGCACACAGCCCTGGCTGCCCTGGAATGGCAAATTCGAACAAAGCCCTCCACCTTCACCACACAAAACCCCCCCGCAGAGGTTCCCTGCACAGGCCACTTCCCTGTCCTCAGCCCAACCCAGCAGACTCCCTTGGTAGGGAGGCCTTCCTCTTACAGGATGTGTGTCTACCCCCACAGGCTGTCAGGGTCCCTGGCTCTGAGTGTCACCCACTCTGTCTTGAGAGTCCACCCCCTGGCCAGTCATCCCATCTTAGGGCGGCATCTCCTGGGATGAAGAAGGAAAGTGGCGGCCAGACTCCGGGTGTCCCAGAGCAGAATGGGACAGTGGACAGCATAAAGGCACCAGCTGACCCTGCAACAGCTTGGTGAGATGCCAGGACCAGAAGC
The DNA here is from genome assembly GCF_903995425.1 of Onychomys torridus. Lineage (NCBI taxonomy): Eukaryota > Metazoa > Chordata > Mammalia > Rodentia > Cricetidae > Onychomys > Onychomys torridus. Next base: position 90,715,790 of record NC_050450.1, read on the forward strand.
AAGATGTCACAATCTGGGGGGACCATCTGGTTTGCTTGTGCCCGCCTCCCAAGGTACCTTCTGACCAGCTCTTATGAACCCCTGCTCTGACCTAGACCTGGCACTCGCCAGCCGCCAGCACAAGATTCAGTTCCCTGGAGACAGGGCTGAGAAGCAGCCAGGGGCCATCTGGCCAAACACCTCATCTTTTGTCCCACGAGCCTCTAGTCTCTGCGGTGCCAAGACAAATGGTAGTAGACGTGCTTTCTCCTTTCCTCTTCCATGTCCTGAGTCAAGCCCCCGAGCCTCCTGCCTGTCCTTGGCCACTCAGAACTGCCTCTCCTTTCCAGACCCCGTTCTCTGGCAGCCCTCACATAGACTAGCAGGCCTTGCACCATCCAGTCAGGGGCCTGTGGGAAGACGGCCCCTAGAATCTGAGGGTCCTGAGTGTGTGGCCCTTGGCGCTCTTTGCCAGTAGACTGACCAGTTCCCCAGCTGCTTCCCAGTCTCCAGCTAGCTGTCAGCCCACTGGCCCCCAACAGCAGGTGGGCCTGCCGATGCCCAGCCCCCATGGCTTCCCCCTTGCTTCCCCAGCAGGCATAGGATCCCATTGCTCCAATAACTTTGGGGGCCCCAGCCTCTCCACGTGTCTTGTCTCCTGGGCCCAGCCCCTGCTCATCGCTGGCAGAATGCTGTTCCTGTGAATCCCAGAGACAGTTCCTAACTGCAGGGCCAGATCCGGGGTGTACCTGTGTGGGTGCTGCCCACCGACCAGGGCTGGCTGGAACAACAGGAGGACCAAAGCCTAAGACCACCCCGAAAGAGCCAGGGGTCCCAGTCCTTTGGGGTGTCGGGAAGCGACTGTAGTGCTCAGCTCTGTAGTGCAAACACACTGCCAGTCTGTCGGGACTTTGACTAAAGGATTCTGGACTGGGAATGCCCTCTACCTCCATCCACGGATGAGACCAGACAGAAGTCAGCAGAGGCTTGCCCAGCCACAGCCAGCTGCCCACGGGGACAAGGTTGGCATGAGAGGGACCACAGAGGAGCTGGAGCAGCGGCCCAGCTTCCTGCCGCCACCACCCCACCCCACCCCCAACGAGCACTTGCCTCTTTCCAGAGCCAAGGGTTAGTTGGTGTTGCCCACCCCCACGGCAGCCTCCTTCCCCACAAGCATGTGGTCTCTCCTGCCTTCTGAAATGGCTGTTTGTGTCCCCTCCCCCACCCCCCCACGCTCACACAGATCCTCGGGAACATATGAAGCAGAGGAGGGGCTTGGGCTGTGGTGCTCCAGCTTCGCCTCCCCATGCACTTAGCCGGAACCCAGCACCGACCTTTCCCCTGAGCCCAGGATGAGGCTGGAGGCCCTCTGGGGAGCCAGCCCTCTCAGCTCTTCCCAGCACCCCAGTTAGACTGAGCTTCCCACCAAGAGCTGTTCAGGGTCAGGGTCTCACCTGCCAAGTGTGTGTCCCCCCCCCCCCCCCCCCCCAGGACCGCCTCCCTCTTCTCACAGCCAAGCCATTAATCTGGAGCCAGAAATGGGCTTGCTATCGATCCCTTGGCCACTGTTTTTTATTACAATTTGTGCCGTGGTCCTTCTCACCCTCTCTGCCTGTGTGCTTGTCTCTTTAAATGTTGAAGCTGCCAGAAGTCTGGTGCTATTCTGTCTCCTTTTGGAGGAAGAAAGGGGGGCCTAGCTGTGGGTGAGGACCTGAGTTGTTAGCTTGGAAATAGAGCAACTGTGTACACCAAGCTCCTCGGAGACCCTGTTTGTCCTTTTTATGCGGTTCAGGTTTACAATTCTGATTCAGGACGTGTCAATACATTTGTTAATAACTTAGAGCAAAGAGGCCAGGCTGGAGTGCAGCGTGTTGGTCTCAGTCTGCCCTGAAGTAACCCACGACAGGGTAGGGCCCAGATGACCGCTGTCCACAGTCACTGGAGTACTGTGTAGGTCCCTGTAAAAGGAGGCGTGTGAATGCCACTACCTCCTGCAGCCTGGCCTGGGACCAAGAGTGCTCGGGGCACGTATCCCTCCCTACCTTGTCCCCTCTTCCCTGTCCTGTCTGGCACTTTTAGCTCTGCTGTCCAGTGAGTAGTCACCTGTAGAGAGAAACTTGTCACCTGCTGTCAAAAAACTCCTGTCCAGTCAGGTGGTGGTGGCGCATGCCTTTATTCCCAGCACCTAGGAAGCAGAGGCAGGCAGATCTCTAAGTTCAAGGCCGGCCTGGTCTACATAGTGAGTTTCAGGACAGCCAGGGCTACATAGTGAGATCCTATCTCAAAAAAAAAAATTTAAAAAAGAGAGAGAAAGAAAGGAAGGAAGGAAGGAAGGGAGGGAGGGAAGGAGGGAGGGAGGGAGGGAGGAAGGGAGGGAGGGAGGGAGGGAGGGAGGGAGGGAGGGAGGGAGGGAGGGAGGGAGGGAGGAAGGAAGGAAGAAATGAGGGGTGTAGTTGAGATGGTTTCTGAGTCTCTCCCCATGGTGAAATACCTTGACCTCATCAAAGCTCACGTTTGGCCGTCCTACCTAGGAATCCACCCTCAAAACAAGGCCTGGCTCCCTTTGCCTTTTGTTCTGGAGTTGCTCTGTCCCTCACCCCGTAGCCAGCTAGATTCAAGTCCCACCTCCTTCCCCGGCCTGCTTAATTCACCCACCTGCCTCCTCCTCCACTTCTAAATCTCTGCTGTCCTTCCTCCGCCCCCTATCTAGCCTTGTGAGGTCCTAGTCTTCTCGCCAGGGTGAGGGCAGCCTCTGTGGCTGTCCTCTCTGGTTCCCTGGGGTTGCACCTAGAGACTCTTGCACATGCTGGGCAGTTGCTGTACCCTGAACTACATCTTCAGCTATGTCTGTGAGCCCTCATTATGAACTTTGCCGCTACATAGACCTAAGTTCAAGTCCAAGCCTTACTTCATAACTCCATAAGCTTTGAAAAATGAAGGTGGTGGTAGTTCCCGTCCATCAGGAAATGGCAAGCATCAAACCCCACGTGTGTGAGGTGCTTGGCACATTGTCTCAACAGACTGGTGTGAACCCCCAGTGGTGTGCTCTCCCTCCACACACTTAGATCGGCTTAGTCCCATACAACCTTTGTCCTTGTCTATGGTATAAATCATGGATGAACAGCTGAGGACATAGCTGAGTGTGGCCTAGCAGGCACAAAGCCATGGGTTCAAGCTCCAGCATGGCATAATCCAGGAATGATGGTATACACCAGTAATTCCAGTCTTCAGAAGGTGGAGATTCGGGGTCATCCTCGGCTACATAGCAAGTTTGAGGCCAGCCAAGGATATTTAAGATGAGAGTGTCTCAAAATAAAATATAAAATAATAATAATAAAGTGGATGAGACTGCTAAGGGGCAGTCTCACGTTTGTCCCAGGCCCTCTTGAGGCTAAGTCTCCAGTATTCAAGAAGATCTCTATGGGAAAGAGAAGGGGCACTTGGGCCCTTGAGACTGACTTCTATGTCCCATAAGTCCCTCAAAGGCTGGTGTGCCGGGGATCCTGGGACCCCAGGTAGAGCTTCCTTTTCTCTGGGCAAAGCCCGAGAGCTGCACAATTTCCTGGAGGACCACTTGAAGGAGCCACAGCAGGTGTAGGAGGTTTGGGGAGGTTACTCAAAGGAGAAGAGCATCTGCCTGGGCTGGGTTTGAGATGAAGCAAGATGGACTTCCTAAGTGCCACAGTGTAGTGGATAGCCATCCCAGCATTGGCCTGGAAGTTCCAACCCCCATTGAGGCTTCAGTAATGATCACGCCCACAAGGCAGGGCGGAGGAGGAAGCGGAAGACCAAGGATCGAGAGGAGGTCACTCTCTTGGTTCTGGGACCCTGGACACTGGAGGTAGACCGAGCAGAGTTCTCCAGAGAACACCGCCGGACTGCCCTATACCTTTGCCAGACCCTGCAACCTACCCCTTCATTTGTAAGTTACCCCGCAAAATAAACCTCCCTTTTAACTACGTGGAGTGGCCTTAATAATTTCACCAATATCTCCACAGCACTTCCTCGCCCAACCCCTCAGAATCATGCCATCCAAGCCATATGCGCAGAGAGATCCCTGAGGCTTGCAAGCCTGTGGGTCATGGGTGCTTAACAAGGTCCAAAGAGCTTGTTAACCACTTTATTGCTGGCTCAGTTGATGGAACCTCTGCAGAGCATTGGGCTCTGTAAATGCGTGAAGTTCTGCTAAGATTGTTGCTAAGATTGTTGCTCCCTCTCTGCAGCCTGTGAGCCAGGCCTGGAGGCAGAAGGGTCAAATATGCAATAAATGAGGGAGCCAGGGTTGGAACCCCAGTCTAGAGTCTCAAGACTGTTTTATTTAAGATAGGGTCTCGCTGTGCAGCTTTGGATGGCCTGGAACTTGCCATGTAGAGATCCAACTGACTAAAGGCATTACCATGCCTGGCTCCAATAATATTTTTGTTTGTTTGAGACAAGGTCTCACTGTGTAGCCCTGCGAGGCTGGCCTTGAACTCACAGTATTTAAATAAATTAATTAGATCTCAAGGCCTGTTCGTATCCACTTCTCCATTCATTCTGTCCCCTGGATAGACCTGGGACCAGACCTGCGTGGCTCTACCAGCGGCAGTTCCTGTCTGTGGCATGCCCAGGACAACCTGCCTCAAGTTTCCAAAGCAAAATCTGGGCTCTCCACCCACCCAGCTTGGCCCTTTAGTAGGAAAACTTGAGGAGAGAATTGGCCTAAGGACAGAGAGAACTACGGGGAGGGGGGGGCCTGGTGTGGGGTTCCTGAGGGAGGGTAGAACTCTCCCTCTGATGAGGGTAAATGGGACCCTAAGTGTGGCATAAAGACAGAAAGGTACTAGCCAGGGAGACCCCCCTGGTTGGGCAGCGGTCAAAGCGGCAGGCCATGGCTGTGGTGTCGGGGTAGGATGCCATAGGCAACTCTAAGAGGGGGCCCGGGCCCTACCCACGCACGGAGAAGATGGCAGCTTCCATCAGGAGCCCATCTAACGAGGGAGACAGTCCCCATTCTTCTGAAGTTCCCAACAGGAGGGCCTCCAGGGTGAAGACAAATAACTCCTGACCCATGCGGGGTGGGGGCAGGAGAGCCAAAGCCAGCTTGGAGGGCCGGGCACCTTGTAGTAAACATGAAAGGGTTCAAGATGGGTGGTGGCCCCTTGCCTTGGGAAGTGAGATGTAGTCATAGGACAGTCCAGCTGGGTCCACACAGAGCCAAGAACCCAAAAGCATAAGTGAGTTGGGGGCCAATGAGTCATAATTGAACCCAAACTGGCTTAGGGGGCCACCAGAAAAAAAATGTTGCCCAGGGCCAGGAAAGTCTCCCCAGAAGCAAAGATATCACAGTCAGAAACCACAGCGGTTCAAGTCCTGGACCTCAGATTCAGACTCCCTGTGTGGTCCTAGATATGTGGAGAGACCCAGAATCCAGCCTCCGGGTCCTCCACTGTGAAAAAGACCCACCTAGCCTGTCTGATGGCATACCTCATCAGGGCTTGCCAATGTACCATGGTACCCGACACAGCATGGTGGGGTGGACAGTCACTCTGAGGTCTGGAATGCCAAGTGGCTTAGAAGTTTAGGAATCAGATGTACAAGTCCCCTCTGAACCTACAGAGAGGCAGAGGTGAAGACAGGTTTGACCAGTGAGGAATGGGACCCTGGCCTGTGACACACACACCCCCCATTAGCAGCTGGGGGACTTAGAGTTCAGTAAAATGAAGAGCACAATCTTGCCATTCTGGGAACTACCACGTGGTAGGGCCCTCATCCCAGAAGCCCCTTCACCCAAGCATCCTGGAGGTTTTCAGGATGTTTCCAGAGTGGAGGAAGGATTTGCTCAGCTTTGCTGAACATCTGGGGCTGGAATGGCAGGTGGTTGGGGAGAGGGGAAGTCACCTCGTTCCCAGCATTGATGTCAGTGCCTCCTGGGAAATCGCCTTCTCACCTCTCCTGGGCCTAAAATAGAGCTGGGGGTGGGGGGTGCTGTCACAAGCTAGAGGCCCTGAGGGAGCAGAGACCCGGGAAGGGGTTCCCTGCCTCCACTTTTCCTTTAGTGACCTGTGGTTCCCAAGTATTGGGATTAAAATGCTGTGCTCTTGGGAGGTCAGGATGGGACCTAGCAGCGGCCACACAACCATACATACTCAGTCCCCAGGCCAGGCATTACTAATCGGAGCCAGGGACCTGTGTCATGCCCCACACACTCCTGGTGTCTCAGTCAGGTATGAAGTTCTTAGGGCCTCTCCGAGAGGTCAGAGATCCCAGCCCCTCATTGCATCTGCCTTGCCCAAGAAGCCCAAGAACTGGGTTGAAAGGTTCAACCAGGTCAACTAGGCTTGGGGACACGGCTGAGAAGGTGGGTCACCAGTATTTACAGACAGAACAGCCTAATCTGACCAGAGACATACATCTGAGGGCTCCAGGTAACTTCTCTTTGAATAAGACTTGGCCATGGAAGACAAATGGAGCATGTGGCCATATATTATCGACCTGGGTAGTTTGTGTTTTGTTTAGGGGGAAGGATGCTCCCACCTGAGGAACTCAGGACCTCTTTGTCAAGAGGTGGCAGCCTAGGAAACAGATTTAGACAGTGAATGTGGGAGGGATGCAGTGACCACCTCTGCTATGGATGATCTAGGGGTCCTAGAGGAGGCACTGAAGTGTGTGTGTGTGTTCAACAGGACCTCTGTCCCCTACGCCAACATACCCTACATTCCCAAGTGCCACAATCGTCTGTCAGTAGAGGCGTTGGGGTTGGGGTACCCCGTTCAAGAGCGCTAAGTCCTAGAGGTGTGCCGGGACCATCAGCCACGCTCCGCACCCAGTCAGTTCCCCAGATGGGACATCCCTGAGTCAGAGCCCGCGACCCTTTTCGTCCTGCCAGCCCCCACCTGCCAATCTACGGGTTGCAGTTCCTTAAGCGAGGGGATGGCTGCGGAGGGGTCGCAGGATGGGGTGCACCTGCCGAGGGAGTGCCGGGAAGAGGGGTCCCGGGGCGGTGCCCCTTTTGTCCTACCGCAGCGGAGGCCCGGGCCCGCCCGGGGGGCGGAGGGGCGGGACCAGAGCTCACGTGCTCGCCGCTCGCCTCTTAACCCGGCCCTGCATCCCCGCCGGGATGGCCGCGGCCAGAGCGCGCTGAGCCCCGCACCGCCCACCCGCGACCCCCGCCCGGCCCGCGCGCCCGCTCCGCTCGCCGCCGCCGCCGCCGGCGCTACCCGCCCCCGCCCTCCTCCCTCCCTCCCTCCTCCCTCCCTCCCTCCCCGCGCCGCTCGCAGCCGCAGCCCCCGGACCCGGAGGATTATGAGCGAACCATGAGGCGGCTGCGGCGCTGGGCGATCGCGGCTCTCCTGCTGCTGCCGCTGCTCCCCCCGCCCGGTGAGTGACCCTGGCCGCCTGGCCCCTGCGCCCCTGGCCCGCCCCGCGCCCCGGGCTTTTGCGGCGGTTTCTGCTGCAACCACATTTTCCTGCAGCGCTCCGGGTGACAGCGGGTCCCGAGCGCGGGAGGGTAGGGGAGCGGGAGAGGGAGAGAAGGTGCTTCCACCCACCTGTCCGGATCTGGCTGGCCCTACCGCTACCATCCCCCTGAAGCTGGCCGGCGGACTCTGCAGGTCTCTGCGGGTTTGGGGGTGGGGGGGCAGTCGTGACTGATGGGCAGAATGAAGCTCTCGGCCCCCTCCCCGTGGGGCTCTTCCCTCGCCAAGGCAGCCAGATCCTCCCACCCGTATGCTCACTGGGCTCCAAGGGCCGCGACCGTGTGGGGGCTGGGGCGTGCCCCCCCATCCCAAGTCTCCTGCCCCATGGAGGGCATCTGCCTGCAGCTATGGCCTTGCCTCCTCAGGTCTTGGGGCCCTGGGTCCCAGCGGAGCTCTGCATTGGAGGAGCTCAGCCCAGATGGGGAGCCCAGAGAGCCCAGAGGGCCCCGAGGTCACAGAGCCCAGCCGGCTGGTAAGGGAGAGCTCCGGGGCAGAGGTCCGAAAGCCGCAAGTGGACACCAGGGTCCGCCAGGATCCACCCAGGGGGACGGTGAGTGGGGCTGGGTGGTGAAGTCAGGGGGCTGGAGGAGACCTCGCAGTTCACCAAGTAGCCAGGGTTCGGTGCCACCCGCTGGGGCTGCAGCTCCTGCAGCGGCCTCCCTTTGCCGGCAATGGGCCATCAGGTGGGGCTGGAGCCCAAGAGTGAGGACACTGGGACTCTCCAGCCCCAGGCCCCTCCTATCACTGTGGAAACCCCCTGCCCCGCGTGCTCAGGTTTCAGTTAGCTTGGGGTCATCCCTCAACCAGAATCAGTGGTTCTGTCTAAAACAGGACTTGGGGGCAGGGCAGTACCATGCAGCTAAGCGCCCAGTCAGGGATTCATGCTCCTAAGTCCCACCAAAGCCACCCTCAGTGGAATAATGCTTACTCCTGCCTCAGTTTCCCATTGTGCACACACAGACTTATTCTTCTTGCCTAGCTGAAGGTGGGACCTTGCAGAAATGATCTGAGGCCCAGAATGCATCTGCCAACGCCAGCTCTACCTGTACCCTATCCCTTTCAAGCTACTGGGCCCCTGCCTCCCAGAGGAAGGTTAGGAATGAAGGAGATTAGGTGCAATTAATAATTAATTAACATCATGTGAATAATAATCACCCAGATGGAATATTCATTCAGCATGCCTTAGCTCTCCAGGAGCTTGAAGCTGAAAGTTAGCCAGGCTAACAGGGGCGGCAGAGGGCTGTGTAAGAAACAGGAGGTGTGTGGGGGGAGATTCAGGAGAGGGGCAAACCCAGGTCTGAGAAGTTCGGGCAGCTGGGAGTGGTGGGAGGTAAATTCGGCTGGGCAGAGGGAGGAGGGGAACGGATGAGACAGGCGTCTGGCCCTGCCTAATGTACTTGGTTAAAAGCCCTTAAGGAGGGGGGCGAAGGGGGGGTGATGCAGGGGTGGGGAGTAGTTGAGAAATGGAGCGGAGCAGGAAGAAGCATGCATAATAGATGGACCATCACTCAGGGCTGTGTTGAGGAGGAGAGGGGAGGGGGCTAATGGTCCTGAGCTGGCAGCTGCTGGAGGGTAGGGGTGGGGTGGAGGCCAACTTCAGTGCCCACTCTGGCACCCAGGGAGGCAGCTGAGTGAGCCTTAGGGATGTCCCAGGCCCAGGGGTAGGGTGTCCTGGTTGCTGTTCGGTTCCTATTGTAGCTTTCTATGAACTGAGCACTCACTCCACAGTGGACTTGACCCTGCCCGACCGCTGGGACTCTGGCTTGAGCTTTACAGGATGTACAAATAGTGGGGTCAAGGTATAGTTGATGAAGCACAGGGGTGAAAGGGGGGGGCTCCGGCTGGGTAGGTTGTGCCTTCAGCTAGTTCTTGCTAGGACAGCAGGCCTGGGCAGTGGGGAGAGATGGGGAAGTGCCGTGGGGCTGGACTGGGTTCTTTGGATGTTCTTCTGATGGGTGAGTGGGTTGGCATGTGTGTGAAGCTGGGTCTATGCAACTGACTGAATCCAACACATAAGAAGTGGCTGAGGTGTGGGAGTGGAGAGTTCTGTGGATCTGGAGTAGTGGTTATCTCCAGTGGACATTTCTCTAGGCCTGAGTCCCTTTAGGGACCTCATGCATCCTCCCCAGGGGAATTGCTTGGGGCCCTGGCATCTCCATCCCTCAGCTTCCAAGGGCTAGAAACCTGTTCAGGTGGGTAAAGGGGCTGTAGAGGCCAAGGCCATGGGCTACTTGGAGCCAGGCACTCCGCTGAGTGCTGCGTGTATATTACATTGTTGAATAGGCAGATACTCTGCTCTGCCCCTCTCTGCAGATGAGCCAGCTCAGACTGAGAAAGGCTTGCCCAAAGTTGATGGATTTTAAACTGGTGATAGGAGCGGTGTTCTCCAAGCCCAGGGCACTGCCCACTGGACTGTTCTGAGTTTCCGAATTGGGGGCTGAGGGGCAACATCTCCAATTCTCCCAGAACCAGAAAGATGGAAGGACAGAGGACACAGCAATGTCCAAGAAGTCCCCTGGCTGAACCAGGTCCTGCTAAACCCCTACACACACACACACACACACACACACACACACACACACACACACACACACTGCTTCCCAGGGTCAGAAGTTCAGGACTGAAAGAGCCAGGATTCAATAGAAGATACCCAGCCTCTGCCCAGACCCTTTCCCCAGGGTCACTGCACTGCAGGCTAGACCTCACTCAGTGTCATCCCTGGTGATGCAGGAGGATATATGCCTGTGCTGGCCACAGGGCACCTGCTCTGGCCTGCGGCTGGTCATGTCCCTTTTCTGAAGAGCTTCATTGTCTTGATTCCTAATGATAACGTGAGTCTCAGCCCTCCCCAGGTGTCAGCAGTGAGAAAGTGCTTCACGTGCTGGGGTCCCCCTGGCTTTGGTGGAGGGCAGGTTTGGGACATAATTAGACCCCACATGTCACCATCACACCTTGCTGGGGCACACTTCAGCTGTGGGAGGTCTGGGTTGGTTAGTATTCATCTGACTCCAGAAGCCAGAGCCTCTGTTCCCATTTCCCAGATTCAGCTTGCTTTGCTGAGGCCCTCAATACCTCGTTTCTCTTACTTGGAAGGAGATTGGGCCAGTGTCCTGGAGACGTGGGAGAACTGCAAACCCAGAAGGCCATGGTCTCAGGGAGCCTGCAGCTGGTGGGGGTGTGGGGGAGGGGAGACAAGAGGACCGTGGTGTCCATTGCGTTGGTTGTTCACTGCATAAGTGCGTCTGGGCAGAGTAAGCCAACTGACTGAATCCAGTGGCCCATGGAGCTGTTATGTGGATCTTGCCTGGCCCTGAGAAAACCAAACTCCTTGGGGGGCCAAAGGGAAATCAGGCTGTGGGTAGCAAGCAAGGTCAGGACTCGGGGTCCCAGGCCTGCAGGCAACTCTCACCTGAGCCGGGCTGTCACTGGGAGAGCACGTTCAAGAACTGCCAGGCAGTAGCTGCTGTGCTGTTTTCACACAGCAGTTGAGGGCAAGTGGGTGAGACCTCAATCCATGCAAGGCACACATGGGGACAGTAAGCTCATGGATGCTGGCCCCCCAGAGACAAGGCCATGCTGTGATTTGCTGCTATGGCAGAGTAGCAACCCAGCCCTGTCTGGGTCTTGGGGAGGAGGCGCTCTCTGAAGGGGATGGGTGGCTGAAGCCAAGGACAGGGCATCTGGGGGTTACCTGTGCAGCTCCAGGTGGTACTTTAGGAGGCACACTGTGTGACATCTGCAGTCCTCCCACAAGACCCCGGCCTGTGGGCCTGGCCTTACCCAAGCACCCTCCTGGCTGCCTCGAGGAGCCCAGCTGTCCGGAGTCTGTCCCCAGAGGGACTGATGACCCTGTAAGGGTGACTCTGTCCTCAAAAATTTAGGTCAAATCCAATCATCGGAAATGCATGCACCTGTTCTTGTCTGTGGCCCGCTGGCTGCCCTGTTGATGAATGGGGCCTTTCTACCTTTGCTGGTGGCTGCTGGGGGGTGACTGCTGGATGAGGGGGGCTCCCAAACGAGGCCCCCATCTCTCTGGCTCTTTCTCTATTTCCTGTCACCCAGTCCCACGAGGTGGTAGTGTCTCCAAGCACAGAGAGTGAAGTGACCCCACACAGGTAAATCACTCCAAGCAGAGCTGGAGCACAAAGCCACCGTTCATGTCCCCATCACAGGAGGTAAAGAAAGGAAATAGTTTACCCTCAAAGCCCCGATCAGCTGCCAGGCTTTAGAGGTCCTCCATATCTCCATATCGTGATAATTGACCCTGACTGTAATGACGTGCTGAGCTGAGCCTCACATCATGCTCATGGCACCACGTTTTAACCACAGAGAAACGGAGGATGGGGGTGAATGGCTCCCTAGGTCTTCCACTGCCCATCCAGCCCAGATCACCGGACCATTGCTGAGCAGTTGGATGGGGAGAAAGGTGATAATAGCCCTCACTACAGAGGACTGAAGGTCATTAAAAGGTGAATTAGTGGTTGCGTGTCCAAATGTGTATGTATATGTGCATGTCTGTATGTGGTGTGTATTTGTGTGTGTGCGTGTGTGTGTGTGTGTGTGTGTGTGTGTGTGTGTGTGTGTGTGTGTGTGTGTGTGTAAAATCTGAATACTTAAGCCAGGGTGTGGTGGTGCACACCTTTAATCCCAGCACTCGGGAAGTAGAGGTAGGCAGATCTCTGTGAGTTCGAGGACAGCCTGGTCTACAGAATACCATGACAGCCAAGACTGTTACACAGAGAAACCCTGTCTCTAAAAAACCAACCAACAAAACAAACAAACAAAACCCAAAACTGGATACTTAGAGGTTGAGAGCTGTGAGTGGGCTGAGCCTTCTGGGGACAGGCAAGTGTTGGTTCTGCAGATTGAGGAGCTGGAGGGGATTGGGTTCAGAGGACTGAGGGGCAGTTCCTGGAGGTTGTGGGGAGCGAGACTCTGCAGCTCAGGTTTTCTGGGGCACCCTAGAATTCTGGTGATCTTTAGCACCCCTTCCCCACTGTTGAGAGTGTAGGTCTGAAGCAGAGGCAATTGTCTGTCTCGGTGTCCTATGATCTGGCTGGGCCCAACACAGGGAGGGTGTGGAGAAGCAGAAGCAGGTGCCTGGGAGGCAGCAGAGGACCTGTCACAGGGCGGTCGGGTGAAGGGTCAGTCACCTGCCAGGTCACCACAGCTGACAGGCAGACACAGCCTCCAGCCCAGGAGTGAGACTTGGCCTGGCACCTCCCCAGCATGACCCTGGGCCTGTCACCACCTGGTGTTGCTCCCTGAGGACCTGCCAGCCCGGGCAGGGTGAGATCAAATGAACAGAACACCTAAGCACAAGGTCGCCAAGAAGTAAGAGGCAAGCACAGGGCATGGGGTCATGTCCAATCCTGAGCAGTACTGAGCAGGGAGAGGCTGAGGTGGCCAATTGCTGTGACCTCATGACTGGAAGGCCTTAAGGATGGAGGGTAATGGGAGGAGACAGGGCTGGGGCTGCTGCAGGGACAGAGGGCCAGCTTGGCAAGGAGAGCTATTGACTGGTAGAGTACTGGCTAAAAGCTGGACAGGGCCTTGCTGGTCCTGGAGCCAGCAGCCCAGTGCCTGGGATAAGGCTGGGCTTGCATTATCCGGCTCTCCCTCCAAAAGTGGACTGAGCTGGGCCAGGCCAACGTGCCTTGGTGCCTGATTTCTTTCTCCACTGTCTCCCACTGCCTTGTACAGAGCCCCCTCCTGGCTGGTCTTCCCTAGGCTGAGCCCCGTGTCCCATAGCTGAGCCTCACGGGCTGCAGGCTGTTGGAGAAATAGAACCTGCCCTGTCTCTCACTGCTTTCCCAGAGTGGGATCAGGGTGGCCCCTGCAAAGCCTGCCTCCCAGCTCCAACGTTCACCCACATTACTTTCATCAGATGGAAAATCTGGGACTCAGGGAGGCTTCCGGGTCATTCCTAAGGTTGCACAGCTTAGAACAGGATCAAGGGAGGGGACCGGAAAGCAACTTCTGAGCAGGCAGGATAGGGACAGACAGACAGACAAGCAGGAGCTGTCCTGAGGTGGGGAGAGCAGAGACGCCCTGGCGGAGCTGAAGGAGAGATGATCCGAACCGGGACAGGCCTAGGGGAGGGGACAACAGACTTGGCCAGGTTAAGGGCTTGGGGGTGGGGGGAACAGCAAGACCTCACTGCCCTTGGCTCTCTATATTGAGTCTGATCGATGCTCTGGGGGCTTAGGGTGGAGTTTGGAACCTCAGACAGCCTGAGGTGGGGTGAGTCCATGTCCTTGGGGCTCACAGGTCTGCCTTCGGAGGCCCTGGCCCTTTGGCTTCTCCTTGCCTGTATTTCCAGGGCCTCCCATGGCTCTGGGACGACTTCCATCTCTTGCCACCTTTCTAGAAGGCAGGCCCCAGAAATCTATTCCTGTGGTTGAATATCAGCCTCTTCTCTCTCTCTCTCTCTCTCTCTCTCTCTCTCTCTCTCTCCCTCTCTCTCTCTCTCTCTCTCTCTCTCTCTCTCGCTTTTCTGTTTGAGAGACAAGGTCTCAGTATGGAGCTAAGGCTGACCTGGAACTATGAAGTCAACGCTAGCCTCAAACTCACGATCTTCCCGCTTCATCCTCCAAGTGCTGTGATTGCAGACTGCCTCACCACACAGGGCATGCATAACACCTTTACCTGTGTGGCTTTGTGCACACCAGTTAGTGGCTCCATGCATTGGTTCCTGGCTGTCAGGAAGGACAGGGGCAGCTGCCCCACGGGGTTATTGGAGAGATCAAATATGGCCGTGCTGATGAAGAGTTCAGACCAATGCATGGGCCCTTGCCCTGGATGTGGAGGTCCACCCTCCTAAACAGACAGGGTAGGAGGCAGACTCCAACCCCTGAATTCAGCCTGCAGACCTTTCCAAGTGTTTTGGAAGACCAAAGACAAGTTGCCAGCTTGGGGTGGGGCTTAGGCCCCCGGGTGGGTCTCTAAGGTGACTGTAACTCTCAGGCCAGCTCCTACTTCACCCAAAGCTCTGTGGCCCCTCCTCTGGGAGTGGGGTGAATCTTTCCCTCCAGCCTTTGATGTCTCTTTTCCCACCCGCCAAGCAGCTGGGCACCCAGGCAGAAAGGGCAGCCATCTTGCTCAGGCCTAGTCCATTGCCATGGCAACCTGGAGCCTCCCAGCATATGCCCCTTTGAAAAATTTATCAGGAAAACTTCCGTGTTTAAAAATTAACTGTGGGATTGAAATATTAAAGATAAGCCGCTTTGGGCAGGCAGAGGGCAATAGGTTGGAGCTGAGGGAGGTCTACCCTCCTCTCAAGGTGGTGCTGTCTTGCCCTTGCCCAGCATTAGGGCCCCCGTGGTCAATTCCCACCTGTTCCACGTGTCTGAAAACCCAAGTCCTCCTGTGTAGATTGGGGTTGGGGGCCTGCTTCCCTTTCCCTGCCCACCCATGAGCTAGGGATCCTTCTGCCTTTCTGTGGAATGTTTGGGGGCTCCCTTTTGTTCCCATGAAGTTGGGGTGGCCCTATCAACAGTTCTGAGAGCCTGAAATGAGGCCATGGGCAGGCTAGGCTATCCCCTTCTGTCCCTGATTCTCAAGGAGACTAACCCAGAAAGTAGCCAGAGGACAGAGGATGCCCCAGGACCTGGGTGGAGGGTGGGCTGTGGCCAAAGCTGAACAGCAATCCTCAGGGAAGGAACGGGGTCTCAGAGGACAAGGACCCCAGAGAGGGGTCTCCCCAAGGTTCCTCTGGGTCCCCCTCCCCCAACTCCAGGCTGATTCCTCTCTGCCCTTCCCCACACCAGCCTGTGCACCTGGCCCAGGTCAGTTTCCTCATCCCAGCCTTCAACTCCAACTTCACGCTGGACCTGGAGCTGAACCAGTGAGTGTAGCCTGGAGCCCGAGAGTGGGCCATGGGCCGTGGGGCTTGGCTGGCTGGGGCCACTGGGGGACGCGGATCCTTAGCTGGGGTGGGAGCTAAGCAGGACCTGGCCTCACCAAGTGACCCTTCTCTGTCTTGCTGTTCAGTCACCTCCTGTCCTCGCAGTACGTGGAACGCCACTTCAGCCGGGAGGGGACCACCCGACACAGCACTGTGAGTGACTCTGGATCAAGTGGGCAGAGGTGTTTGTTCTGTGGTTAAAGATGCAGGGGTGGGGCTGGAGGTGTGGGGTCAGAGGTAGCTGGCCACATACGTGTGGAGGCTTTGATTCTAAGAACCCCAGCACAGAGAAATGGAGAGGACAGGGAGGTGGCTGGTGGAGGTATGTCAAGGACACACTCAACATGGCCTGGTGTCGAGGGACCGCCCATCCTTCCCTTCTTAGAGGCTCTGGAGACCAACAGTTAGGAAGGGCAGGGTGGCTGGTGTGGGTCCCTGAAGCTCCCTCCTTCAGTCTGGGGCCTGACTCCCTTGCATGGAGGTATAATAGGATCCTCACTGTATCCCATTAACTCTATCCCCAGAATCCTTTGGGAGGGAGCTTTGGAAGAGATGACCACCCCTCCCTTGTTTGAGGAGTGCTAGGGACTAAACCCAGGGCCTTGCACATCCTAGGCAGGAGCTCTACCCACCCCTGAGCCTCCTCTTGCCCTGGGAGTCCCAGATGCCTGCCACACTAGGGTCCCAGCCCTGGAGGCCCTGGAGCCTGAACAAAGATGAATGAGTGTCTATAAATAGCTCCTCCCCCCCCCCCCCCCCAGTCTGTTCTGGAACTAGAGCACAAGTAATTCCGCAGGAAGCGGAGTTGGGAGAGGCGGGTGCTGCTGGTCCCCTCTGACCTATGAGCCAGGTCAGGAGAACCCATGCTGTCAGTCCCTCAGCTGCAGACCACATGTGACTGTGAGCTTGTGCACGAGGGGGTGGTGGTGCATCCACAGCAGGTGCTGGTTAAGTGACACACTGTATGTGGTGTGCTCAGAACAGGGCCTGGGGGGGGGGGGTGGCAGGTACCATGTCAGATCCATCTGTTGGTCCCAAAGGAGTCTGGGATCCCTCACCAGCCCCAACCAATAGCCAGGAGCTGCTGTGTGGCCCAATGTCCTCATTTTATGAGGTAGATGAAGCTGACCCAGAAAGTGTTAGGAGCTTGTTCACAGTGACAGAGGAATTAGAAGTCCCACTGGTTTAGAGCGCCCGGTATTCCTAGGACCGCGGTCCCTGCATGGTCGCCCTCCTCCATGCTTGGACAGGGTGTCTGACGCACAGCCCTGCTGTTCCACAGGGGGCTGGAGATCACTGCTACTACCATGGGAAGCTCCGAGGTAACACACACTCTTTTGCTGCATTCTCCACTTGCCAGGGGCTTCAGTGAGTATGGGGGACGCTGGGCGGGGTGGGGGGGCGCTGGGCAGGGGGGGTGGGGGGCTCTGCCAGGCCCAGGATGGTGAGGAACCTTGCCTCTCTCCACAGCGGAGTCTTCTCTGATGGGAACCTGACTTACATCATAGAGCCCAAAGAGATGGCTGGGCCTTGGGGACCCCCACAGGTAAGCGAGGCCTAGGCCTTTCTGCCCTCCTGATGGTCATGCTGTGACTTCCCCCAGCAGCGATGGTACCTCCTCCTCTCCTGCAGCAACCTCAGCCTCACTGCCCTGGGTGACCCCAGCTTTGGTTCCTGCCTTCTGTGCCCTCATCTCCAATGTCCCCTCTGTCCCCCAAGTGACCTCTCACTGGGCTCCAGTGTCCTTTGCCCCTGTCTCTCAGGGCGCCCCCAGGTCTTGACCCTGGAATCTGAGCATCTGGGAGATCAGATCCGACATGGGAGCTCTGGCCAGTTCTGGGTCACCCCAGGGTGGGGTGGGGGAAGGGCTCGAGCTGCCTCCAATCTGGGCCCAGAGCAGACCTGGTTGGCTCCCCAAGAACTAATCCCCCTCATTGCAGGGACCCCTTCCCCACCTCATTTACCGGACCCCTCTCCTCCCAGCCCCCCTCGGATGCAGGGAACCAGGTAAGGGAGGGGAAGCGGGTGGGGCTGGACCGCGGGGCCCCTCTTACCTACTGCTCCCCACAGGTTGCCTGTTTGCTGGCCCTGCCCAGTCTGCTCTTCCCACCTGGCCCAGGCTGAGGAGGAAAAGGCAGGTACGGGGCCCGCATAGCCTCGGGCTGCAGAGACCTTAGACTGTGGTCCAGGGCAGGTCATCCCCACCTATGGTTGGGCAAAAGAGCTCAGAGAGGTCAGGAGCCAGGGAACTACCTCCTGGAAGGGCCCCTCAACTCCTCCCTTACACCTGTCTACACAGGTCCCCATTTTGGGGTCCTCAGACACTGTGTGTCCTCTGCTCTCATTTCCAGGCTGGGAGGGGTGGCACTTTCTTCCAGTTGGGGGCTGGCACCATCCCTGACTGGAGACCAGAATGCCCCTCCCCACATGTCTGCCCATGGTTTGGCCGTGAGCCCAGACATAGAGGGGACTGATTCCAAGTGCCTACCCGCCCCCCAGGTCCGCAGGGGCCACCCCACGGTGCACAGCGAGACCAAGTATGTAGAACTGATTGTGATCAACGACCACCAGCTGGTAAGTTCCCAGGCTGAGGGGGACCCTGGGTGGAGAGGCCCAGGGGAGCCTTACCTTCTTCCCGCCTCTCGGCAGTTTGAGCAGATGCGCCAGTCAGTGGTCCTCACCAGCAACTTCGCAAAGTCTGTTGTGAACCTGGCGGATGTGGTGAGCAGCACCTCTAGGCCCCTCACCCCCTAATCCTTCCCCACCACACATCCAGGGGGCACTGTCAGTCACCGACCCCCATTTCTTGGGGATGCAGCTTCCCTCCAGCACCCCTCCCTCCCATCTTCTCTCTGGGCCCAGATATACAAGGAACAGCTCAACACAAGAATTGTGCTGGTTGCCATGGAAACATGGGCAGATGGGGACAAGATCCAGGTGCAGGATGACCTACTGGAGACCCTGGCTCGGCTTATGGTCTACCGGCGGGAGGGTCTACCTGAGCCCAGTGATGCCACCCACCTCTTCTCGTGAGTCCCCACACAACGCCCTGCCTGTTTTTGCTGGCTGCTGTGGAGTTGGCGTCTGCGGGTGGGGCTCGCCTTGCACCTGCCACCTGCTCCCAGCCACATGCCAGCTGGGTGTCCTCTGCACCTTTGGTTGCACAGGGGATATACTCTTTGCCTTTCCTTTGCCAGACTGCCCATCATCCCTACCTCAGCGACCCAGTACCCTAATGAGGGACAAACGCAATTCAAGGCCCTCAGACCTCTGGTTTGGCTTAAGGGTGGAATGAACCCAAACAGGAGAGGGGCTAGCCTGAGGTCACCAGGCTAATGTGAAGGGCTTGAATCCACTGCTGCTTCTGCGGAGTCATCCTTAACTTTGTCTCCCTTCCAGGGGTAGAACCTTCCAGAGCACCAGCAGTGGAGCGGCCTATGTGGGGGGCATCTGCTCACTCTCCCGGGGTGGAGGTGTGAACGAGGTGAGCAGGAGGGGCGTGGCTGGGGACCCAAGGGGGCAGCTTGCTAAGACACAATGGCTGTTGGAAGGGTATGGATATCCTGTGCTCCATCTTCCCCACCCCTAGTATGGCAACATGGGTGCTATGGCGGTGACCCTGGCCCAGACGCTAGGGCAGAACTTGGGCATGATGTGGAATAAACACCGCAGCTCGGCAGGTACCGACCCTGAAGCCCACAGCCATCTCAGACCCACCCAGCACCTCAAGAAATGAATAAGGGGCCAGTGTTGGGGGTACCCCTGCACCCTATCTCATGTGTTCGTAAATTGCCTCATAGGGGACTGCAAATGTCCAGACATCTGGCTGGGCTGCATCATGGAGGACACTGGGTGAGTTCCTATAGATAGACTTGGGAAAGGGTTTGGGGTAGCACTGGCAGTCTGGATAGGTGGCTTCAAGAGGCCCAGCTCACGGGAGCACTCAGGATTCCAAGATACACAGCGCAGGGAGGCTAGGACACCCAAATCGCCTAGACTGCAGCGCGCTCTGTGGCCACTGGGAGGCGCCCGAGCCTCGTGCGAGGCGCCGTCCCTCCGGAGCGTTCCAACACCGGGCTCTTTGTCCCGAGGTTCAGTGAAGTGAGCGCAAGGGACGTGCTCCACCCATTCCTAGATGGGCTTGTGGGATTGACTGTCGTGCAATCACTGGGCAGCTCCCCAGCAGTGGTAACCTCCCCCCTCCCCGCGGGAGGGCCGGAGGGCTACCCCCAGCGGCACAGTCCCTTAACGTCTGCCCAGGTTCTACCTGCCCCGCAAGTTCTCGCGCTGCAGCATCGACGAATACAACCAGTTTCTGCAGGAGGGAGGCGGGAGCTGCCTGTTCAACAAGCCCCTCAAGGTACCAGCGTGGAGAACCGGGAAGCGGGTGTGTGTGTGTCGGGGGGTGGAGGGGGGCAGGGTCCCAGCCAGGCTCCCGACATTCCCTCCCCCTCCAGCTCCTGGACCCTCCTGAGTGCGGGAATGGCTTCGTGGAGGCGGGAGAGGAGTGCGACTGTGGTTCGGTGCAGGTGAGCCAGCGGTCCGTGGTCTCCGGTGAGGAGGGTCGAGGCGGGAGTGGGGAGGACCGAGTCGGGGGGGACCGAGGATGAGGGCTTGCCCTCCTTTCCGCTTCTCCCCGCTACTCTCAGGAGTGCAGCCGGGCGGGTGGCAACTGCTGCAAGAAATGCACCCTGACTCACGACGCCATGTGCAGCGATGGGCTCTGCTGTCGCCGCTGCAAGGTGAGAAAGATCAAGCCCGCGCGGGAGGGAGGGCGGGGCCAGGAGCAAGGAGGTGATTGGATGCCCTGGACGAGAGGCGGGAGGGAGGAGGGGCCAAGTATGTGTGTGGGCGGGGCCTGTCCCCAAGCCAGCGTCAATGGGGCGGGTGGGGTGGCGGGTTAGAGTTGGAGGCCGGGGATGGGCAGTGACACCGGGACTAGGCTTGGGACCCAGGTTCCAGGAGGACGGTAGGATACCCTGGGAGGGCAGCGGCGAGATATTTATCCTTTCCAGAAACATGCATGCTTTTCCTAGTATGAGCCACGAGGTGTCTCCTGCCGAGAAGCGGTGAACGAGTGTGACATCGCAGAGACCTGCACTGGCGACTCAAGCCAGGTCTGCCAACCCGGGCGGGCGTCCTGTGGAGGCTGAAGCAAGACAGCCCTTCCCCTCTAAGTTTCGATCTGAAGAGCTGACTACTCTGCTTAGCAGCTGGCCACAGCTAACCAGCCTCAGCTTTTTTTCTCTGAGAAGGGGGTCCTTCGAGCCGAAGCTCTCTGTTCCTTCAGTCATTAAACAAGCATTTGTAGTCAGGCTGGTACTCCTACTGCCTAGCACCCGTGTCTAGCGTATGCTAGGGATCTGGTGGGTAGTAACATTGGTTAATTAGGCCTCAAGCCTCCAGGGTAATGGGTCAGGAAGCAGAGGAAGCCCGGAAAAGCCTAGGCATTTACCAATCAAATCCTCAGAGCCAAATAGGCCCCTGTCCTTGATGGGGAAGAGCCATGTACACGAGAATCTGGGCAGAATTTACTTCCTACGTTCTTTCCCCCTGGTCCCTCAGCTCAGACCTGGGATACTCTGATCAGCCAGCCCCCCCCCTCTCTCTACAGTGTCCCCCTAACCTGCACAAGCTGGATGGTTACTATTGTGATCATGAGCAGGTATGAGGATGGGGTGTCCTCCTGTCTGAACTCTATGTGGTCTTGTCTCCACGCTGACCCTCCAAGTGCCTTCATGCTTTACTTACTCTGGGTCTTAGGGCCGCTGCTATGGAGGCCGCTGTAAAACCCGGGACCGGCAGTGCCAAGCCCTTTGGGGCCATGGTGAGTCCAGCTGGGTATGGGGAATGGAGACTGGGGGAGGGGACTTAGAATTGAGAACCAGGCTGGGACTGCTTCTAGTTGGACATCCCCTGCACTGACCTGTGGCTTCTGAGGACTTTGGGCATCAATCCCAGGGATCAGGCAGAGTATTGGAGATGTAGCTCTAGTGGAGACTGCGGAGCTCGTGAGGGTGATGCGCTCTCTCTCTCTCTCTCTCTCTCTCTCTCTCTCTCTCTCTCTAGCGGCTGCAGATCGTTTCTGCTATGAGAAGCTGAATGTGGAGGGGACAGAGCGTGGGAACTGTGGGCGCAAGGGATCTGGCTGGGTCCAGTGCAATAAGCAGTGAGTAGGCGGCATCTCTCTGTTGGGCATCCCGGCTCTGGGAATCTACAGAGGTGGAGGCAGCAGGCTCCAGGAAGAGCCTGTGAGGCCCACAGGAGAGGGAACGCAGGTGGAGCACTTGGGTCTGAGGCAAAATTTGGGCTCATTGTCCCCATTGTGCCCCAACAGGGATGTGCTCTGTGGCTTCCTCCTATGCGTCAACATCTCTGGAGCCCCTCGGCTAGGGGACCTGGGGGCGGACATCAGCAGTGTCACCTTCTACCACCAGGGCAAGGAGTTGGACTGCAGGTGTTGTCTGGGACCACAGCTGGGGAAGACGAAGTGGGGTGGGGCCAGGGTGGGGGGCAGGGATCGAGGCTGGCTATCCCATCTCTCCAGGGGAGGTCACGTGCAGCTGGCTGACGGCTCAGACCTGAGCTATGTGGAGGACGGCACGGCCTGTGGACCCAACATGCTGTGCCTAGACCACCGCTGCCTCCCAGCTTCAGCCTTCAACTTCAGCACCTGCCCGGGCAGCGGGGAACGCCGGATCTGCTCCCACCACGGGGTGGGTGTCTGAAGGCCAGGGGTAGCACGCTAGAGGAGGCTCACCCAGGGGCATGGCCTCGCTTACCTGTGCTGGCCCCACCTCACCTGTAGGTTTGCAGCAATGAAGGGAAATGCATTTGCCAGCCAGACTGGACGGGCAAAGACTGCAGTATCCACAACCCCCTGCCCACGTCCCCTCCCACCGGGGAGACAGAGAGATACAAAGGTGAGGCTGAAGCTGGCCAGCGTGGTCTGTATTGCCCATTTTCCATGCCTGTCCCTGCCAACCAAGCCCTGCCCTCCTCCCCAGGTCCCAGCGGCACCAACATCATCATTGGCTCCATCGCCGGGGCTGTCCTGGTCGCAGCCATCGTCCTGGGCGGCACGGGCTGGGGATTTAAGTAAGAGACACACGCTCCCTAGATCCCCTCCAGGTGCTTGGGGGTTCGGCACCCCAGACTGTTGGAGCCTAATGGCTTCCCTGACAGATTAGCTCACCCAGAACTCACACATCACTCGTTCAAGTCAGCCCACAGGTTCTAGTCTGAACATTTACAATTACCTGCTCATATTTAAACACCAGATTTTACAGTAACTACCTCGACTGTAGTTGAAAGCTGAAGGTTGGGTTCAGTTGGCTCAGTGTGTCCCAGCACTGCCAGGGGAGAGGTGGGTAGGGCCTGAGATGTGCGTGTGCGTGTGTGTGTGTGTGTGTGTGTGTGTGTGTGTGTGTGTGTGTGTGTGTGTATGTATGTATCTGTCTTCGTCCATCTCCCCTTCCCCATACCCATCCAGCCCATGATCCAGGTCATTGCAGTTAGGGTCTGTTCTAGATACCATACTGGGCACTTGAAGAGCTCTGAGGCCCAAGGTCACAGGTGACTTAGTGACAGAGCTGGGGCTTGAACCCTCCACCAATCTGAAGGAGATCTCCATGGTCCATGTGTGGGGCAGAAGGTTTTCCTGGGATAGAAGGCCATTCCTTCAGAGAAGAGGAGGTTCACACGACCCCCTTTCCTCCCTCTCCCTGTCTCTCTCTGCTTGTCCTCTCCTTGACTCCGGAAGAAACATCCGTCGTGGAAGGTACGACCCGACCCAGCAGGGGGCAGTGTGATGCCGGCCACGTCATCCCTCCCGCTGTCCTTGTCTCCATTTCATTCGCCCCCTTGCATTCTGTTGACCTGGAGCTGGGACGATCCGATTCCCGCAGCCCTGCAGGCAGCCTGGGAAGCCAGTCCTCAGCCTGCGCTCTGGCCCTTCCTCCTGCCCACCCGCCTGTTGGGCCCTGGTCCACCTTCAGCTGTCCTTTCTGCAGCCGGGTCCCATGGCCGGGTGGGCGCTGGAACCGTGCCCCGCAACCCCTGCCCCTAGGAGGGGGCCTCCCTCTGCGTCCTAGCCCATCTGTTTTGTCTACCATGCCACCGCTGTCTGACCTCTGCCAGACCCCCTCCTGGCCAGCCTGTGACTTGATGCCTCCAGGACCTCGGGAGGGGGTGGGGGCAGCTGGAGGGCTCTCCCTCAGGGCCCAGCCTCATGTCCTCTCCTGATGCCCTCTCTCCATTCCAGGTCCGGAGGGGCCTAAAGTGCCACGCTGCTCCCTCCGAGCCTGGCACCCACCGTCTCAGCCCCGGACCACAAGGCTGCCTCCGCCCTGCCACGGAGGGAGGCACCATGCAAATGTCTTCCAGGTCCAATCCCTTCAACTCCTGGCTGCACAGGGGTTGGGGTTGGGACTGTGGCCTCATCTTTCAGACCACCTGGGTGGAGGGGCCTGGAGGGCGGCACTTCCTGCCCAGTTCCCCACCCCCTCATGCGGCTTTGGCCTTGCACATGTCGTCCCCACCCCACTCCCCACCCCCGTGAATGTAGCTCCCATTTTCATAGACTGCCACAGCTCAGGTTGGGGCCTGGAGTGGCGCCTGGTGGGGGCAGGTAGCCACCAGTGGACACAGCTGGCCCCTGGCCCCTCTTCAGAACCAGGCAGCTGGAACCAGGGTGGTAGTTCTCTGGGACCTCATGAGAAGGAGCTGATCTCCACGTTCTTTTCTTTTCTTTCTTTCTTTCTTTTTTTAAGTGAATCTTAACTAATGAATGTAACCTTGGGTTGCTGGGGCCAGGGGGCAGTTGTAGGGATGTTTAGACACTTACAGGCCGGCCTGGAAGGCCTGTGGCCTTGAGACCTCCCAGATCTCTCTCTGGAAGGCCCACACTGGAACTCTGTCACTGAACCCAGCAGAGGCTGGGCAGTTCTGTGTGCCCTGCCTCCACCCAGCTTAGAAGAAGTCAGAGTGCTGATTCAAACCAAAGCTGCCTGTCCCGTGCCCACTGCCTAGCTCATGGGTGCCGTGACCCTCTGCCCCAGACTGTCTTCAATTCCAAACCAACGGTTCTGTCCCTGCCAGGGTGCATGCATTTGGGGGTATAGAAAATATAGTCCCTACAATAAAATGGCACCTTTCCCCTCTCAAGAAGGGTGATTCTGGGGCTGTCTCAGGGTTCAAGTGCCCCCTGATGTGGCCTGGCTGTTCCAGAGCAAGCTACCTTCCCAAGGAGGACTCTAGGTAGGAAGAACCAGGGGAGACCCAGGGTTAGTGCCTATGTATGATATGTAAGAGACATCAGGAAAGGGTGAGCCTCACGGTAGACTATGGGAAAGTCCTCAAGCCTCCCTCACCCACCCACCCCCATCAAACCTCTATTCATCATCCACATTCTGGGGCTGAGTAGTAAGTTTACAAATGTTCCTCTGTCTGCCCTCCTCTGGTTCTCCCTACAGCCCAGCCCGAAAGCTAGGCCAAGGCTGGCAGAGCTGCTCAGCCCTCCCACGCAGTCTGTTGTGGCCTGCCTTCAGGACCCTATGTGGGACAGATGAGCTCTGGCCCCTTGCCCTTAAAGCCAGCTGGCTGGGCGGGATGGAGCAGGCTCCCTTATGGATGAAAGCCACAAATGAAAGGAACCCCCTTCTTGGGGACACCCCACTCAGGCTAAGTAGTGGCTCTGGATACTCCAGGGCCAGAGAGTTCCCCGTTGTGTTCATCTTATTTCTGAGGCCTCTCTGAGGGATGCTCATGGGAAAAAAAAAAAAAATGGCTTCTTTTATTTAAACCACCCCAGCGGCACCCTGGAGCATAGGACCCATTGGCAGCCTTTGGGATGGCCAGATGGTGTCGACTTGAGTGGGGTCCTCAGCACTGAGCCCCAGCTGGCACTGTCCTAGTGACAACAAGACACTCTGGCCCACCAGTCCCACTAGCTGAGGACAGGGGAAAGGCTGGATTTTTGCACTGTTGCTGGGATCCCTTGAGACAGGTGACACACCCGCACACAGGTGGCAGTGCACCTGGGCACAGACGTGTGGATCTATGCCTCTGCACCACTGTGAAGGCCTCTGCACACAAGGGCATGACCAGATGTGTCCACGTGTCCTTGGTGGGAACATGAACACAAGACTTCCTGTGACAAGTTCACCCCGGTCCCCGACTTTCCACATCTCCTGCCCCACCCCAGCAGTGCCTGCCTGGCAGCACCCAGGAAGGAATGGGGGGAGGGGGCTGCATTCACCTGGCCTGGACGCGGGTCTCTACACATCCTGTAAATATGTCATCTGGGCTGGGGTGGGGAGGCAGGGCCAGGGGCCCATATTAAAGATTAAAGATTACATTCTGGGCTTCCATGGAGCTCACATCAGCCTGTGTCTCTCCTCTCTGTCAGTGACCATTCTGAGTCAATCAATCCTCTCCACACAGACTCTGGAGTATGACAGGTCCTCTGCAGAGGACCCCAGCACCTAGGACAGTAAGGGAAGTAGAAGGAAAGGGTGTGGTTTCCCTCAGTCGGTGAGGAAATCGGCAGTGGGGTGGAGGGTAGCTCCACCCTTCCTCACTGTCCCAGCAATGACACCATGCCCCTCCTCTGGCTTCCAACAAGCAAAATTAGAGATGAAGGAGGACCCAGGATGGGCCAGGGCACACGGACATTGGGACTTAATTCCCTAATTATTGAAGCCAGAGAAGCCGTGTGGTTTGTCTAACACGTCTCATTGTCCCATTGAGCCTAGTTGGATGACACCGGCTGAAAGGGCCATCACTGGCCAAAAGGCCAAGTATGAACCTGGAACCTACTACTGTATTCCTACTCTGGAGGCAGTTTGGGGAAAGGGCGGGAGAGCAGAGCCCCTGGAGAACCAATCCAGAGTGAGAGAGAAGAGATTGGAGAGAGATGCTGGGTGGTGGGGGTACGGGGAGAGGGGAGGTGGGAGGAAGTGTACCAGGTAGGTGGATGCAGGAACTGGCACTGGTCCAGGACTGTAACCACCTGGGTTCATAAGCAGAGGTGGGGCGTAGGGCCACATCCAACCTAGACTCCTGCCAGTCCTCTGTGCCCCGGCATCTCAGACCCCAGGATATAGGTTATCTAAGTAACGCATCTCGGAAGGCCTATGGCAGCTTCTGCCCATTCAGTGCACTGAAGAGAGGCACAAGCCATCCTCAAACCTATCAGTCACCCACCGCAGCTGAGGCTTGCCCCACCCACTTCCTTGCTCTGGGCTGGATCATCCTATGTTTAACTTTCTCCGAAGCTCCTGCCTCTCAGATCCTCCATCTCTGCCTAACCCCTTCTCAGTTCCCAGTGTCTGTCTGATGGGCCCCATCGCTGGCCCCAAAAGCAGTGAGGAGCGTGGCAGCTGGCAGACAGATGGTCAGGGCAGGCAGAGGGCACAAGCCCTTCACTCTGGCTCACAAGCAGGTTCATCACCTGCTCTACACAGTGAGTTACAGGTCAGCCAGAGCTACATAGTGAGACCTTGCCTCAAAGAACCAAGACAAGACAAAGTCCTTCATCTGGATCAACTCCCACACTACCTCTGCATCTACATCCTTCAGCTAGTTACACTCCCCAGTCAGGGTTTCTGGGTGAGGCATGGGCATAGAGTTCAACTGTGGTTCCCAGTTACATCTTCTCTGGCTAACAGTGCCAGCAGGAGGTTAGGATGGAGGCTGGGGTCAGGATGGGGGATGGGGTCAGGATGTAGGGAGGCTGGGGTCAGGATGGAGGGAGGCTGGGGTAGGATGGAGGCTGGGGTCAGGATGGGGGCTGGGGTCAGGTAGCTCCTCTGCACATCACAGGCACGGAGTTCACCGATGAGCTGAAGGAACCATGTATTCATCATAGCTATCCTAGTGTCTAGATCAAGACAGTGTACCTCCCATCCCCAAAGATACGACTCAGGCCACAAAGACAAGCTACATACATTTTTAAAACTTTCTAACAGCCTATTTTAAAAGAAACTGGAAAAGATGGTCTATTTCATTCAACCCAGTCTACTCAAACTATCTTCATTTCAACAAATGATCAACTTAACATATAACAATCCAGGGCCTCCAGGCGAGTGTTCTGCCCTCGGCCATATCTCCGTGCCAAGATGTTACATTCCTTTTCTTGAGCCTTTAAAAAGAAGAGAAAAGAAAGGAAGGAAGGAAGGAAAACAACCGGAAAGCCTTTTCTTAGGTCTATTGCTATATTAAAACACCATGACCAAATCAAAGTTGGGGAGGAAGGGGTTTATTTGGCTTATACTTCTACATTACTGTTCATCAACAAAGAAAGTCAGGTCAGGAACCCAAGCAGGGAAGGACCTGGGCAGGAGCTGATGCAGAGACCATGGAGGGGTGCTGCTTACTGGCTTGTTCCTCATGGCTTGCTCAGCCTGCTTTCTTATAGAACCCAGGACCACCAGCCCAGGGATAGTACCACCCACAATGGCCTTCGTCCTCCTCCATCAATCACTAATTAAGAAAATGCCCTACAGGCTTGCCTACAGCCCAATCTCTTAAGGAGGCATGTTCTCAGCTGAGGACCCTCCTCTCGGATGACTTTAGCTTGTGTCAAGTTGACATAAAACTGTCCAGCACAGCCATTAAATCAGAGAAAGCTTCTACATTTGAAGCATGTCTAAGTTTGGACTAACCACATTTCAAGTACCCAATGACCTTCTTGTGGCCACTGACACCCTGAAGGAGCAATATGGAAACCCAGAAGTCTTGAAATCAGGCAGGAGCAGACGAGACAGAGGAGGTCTGAGAGACCCTTGCTAGAAAGCAAAGAGCTAAAGACAGGTGTGGTGCCTCCCACCTGTAAGCATGCTGGAGGCTGAGACGGGAAAGTGGCAAGTTCAAGGACAGAGTGACAGCCATTTCAAAAGAAAGAGAAGAGCCAGGACCTCACTGGCAGGGAGAGACCTGAATCTGCCCTGCCCCTAGAGTGCTCTGTGATGAAATAAGATCTGCCAGCCTTTCCAGGGCAGCAGAGACAGAGTGGCCTGGCTGGGGCTTGGTGCAGAAGACTGTCGGCAACATCTAGCTAAACCCAGGAAGTTCTAACAAGCCTGGGCTCCTTAGGCATTCCAGTGTTCAAAGTAAATTACAAGGGAAATAAACACTCCACAGTGCTGGGGTCCTTTAAGAAGTCTCAGCTCAGCCAGGCAGTGGTGGCGCACGCCTTTAATCCCAGCACTCTGGAGGCAGAGCCAGGCAGATCTCTGTGAGTTAGAGGCCAACTTGGTCTATAGAGTGAGTTCCAGGACAGGCTCCAAAAGCTACACAGAGAAACCTGGTCTTTGAAGAAAAAGAAAAAAGTCTCAGCTCTTGCTATCCAGAGGCCATCTTGAGTGACATGCCCTGAATCAGGCTCTCGTGGTCCTTGCCATCTGGAGTTCCATCTGCCCATTCCTCTTAAATCCCACCTTCAGTGAGGCGATGGGCTGTGAAGCCACGGATGATGTCTTCCATGCAGAAGACAGGGATGGCCTTCCATGAGGTCACACACTACATTCTGAGTCATTGCTAAGGGTGAACTGCCACCTGGGATGCTGGCAGAGCACCTCCAGGAGGAAGCTTCAGCCTCTAGAGGCCGCTAACAGGTCCTGCTGTCCTCCTCTCCTGAACAAACTTATGCACATGGTCCATCTGGCCACAGATAGAGTGGCACCCCTTGGAGAGGGGACACAGACAGTCCTCACAGCTTGGGTCTGTGTTATCTCCGGAGGCCACTGGCTTTCAGGTTGCAGTCCTTAGAGCACTGGCCAGCAGGTTAACTGGGCTGTACCCCTTTCATGATGCTCAACCCCTCTCTGTCCTCTGGGCAGCCTCCAGGCCTCCTGACAAGTGTCTGCGAGGCTGCCAATCTCCATTCTCTCCAAAGCTGCTTGTTAGCAGCTCCAGTGCCCACTTGGGTTTAAAATAAACTCCCTATCTCCTTTTCCTTCAGCTGACCCCAGCAGCTCTCCCACCAGAGCCTGAGCCCCGCTGACTCTGAAAATAAGATGCCCCCATCATTTCAGTGACTGCCCAGAAGATCATGCTGAGCACACTGAGCACAGGTTGTAGGGAGCTGGTGGAAAGTCACCCCTGTGGGGGAGGTGTCAAAGCAAGGGAGGGGGTGCTGTTTCTCAGAAGGGACTGTGCCCTCAGTCAGGACGGACTGGTGTTACCACAAAAGCAGACCCCATCTCTGCTGGGCACATCACAGAGTGGCTCTTCTTGCTCCGTGTCTTTGTGTTTTCAGTACTCCATGTCACTTCTTCTCATCAAAAACCATTCATCCAGCCGGGCAGCGGTGGCGCACGCCTGTAATCCCAGCACTCGGGAGGTAGAGGCAGGTGGCTCTCTGTGCGTTAGAGGCCAGCCTGGTCTACAGAGCGAGTTCCAGGACAGGCACAAAGCTACAGAGAAACCCTGTCTCGAAAAACCAAAACAAACAAACAAACAACAACAAAAAGCATTCCTCCTAATCTTTTAGCCCCAAAAGCCCCTCACCTGCCTTTGATTACTTTCCTGAAGACTTGCTGGGCAAATGATCTGGACCAGACCATTCCTCATACCCCCATCTACACTCTACCCTCCCTCTTTCAGCCTGTCCCTTTTCCCATCTTAGGGCACGATTCTACTCATCAGTTCTTTCCCCAAATTACCTGTAGCTTCTAATTCTTTCCACAACCATAGGACTTTCTGTCCAAAAAAACCAAAACAAACAAAAAACCCACCATGCTGGGCAGAATGACACATCCTTGTAATCCCAGCACTTGAGAGGTGGAGGCAGGAGGATCTCAGGAGTTCAAGGTCATTCTCATTCCCCATAGTGAAGTTGAGGCCAGTCTGTCTCAAAAACAAACAAAAAACCCAAGCTCTCCCTCAAATCCATCCCAGATCAGTGTCCTCAAAGGCCAGCCCTCCAGGGAATCCTAGTTCCCACAGGCAGTTCCTTACCACCCACCAGGTCTGGGAACAAGCCTGGGGGCTGCCAACTCCAAACCCACCTCCTCCCTTCCACCCTCCGGCTGAGGCACTAGCCAGCTCTGCTCTTGCCTCGGGGCAACTGCAGTCCCTCCTGCACCCTGGGCTCTGACATGCTGTCTCTTCCCTCCCTCCCTCCTCCAGCTCATCCTGGGTCATCTATTCTCACAGGGGCAACCTGGGACATTTCTCCTGCTCTTTGAAGGGTCTCATCTTCATCTTGTCTCATCCCTATTAGGCTGCATTGCTTGTCTCTAGCTGGAGGGGTCTGGGCTCTGCATTTTTTAAAAATAATTTATTTAGCTTTATTTTATGTACACTGGTGTGAAGGTGTCAGATCTCTTGGAACTGGAGTTACAGACAGTTCTGAGCTGCCATGTGGGTACTGGGAACTGAACCCAGGTTCTGGAAGAACAACCAGTGTTCCTAACCCCTGAGCCATCTCTCCAGCCCCTGGGTTCTGCATTCTTGTGGCACTTTCTCTTTATTAGCTGCCAGCAACAGCCCCCCTCCCCCCCCCCCCCCCCCCCGTCTTGGTTCCCTGATACCATCAAACACAGGGTTATTACCACCCCCACTAGCTGGACAATTGCCTCCCAGGACCATCCGACATGACCAACACAGGGGTGGGGGGGACCCAGGGGTGGGGGGACCCAGGGGTGAGGACCCAGGGGTGGGGGGACCCAGGGGGGGGAGGGCACAGGGGGGGGGGGACCCAGGGTGGGGGGACTCAGGGGTGAGGACACAGGGGTGGGAGGATGCTGGCATGGCTGCAATGGGAAACAGTACTGGGGTGGAAAAGGCCTGCCGCATCAAGACATAAGTCAACCACTCCTTTGCAGGGTGTTGTGGGTTTGCTCCTCTCCTGCTTAATAAATGTCAAAGTTTCATGGTATTTACTTACCAAAATACCTGACCAGCATCTGCAGATGCTCAAGGGAAAATAAAAGATCTTGGGCTGGTGAGAAGGCTCATTTGGCAAAGCACTTGCCTTAGAAGCGGGACGGTCAGAGTTTGAGAAAGTGGAAGCAGAGAACCTGTGCGCGTGTGCACACACACACACACACACACACACACACACACACACACACACTATGAGTGATTTTTTTGTTTTTGTTATTTTAATTTTGAAAATAGGGTTTCTTTGTGTAGCTTTGGCTGTCCTGGAGCTCACTCTGTAGACCAGGTTGGCCTCGAACTCAGAGAGATCCACCTGCCTGTTTCCCAAGCGCTGGGATTAAAGGTGTGTGACACCACCTCCTGGCATGAATTTTTTTTTTTTTTTTAAGGAGCTAAAGAAAAGCTTCCAGTAATGAGCTGTTGAAAGGGGATGGATACTAAAGTCCCATCTGTCTGAACCAGAGTTTCCCTGGAGATGAGAACTGGTGTCCACCCAGTGGCCCCCTTTATCTTTTTGTCCCCTGGCCATGGTGTAACCCTCTAGCATCCCTCCTGCAGACAGTCTTCTAGGATGTGAACAATGGGATTTCCCCATGTCATGATCCAGTACTCAGCAAGCAGAGGCAGGAGGAAGATGTCAAGTTCCAGGCTAGCTGGATCTCCCCAAGAGTTTCAAGTCAGCTAAGACTATATAGCAAGACCATCTCAAACAAAACAAAATTTAAAAATAAGTTTTGGGGGGTTGGGGATTTAGCTCAGTGGTAGAGCACTTGCCTAGCAAGCACAAGGCTAGGCCCTGGCTTCGGCCTCAGCTCTGGGAAAAAAAAAAAAAGTTTTGGAAAAATCTTTATTGTACTCATGAAAAATATAGCAAAATATCCTTACTTTAAAAAATTACATTTAAGGGCTGGAGAGATGGCCCTGGTGTTAAGAGTGCTGCCTGCTCTTCCAGAGGTCCTGAGTTCAATTCCCAGCAATCACATGGTGTCTCACAACCATCTATAGTGGAAAATGATGCTCTCTTCTGGTATGCAGGCATTCCTGATGCAGAACACTGTATATGTGATAAATCTTTAAAACAATTTAGTGTGTGTGTATGTGCGTGTGCATAAGCATGTTCCAGTGTACATATGGCAGAGGCCAACTGGCAGCAGTTGGGTTCTTCTTTTGATCATGTGAGTTCTGGAGATCAAACGCAGGTCATCAGGCTTGGTGGCAGGCACCTTTTCTTGCTGGGCCATCTCACCAGCCAAAAATTTACCTTCTTTATAGCTTTGTTATTTTTGGCACTGAGGTCAAGCCCAGGGCCTCACGCATAGTACGCATGTATTGTACTTCTGAGCTACATCCCCCAGCCCTTTTTGTGACCTTTAAGTGGACAGATCTATAGCATTAACTATATTCACACACACAGACTATGTATGTGTGTGTATATGCATATATCTATATATACACACACTATATATAACTGAACTCAATTTCCATGCAAAACTGAAATTCTATCCATCAAATCTGTTTCCGCTCCTAGCCCCTTGGCAACCACTAGCTTGTTTCCATGGTTTTGACTATTTTAAATGTCTAAGTGGATTCATACAGTATTTGACTTTCTGTGAGTAGCTTATTTCACTTAGCAGAATGTCCTCAAATTTCTCCCCTGGGCAGCAGCACCAGGGGATTTCCTCTTTTAGGGCTGAATAAAATTCCACGGTATACATACACATTTTATGTATGGGGAATTGTGTCCACGTAGGTGCATGTTTGTGGAGGCCAGGGTTCAACCTCAGATATGGGTTCCTCAGAAGCCATCTACCTTGGTTTTTGTTTTCAGACAGTCTCTCTTAGTGGCCTGGAGCTCATGAAGTGCATGGGCAAGGCTAGTTGGCCAGTGTCTCAGGATCTGCTTGTCCCAGAGCTGGGATTCCAAGTGTGCCATCATGTCATCTTTTCTTATGTGGGGACTTGGGGTGGGAACTTGAGCTATCTCCCTAGCCTACATTTTTTTTTTTCTTTTAAATATTTATGTGTCTGCACGTGAGTGTGCTTGTGTCAGACACTCTGGAGCTGGAGTTACAGGTAGTTGTGAGCAGCCCAAATGGGTGCTGGGAACCCACCCCAGCCTTTGGGAGAGCAGGAAGTGCTCTTAACAGCCTAGCCATCTCTCCAGCCCCCACATTTCAGTCTGAATCCACTCACTCCTCAAGTTTTGGAGTTTGTACATCTTACTTTCTGTGAGGACCAATACATATGGGTATGCAAGCAGCTTGTGGAGATCCTGTTTCAATTATTTCAGATACATGCCCTGAAGTGGGGTTGCTGAACTAAATATTCTTTTTTTTTTTTTTTTTTTTTTTTTTGGTTTTTCAAGACAGGGTTTCTCTGTAGCTTTAGAGCCTGTTCTGGACTAGCTCTGTAGACCAGGCTGGCCTCGAACTCACAAAGATCCACCTGCCTCTGCCTCCCGAGTGCTGGGATTACAGGCGTGCGCCACCACTGCCCGGCTCATTAATTATTTTTTGAGACAGGGTCTATGGAGCCCAGGCTGTCCTCAAACTCAGAGATCTACCTGCCTCTGCCTCCCAAATGCTGAGACTAAAATGTGTACCGCCATGCCTGGCTACCTGGCAGAATTCTTAGTATTATAAATGAATTACAAATTATTTGGAAAATGAAAATGCAGGCTACAATTACATTTTAATTTCAGTAACAATTTTTGAGGGAAAATGCTGGGGGATTAAAATCTAGACACATGTACCCTATCACTCAGCTATACCTTAATTTGAAGCAACTTTTAAAATTTATGCAGTGCCTGTACATGCATGTGTATGGAGGGTCCGAAAGCTAGAAAAGATCCCCTGGAAATGGGAGTTACAAGCCAGTGTGAACCACCCAATATGGGAACTGGGGATCAAACCTAGGTCCTCTGGAAGAACAGTAAGCACTCTTCACCACTGGGCCATCTCTTCAACCCCTTTGAAGCACGTGCAAGTGCCTGTGTGTAATTTTTGTTTTTTCAAGACAGGGTTTCTCTGTGTAACAGTCTTGCCTGTCCTGGAACTCACTATGTAGACCAGGCTGGCCTTGAACACACAGAGATCTGCCCCTGCCTCTGCGTCCCAAGTACTGGGATTAAAAGCATGTGCCATCACCACACAGCTGATGTGTAATTTTTAAAAGACTTCATTGGTGAGCTGAAATTCAAATGTAACTAGGTGTCTTGACTTTTTTTTTTTTTTTTTTTTTTTTTTGAGACAGGGTTTCTCTGTGTAGCTTTGCGCCTTTCCTTGAGCTTGCTTTGGAGACCAGGCTGGCCTTGAACTCACAAAGATCCACCTGGCTCTGCCTCCCGAGTGCTGGGATTAAAGGCGTGTGCCACCACTGCCCGGCCTATGTTTTGACTCTCATCAAGGGGCGTCTACACGTACCCACACATCTACTCCAGGTCAATTCTCTTACAGCACTTGGTCCCATTACAGTGTGAACCTTGGCAGACCTGCCCCCAACACCTTTAATTCATCCATGCCAAGTGGTTCCCCCCTGCTGTCCAGCTACTGACTACTCAGAAGACCCAGCTTCAAGTGGCCACTTGCTGCTTAAAGGCAATAAAGTCCACATCTAGTACCATGTCTGTCCTGGCCACATATGTCCCCAGAATGAGCATGATGGGAAGTTACCCCAGCACTTAGGAAGCTGAGCAGAAATTCAAGGCAAGCCTAGACTAGCAAGAGATCCTGACTCAATAAAACATGGGCTGGAGAGATGGCTCAGCAGTTAAAGAACACTTGTTGCTCTTATAGAGGAGCTGGGCTCAGTTCCTAGCATCTAAATGGGATACATTATTATCCATAACTCTAGTTCCAGGGGATCCTGTGACCTCTTCAGATCTTCATGGGCACAGGCATTCAAGTGGTACATGCACATATATACATGCAGGCAAAACACTATTACACATAAATCTTTTGTCTGCTTTTTGGGACAGGGTTTCTCTGTGTAACCACCCTGGCTGTCCTGGAACTTACTCTGTAGACCAGGTTGGCCTCGAACTCACAGAGAAGTGAGTGCTGGGATTAAAGGCGTGAGCCACCACTGCCTGGCCATACACATAAATCTTTAAAAAATAAATAAATAAAATTAAAAAACAGGCTGAGCAGTGGTGGTACATGCCTTTAATCCCAGAACTCAGGAAGCAGAGGTAGGTGGATCTCTTGAGTTTGAGGCCAGCCTGATCTACAGAGCTAGTTCCAGGATACCCGGGGCTAGAGAGAGAAACCCTGTTTCAAAAACAAATTACATTTAAAAAAAAAAAAAAAAAAAAAAAAAGGTGATGGCTTAGCAGGTAAAGGCATTTGCCCCAAGCCTGATGAACTATGTTGTTCCCTGGTCCGTGACCTTCACATGTGCTGTGTACACCCATGGACATACACACAGCACCTTCCATGCTGAAAAACCCAAAGAAAGACAAAAAGGATAAAACAGGAAAGGTAGGCTGGAGATGTTCCATGGACAGAGTGCTGGCCATGGAACTCGAGGTCCAGAGTGCAGACCCCCAGCACGCAGGTAAATACCAAGAGAACACCTATGCCAGTCCAGCTGTAAACCCCAGTGTTCTGGAGGCAGGCAAGATCTCTGAAAGTAGCTAGATAGCTGGGATTGGTGAGCTCTAGTTCAAATTAGAGAGCCTACCTCAATATGTAAGAGGTGAACAACTGAGGAAGACATTAGGCATCCACTTCTGGCCTTCACATGTGCATACAAGTACGTACACACACGTACACACACACACACACACAAACACAATTAAAAACAAACAAAAATCCAACACAACACCCACCCCTAAGCAGACCCCTGGAACCAAAGGTTCTAACTGGCCCAGATGCCGTAAATCAGGTCTATTTCGGGAGTCTTGCTTACTTTCACTTCCTAGCAGGAATGTGCAGACAATCTGGACAGCCTGCACTTACCATGTCCAGGCTTCTCAGGCGGAGTGACTTCAGGCACTCAGTCCTGACACTGGCCTCTCCACAGAGGTCAGGACCTGTCACTGTTCTAAGAGCATCTGGGTACAGGATCTAAGGTGGCCACTGCCTGCTGGATAGAGGCCACAGCTGCAACATGCCTCGGAAAGATGGGCCAGGCCCGAACTGCTCCCTGTCAGTGTGTTTTAACGTTCCTGGCACAAAGATAACATCTCACTTTCACAAGACTTCACATACTAAAAATAACAAATTTTAAAAGCTATCCAGTTCTGTATCATTTCCCCCCATGGTCAGGTCTCATTCAGGTCACTGGCCATGCGCTGACTCGTTATGAACAGTTGCTTGGTTCTGCCTTGCCTCAGGTTCAGGACTGCCAGCCTCCCTGGGCCCCCAGGGAGAGCAGAGCAGATAAAGACACTTGTTTGCCGGAGGTTCAATGAGGGAATCCAGTCAGTTTTTCCTCCAGACACTAGCAGTGGGCTGGCTTCCTGCGGTTTTCTTTCACAGCTCCTTAATCTAGTTTAAAGTTGGCGTAGTGTGTCAAGGGCAGGGCAAGGAAAGGCTGCCCCATTTCCTCAGGACCGAGGGAGCAGAGGAAGTCACCTGCCAATGGACCTTCCCTCGCTTTCCAACCATGTTGTTTCCTACGTCTCCCTTCTAAGACACTGTTCAGTCCAGGCTGGAGAAATTTCTAAGGAATAACACTGACTCACCAGTAGGGTGGGATTTTGCTCATGGGTCTCATCATGGTCACAAACCAGGAAGTTCTGAATCTACACTTGGTCTGAAAATTTAGGCTTAGCTAACTGGGGATGGCACTCTTCCGTGTACCCTCTGCCCGATTTCCAAAGTCACTTTGTGTTCCTTTACTTTCACCCAGACCAGTCTGAGCCCTGTACATCCTCCCATTCAGGCACGCACGGATCACTCTCAGCTCAGACGAACCTCATGGTGGCAGGTCCAAACCTCTTGCAACGGAGATTCTGAGCATCTTTCTTCCCCTTTCACTATGGCCCACGCTGCAAAGTATTTTGTCCTATTACTTATAGCTCTCAAGCCATACCGTAACAATCTGCTAGAGAATTTTGGTGGTGGTATGGAAAACTAGACTTAAAAAGGTTCAGACTAAGCATGATGACATGCACCTATAATCCCAT
Organism: Onychomys torridus; assembly: GCF_903995425.1. NCBI lineage: Eukaryota > Metazoa > Chordata > Mammalia > Rodentia > Cricetidae > Onychomys > Onychomys torridus. The sequence continues at coordinate 90,753,150 of NC_050450.1, forward strand.
CTACTCAGGAGGCTGAGGCAGGGTAACTTCAAGTTTGAGGTCAGGCACTGTGGACAACTAAGTGAGAATATGTCTCAAAATTCAATAAATACACAGGGATAGGTATGAAAATCAGTGGTGAAAAACTTGCTTATTGTGTCAGAGGCCCTGGGTTCAATCTTTTTTAGAAACACTGGGGGTAGGTGTCTGGGGGTAAACCTGAAGACAAAATGCATTCCTAGCATGACTACAACCCCGAGTTCTAGCCTCAGCACTAAGAACAAACCACTTACTTTAAAACAAAACCAACCATGCAGAGAACTGATCATTCTGACTGTAGAGGACTGAAATAGGCCTAAGAAGTCTGCATTTAACAGGTGATGGAATAGCTACATTTTTTGCTGGGGGTGGGGACACAAGGTCTGCTGAAGCTGTCCCTCAGAACCATCCCCTCCCTTTGGAAAAGAGCAAAGACCACTGGATGAGCCACCAGTCAACTCTCCCAGGGGCGTGGATTCTGTTCACATTGGCCTCCAGTTCCACCTTCCTCCTGCACCCATAAACACGAAAAATACCAGGAAAGGAGATGGCTCAGTGGGTGAAGGGCTTGCTGGGTGAGCAGGACTTGTGTATAGATCCCAACACCCCCCCAAAAGCTGGGTGTGGCTTGTATCTGTGACCTCAGTGTTGGGGGACAGAGACAGGTAGATCCTGGGGACTCACTGGCCTGTCCAGTCAAAACTCAAACTCCAGGTTCAGCAAGAGACCCCGTCACAAAAAATAACAGAGAAGTAATTGGGAAATACCTTTGACACTGACCAATAACCTGTACATGTAGGGTCACATACATGCATATGAACACAGCATGCTCATACACAAAGTGCATCATTATATGTAAACCTTTTCAATCTTGAAACGGGTTTTAAACTCAGGCTCACTGTGACTCGGCTACCTTCTCTAGGTGTCCATCTCTCATCTGACAGCAAATCTACCCAAGATCCACTTTCAAAGAGGAGTCAATGACTTACCCGCTCCAACAGCTTTAAATGGCTCACAGTTTATTACCAAATATGGTTGGCTGACTAGTTTGCAGTCTGTGCTGCTGAGGTCAGGGCCTGTGTGTGACCAGTCAAACTCTCCTGTGTCTGCTTTCAGGAAACCAAGAGTAATGTTGGAGACTGATGCTCCCCTCTCACCCTCCCCTCCACAGGGGGATTAGCACTCTGCCTCCTCCTCTTACAGAGATGTCTGTGAAACAAAGGGACCCAAAGATGGAGTCTGTCCACAGCTCCTGAGCTTAGAGAGCACAGCCTCACCCTATTTCACACAAGGTGGCCTATTCCTCCCAGTTTGTGACATAAATATACCAATTCACTTAAGAGTCCCAGAGGAGCTCTGGCCCTGTCATGAAAAAGGGCCTCCTTGGAGACCAACTGTGTAGTAAGAAATTTCTCCACTCATCTATTCTTACACTTGGAGACCGGAGAAAGAGATTCTTTTTCTTACATCAAGTTTTCTGTTAGCCATTAAGCTCTCTGGGTATAATTTTCTACAAAACATGGGGGGAAACAATTGAGTGGCATCTCCTGACACCCCGCTGTCAATAGGTTTGCTTTCCAAGAAGGATGAGGAAATCACAGAGGAATCTTCTATGGTGTATTTGGAACTGTCAAAACCACCCCAGAGACTGAGACCTGCATGCACAGCGCTGTCTCTGACACGGACAGACTCTACAGAACAAATCGGCAATGGGTGATCATTGACACTAAAACAGGTTCCTCCTTAGCTGTTCAAGCAACATCAAAGCTTCACCCCACATGACATGAGATGCTCACTAACAGCTGACTTTACACTTAAGTTATCTTAAAAACACAAAGTCCTTAGGGGCTGGAGAGACAGCTCAGAGGTTAAGAATACTAGCTGCACTTCCAGAGGTCCTGAGTTCAATTCCCAGCACCCACATGGTGGCTCACCACCACCTGTAGTGAGATGGATGCCCTCTTCTGGTGTGCGAATGTACATGCAGATAGAGAGCACTGTATATACATCAAATAAATCCTAAAGTTTTTTTTTCTTCGTAACTGGAAAAGACTTTTGATTTACAAAAGGGCATTAAAGAATGTAACATTTGCCTTTTCCTGAATGCTGGCTGGCCTAAAATATATATCAGTACCCATACATGTTATTTTTAGAAGTAGACTACCCCTCCTCAAAAGACAGCAGCATAAAACATGCACACACAGAATTGGACATGTAAATCAGAGGTCTAACGGGCGTAAACCATTCTTGGTCTAAATGACAGTCTTCTAAGCCCTCGTACACGCCGAGACATGAAGAGCACCAAAACACCTCAACATCACATAGTTTGACCATGGTGTTCAAAGTCCAAGATCAGATTTTGGCACTGGGCTCAAACCTAGGCACACTAAACATTTATAGGTAAGAAAAACAAAACCATTTTTTAAAAAAAGGTTTCAGCTGAAATAAATACTTGTGGTTTTAAATTAACAAGCGCAGCAGTCTTGATGTTGTGTGCCTGTAATCAGAACGCTGGAGAGGCTAAGGCATGACAACTGCTGCTACATTTGAGGCCAGCCAGGGCTACAACAGCAAGACCCTGTCTCAAAAATCAAACCTGGGAGTGTGTTGGGGACAAAGGGAATGAGAGAAGGGAAGAAAATAGGCAAAAGCAAATCATAAGCAAAGGCAAAGGGACAGTAATGTTACTTTAGGGTAGATGGGATCTCACCACCTACCTGTACTGAGAAAAGCAAGCCCGCTTTTGGCTGATGTTTGTTTTTCAAGAGGGCCGTGGTGGCACATGCCTTTAATCCCAGCACTCAGAAGATAGAGGCAGGAGGATCTCTGTGAGTTCAAGGCCAGCCTGGTCTACAGAGTGAGTTCCTGAACAGCCAGGGTTGTTACACAGAGAAAGCCTGTCTGGGAAAAACAAAAAATGAAAGAGGTTTTCTTTGTGTGTAGCCCTGGCTGTCCTGGACCTCACTCTGTAGACCAGGCTGGCCTCGAACTCAGAGATCCACCTGGCTCTGTCTCCCGAGTGCTGGGATTAAAGGTGTGCTCCACCACCACCTGGCATAGCCTGCTCTTCTATATATCCCTTCTGACTACAAACTTTTAGCAGAAGCAGGTGTGTGGAAACAAGCTCATCAGGACTTCCACCCTGATGCTGGTGCATGAAGGACTGAGTTCTCAACTGCCTTTTGATAAAAACACGTTTTACAGATTTCAACAGGCTAAGCAGACACTGAGAGGATCATTTCATTTTTCCTTTTTTTTTTTTTTTTTTGGAGCTGAGGACCGAACCCAGGGCCTTGTGCTTGCTAGGCAAGTGTTCTACCACTGAGCTAAATCCCCAACCCCTCATTCTTCCTTTTTAAAAAGCTAACTTCTTTTTTAAATCATTTATTTTTAAAGGTATATTCATTATTATTTTATGTGTATGAGTATTTTGCCTACATGCATGCCTGTGCACCACACACATACAGTGTCTGCAGAGTCTAAAAGGCAGCATTGGATCCCCTAGAACTGAAGTTACAATGAGTTGTTAGCCGCCATGTGGATACTGGGCTTTGAACCTATCCTCTGGAAGAGCAGCCAGTGCACCTAACTGCTGACCCATCTCTTCAGCCCCAGGATTGTTCTTAATGTAGGTCCATAAAATATCATGAGGGGAAAATGTTATATTTTGGAGAAGTCTATGCTCAAAAGCTGGAAGAAATATGCTAAGAAGGCAATGGGAGTTGGAAAATCCTTGACATGATTAAAACCTTAGCAAGAGGTTAAAAATAAACTTTACAGTGTATGTATGCACAAGGAGGTGACCCCAGGGTAACTTTCTGTAGAATGAGCAGCTGAAGAATTAGCTGGACAGAAAAGAGGACTCTCATCCTATCGGGTCAGGACGAAGCGCCGGGGCACCGTGAGGAGCCAGTGGACGCTCCTGGCACCGGGTGCCTCTGCCTGGCTCTTTCTGGCATTTCTGCTTGACTCCTTCCCCATCGCTCCGATTCTCAACTTCTCCCCTGGCAGGCCACTCTGTTCCCCCTTAGGCTCTGGGCAGAAGCTGGGAGTACGTGTGCATTTTCTGTCCTTCAATTAAGAAATCTGCTGAGTGCACTAGCAATGTGAGAACTGGGTTATCTTAGCTAGACTTCAGTGGTTAAAATCTTGCCTGTCTTATTAGAATTATATTCACTTCCCTATTAATGAACTGGTTTGGAAGGACTGTGTATCTATTAATTGTTCATGATCCATAAAAATAAATTATTTTCTGAAAAGTCCCCTTTAACCTACTAAAAGGTTAGAGAGGATCTACTCTAGGCTGAAGTTTAAAGATCTTTTAAAAATGCCATTGCAAGTAAATAAATACCCCAAAGATAAAGTGGGCTTGGGGAAGGGCCAGGCAACAGCAAAGGCAAGTGAGCACACAGGGTCCAGTGCTCTAAGAAAGGATGGCGTTTCAAACTTCAGCAGGACTTCAAAACGAGAGGTGGCCTACAGAGACTTTCTACTAGAAAGAGCAAGACACCCACATGAGACGCTCGCTGCTGGACCAGAAGCTCTGCTTACTTTAAAAGCTGTGTGCAGAGACTCCGCCCTTCAAGACAAACCAGGAGTGTGACAGGAGGAACAAAGCTCTCCAATCCGGTGCGAGACTGAAAATGGCAAAGCACTGCAGATTACTAGTGTATGAGCATCAGTCCTTGCCATCCACACATCCATGCTAACGAACGGCCACTCAGATAGAAACCGTATGGGCAGACATGGGCGAACATTTCACACCCAACTATTAAAATAAAGCGTCTGGATTTAGGCCTTTTGCCGTTTTCAGTTTCAGTACAAGCAGCTTAGGGTATCCTTAATCTAAGAGAATTTTTGTTCCTATTTCTAACGCTAACAAATATAGAGAATATTCATGACCAGATTCTTCAGAAACCAGAGACTGGGCAAGTGGAACAGCTTTACAACTTAACTTACTATTAGGGCTCACTCTCCAGGCATGTCTTTGCTCACTGAGAAGCAGCTCACAGCATTGCACAGTCACACTGGTCGGCGCTGCACACTGCTGCACAGCAGCATCTTGGCTTCTCAGTCTTTTAGAAGACCGTGGGGCAGACACACCATCAAAACACAGCAGCCAAGCTGCGTGTTTAAAGGAAACCTGAGGTAAAAATTTACTTCCTTTGGAAACATATTCCAAGAACGGCTCCAACTCTGGTCACAGGAAGGAGATTCTAAGATCTCTCGGGCAGAAGAAAGACCTCAACCTTTCTAATAGGGATCTTCTTCCAACAACCTGAAAACTGGTATTTCTCCCTCAGTTTCCTTATGAATCTTAAATCTTTCCCAAAACACGAGAGGCACTTTTATTAAGTGTAGCATCTACTACAATTCTAATCACAAGGTTAACATTTGCTAAACAGAGTAATAACACTAGCTTTTAACAGGCATTATTTACAAGGATTTTTCCTTTAATATAAAAAAGTATAACTACAGCAGTCCAATGTACAAATACAAAAAAAAGTTATCATACTAAAAAAATGTACCATAATACTGTACATACAAAAACTTGTTCAACAGAGTGATTTAAATATATCTGTTCTTCTCTGGATCTGGAAGACACAACGTAAAGTTCTGCAACTGTATTATTGCTGAGAACACGTGCCTGGGAACACTGTGTTTCCCTTTCCCACTCATCCCAGCTCCACCTTCAGAGTCCCCTGAGTTTGGATCATGAGCCAACAGCGTCCCTGAAGGTAACCAGAGCCAAATGTTTACTCAATGGAAGTCGTTATTCAGTGAGCCGCCGCTCACCATAAACTATGAAAACCCAAGTTTTAAGCCCAACCAAGATTAAATCCAGACGGAGGTCTTCCCATCCCCTGATTTGCTACTAACACTGCTTTTGTTGGAGCCAGATTTGGACCCCACTTTGGCCTTCTTTTCCCGAGGACCATGGGGGTTGTTTTGGTGATGGTAGGCCTGGATGGCTAGATCCAAGCGCTCCTGAGCCATCCTGATCTCCCGCTGCAGAGTCTCTAGATCAGCCGGGAGGTGCTCCTCATGGCTGCCGTACTGCTGCTCCTGGGCGATATTGGCTTTGTTTTGCTTGTAGGCAATCTTAGCATTGGACAACTCGGTGTACTGGATTTGATCTGGTTTGACAGCAATGTTATAGCCAGGGGGAGCAGATGGTGTATTCCAAGTGAAAGGATAATTATAAGCACCCGGATCGTCAAGCTCCCTCCTTTTACTGTTCAGTGAGTCTCGAATGGTCCCAAACCCTAAATGAAGCATCTCCCAAATGTTAAGCAATAGGCAGAGGCCTGTAACACCATACATTATCAGAAGGAAGATGGTCTTTTCAGTGGGTCTAGAAATAAAGCAGTCTATCTTATGAGGACAAGGAAGTCTGCTGCACACATAAAATGGGTGGACTTGAAAACCATACAGGAAATACTGTCCTATTAGAAAGCCCACTTCAAACACAGTCCTGGCCAGTAGCTGCAGCACATAGATTTTCATGAGCCCATCCTCCCGAATTCGTCTCCGGCCATCGTGCTTTGGTTTTGGTTGGTTCTGCTCTTTATTTTCTTTTTCACTCTCTAGCTCCATTTCTGGATACATCATAGGATCCTCTTCATGGTCCTCTTCCGTTTCTTCTAGAGCCCGGTGCTGTTTCCAACGCATGGCATAGGGTTTGCTCCGAGCTGCCTTCTTGTCCGCTTCACCATGCTCCATTTTGGCAATCTTATGAATAGCATATCCCAGGTACATCACAGAGGGAGTTGCAACCAGGATGATCTGGAACACCCAGAAGCGCACGTGGGAGAGCGGTGCAAAGGCATCGTAGCAGACATTCTCACAGCCCGGCTGCTCTGTGTTGCACACAAATTTACTTTGCTCGTCATAGTAGATGGACTCTCCTCCTACAGCAGTCAGGACAATTCGAAAGACAATCAGCACGGTGAGCCAGATCTTCCCTACAAATGTTGAATGGTTGTGGATCTCCTCTAGCAGGCGAGTCAGGAAGCTCCAACTCATGGTGATGGAATTGGTTTGCCCTGATATATGGAAAAGTACCAAGGGGGGGGGGGGGGGGGGGGGAGAAATCAACAAATGCTAAAAGCAGCTTTCTATTTTTGGTGCTCAACAAATAATCAAACCTTAGCAATGTACATTTTAATTCCTAGTATTTCTAGGGGCTTTGTAACCCTGAAACATAACTCACTTCAGGACTCACAGAACAAACGTTGGACTATAATCACATCTCCCTCTAACAGCTTTAGGAAAGCTAACACACCTTACACATGTCTGGACATAGAAGGTTTTGTGTGCTTTCCTAGTTTATTTCTCAGAGACAGCACACTTTCCCCCCCATATAGAAGTATGTTATAGGACATCTAGACATTATACACTACACATAATAATAAAATAATGCACAGGGTAGCATTCTGGTCCAGTCACAGTTTACCACTGAGAACATAAAATAGGATGGACTCCATTGTGAAGAGGCAGTTTACTAGAAAGTTTAAGTTTTAGACAAGCTAACAAAATGTTGAAGTAATTAAAGAAGCCAAGAATAGTGACACACATCCTCCCCCCCCCCCCCATTTTTCAGACAGGGTTTCCCTGTGTAGCTTTGCGCCTTTCCTGGAACTCACTCTGTAGACCAGGCTGGCCTCAGACTCACAGAGATCCACCTGGCTCTGCCTCCCGAGTGCTGGGATTAAAGGCGTGCGCCACCACTGCCCGGCATGACACACATCTTTAATCCCAACACTTGAGAGGCAGAGGCAAGCAGATCTCTGTGAGTTCAAGGCCAGCCTTGTCTACAAAGTCTGTTCCAGGACAGCCAGAGATACACAGTGAGACCCTGTCTCAAACTTTTTTCACATGTAATTAAGGAATGACAGCTGTCAATAACTGACTATGATGAGCACTAACAGAGAGACCAGGGAGTAGTCCCTGCTAGGCCACACAGCAGAGCAAACCCTGGTTTTATTTTTAAAAGCCCACATGGAAGCTCTTACAACAAAATTTTTTAAATGATAGATATAAAAAAAAAAATGTATGCTAAACTGATCCATGAGAGCAGAAAATCCAACTGGTAGGCAAATCCACTAAAAAGCAGCATATTTTTGTTTTTTTGAAACAAAAGTCTCACTATGCAGCTCTGACTGTCCTGGAAGTCGCTATGTAGATCAGGCTAGCCTCAAACTCACAGAGATCTACCTCCTGAGTGTTGGGATTAAAGCTATCTACCATATCTACCATCATGCCTAGGTCTTATTTTTAATTTTTGTTTTTGTTTTTCAGAGGGTCAAATGTTGCCTAGGCTGCCCTTTGAACTGAAGCTATTCCCACCTCCGACTTGGAGTGCTGGGATTACAGGTGTCTGTCACCACATCCATCTTTAAAAACAGCATTTTAGAGGATAATTTTATTCCAAGATACTCACATCTATGCCTAGAATCCGTGTCACGTGTTAAACCCCTAATACAACATTTGAGACAAAGCCCACCTACATATTCATCTCCTCCTCTCCCACCGCACTGCAAAGATTACGGTAAATCACCACCACCAACTAACTCCAAACTTACCTGTTATCCAGAACTTGTTACCCAAAACCTTCTTTCAGAAACGGTATTCTGTTTGTTACTTTCCCAAAGTCTCTCTGGAAGGGAAAAGAAAAAAGCAGGTCATCAGCTTCCTCCCACAGAAAACAATGAATCACTAACGTCATTTTCGGGAAGAAACAAAGTTTTCTGTGTGCTACAGGGGTCACTCAGAATGAGATGGAAACAGGCTTGACTCTCCTCCCAAAATAAGTGACAGGAGAAATTAACAGTGACCTCAAAGTTTTTAGCTCATCAGGCTCTAGGAAAACATGATTGGGGGCTGGAGAGATGACTCAGCAGTTAAGAGCACCGGCTGCTCTTTCAGAGACCTGGGTTCAACTCTCAGCACCCACGTGGCAGTTCACAACTGTCTGTAACTCCAGTTCCAGAGGAGCCAGTGTCCACTTTTGGTCTCTGCAGGCACCAGAAGTACCCAAAGTAAGTAAAATTAATTAAAAATTAAGAAAACCTAATAGGGAAATGAATAATTTGTGAAAATTCAAAACTGCTGGGCATGGTGGAGTATTTAATCGCATTTGGAAGAGGGAGGCAGAGACAGGCAGATCTCTTAGAATTCCAGGCCAGCCAGGGTTAAAAGTGAGATAGTGGCTAAAAACAACCAACCAACCAACCTCCGGACACTAATGAAGTTTGATAACTACAGCAAAAAGCAGAAGCATCAGTACTGCAAGGTTAAAGCAGGTTACCAACAGCCCTGGCTCTGCCGCAGCCAGTACTTCTCACTGGGGTCTGAGCAGCCAAGTAGGAGCAAGCTGTTCAGCTAAACGCCCAACAGCTGGCTCAGTCACCGAACCCCAACAGCTGGCTCGGTCACTGAACACCAGCCTCCACAGGAGGTGATTTACAGATCCAATGGCTCACAAAGTCAGAGAAAGAAAACACCTGCACTGTGATTAAAAACAAAATAAAGTGAGCTTGAAAAACAAAACAACGTGAATTTGAGGCCAGAAGGCTCTCCATAGGCAGTTAGTTCTAGGCTAGCTGGCTACGTAGTGAGACTGTCTCAAGACAACAAAACAATCAACAACAAAGCAAACCAACAAAGCAGGATTCAGTGTCCATTATCAAGCTATGTTAACTGAAAAGCTAGGGTCAAACATCATCCATATGGCACCAACCTCCTTCATTACTATCATTTTAGTAACAAATAAATGTAAAACAAGTGCTGAGACTGGGCCTAGTGGCCCGTAACTCTTAATCTCAGCACTCAGGAGGCAGAGCCGGGTTTATGCAGTGTAGCCATGACTGCAAAGTGAGACACTGTCTCAAAAACAAAGATCCCAAGGGGGAACAGGGGTTGGTATGTAAAAGGAAAGAAAAAAATTTTTAATGAAAAATTATATAAAAAAGCTGGGCAGTGGTGGCACACGCCTTTAATCCCAGCACTCGGGAGACAGAGCCAGGAGGATGTCCGTGAGTTCCAGGCCAGCCTGGTCTACAGAGCGAGATCCAGGATAGGCACCAAAACTACACAGAGAAAGTCTGTCTTGAAAAACCAAAAAATAAAAGGGAATCTGACACAAAAAGACATCACCACAGGACTTTGAGTTGACTCGGCCCATCACCTCTTCTGTCACTGACTACACAAGTCATAAAACCACAAGAATGGCTGCATGTGGTGGTGACTCAAGCCTAGAACCCCAGTACTTGGGAAGTACAAGCAGGAAGGTCAAGTGTTCAAGGCCAGCCTAGCCTACCCTGTCTCAAAAACAAAAACAATCCCCCACACAATATACAATCTTCACAATGATGTACATCCACAAATTCCCTCTAGGCTCAGATTTTTCCCAAACATCACATGTAAAGCATTTCCCCAAAATCTAAAATTCAATTTGTTCTCATAAGCCAAAGTGAAGAAATGTTGTTGTTAATTACCTACAATTTTTTTTTTGTTGTTGTTATTTCTGTTTTGAAACAGGGTCTCACTATGTAACTTTGGCTGTCCTGCAACCTGCTATGTAGACCAGACTGGCCTTGAACTCAGAGAGATCCATCTGCCTCTGCCTCCCAAGTGCTGGGATGAAAGTGTGAGCCACCACTGCCTGACCAAATTTCTTGAGTTTTTTTCCCCTCAAGACTGGGTTTCTTTTGTGTAGCCCTGGCTGTCCTGGAACTCCCTCTGTAGACTAGGCTGGCCTCAAACTCACAGAGATCCACCCGCCTCTGCTTCCCCAGTGCTGGGATCAAAGGCATGTGCCAACACTGCCCGGCAAAATTTCAGGTTTTTTTAACATTTGTTTTTATTATTTTTAACTATGCTGTGGTAGCACACACATATGTGGGTACCTATGGAAGCCAAAGGCAGTCAGATCTCCCTAGAGCTGGAGTGACAGAGGCGCTAGGTACTCACATCTTCGTGTTTCTGCAACAAGGGCTTTTGTCCACATGAGCCATCTCTGCAGCCTAACAAACGAGTAACCTTCAGGGTTTATAGCTGTAACAATATTTTCCAGAGCTCTGCACTTCAGATAAGAACCCAACTTTTTTGGTGGAAGAAACTGTAAAAGTATGAAGCAGCCATTTTAACACACCCAGACAGAATTGAATCTTGCGCACTAGTTAAAACTGAAAGCTTAGAAATGCTGAACCAGCCGGGTGGTAGTGGTGCACCTTTGATCCCAGCACCCAGGAGGCAGAGGCAGGTGGATCTCTGTGAGTTCGAGGCCAGCTTGGTCTACAGAGCGAGTTCCAGAACAAGCTCCAAAGCTACATAGAGAAACCCTGTCTCGAGAAAAAAGAAAAAAAAAAGGAAATGCTGAACCAGGCCAAGTGTTGAGGTTGTGACTCAGTTGGTAGATGTGCTGGCCTAGTATATACAAAGCCCTGATCTGATCTCCAATACCCAATACCCATAAGTGGGGCATGGTGGCACACACCTATAACTCAGTATTTAGGATGTGGAGGCAAGAGAATCAGGAGTAAATTCAAGTTCAAGGCCAGCCTGGGATACATGAAGTCCCTGGGGAGGAGGCTGAGAGAAAAGAAGAGTGTTAAATCATTCCAGCCTTACTTTCCATGGGCTTTTTATAGAATCACAGCATCCTATATCCACATCCTGAAGTTTTTGGTGCAGGTCTCCCTATAATTTATGCTCTTGACTACAAAATGTCTGAGAGAAGAGAATCTTGGTACTTTGTCCTTTATAGACAGAATGCACAAATTATTTCATCCTTTTTCTTAATTCTGGGGAGGCAAGATAAACTAACACCATAAAAAGAACTATCCCACAAGTGGTCTGGAGAGACAGTTCAGAGGTTAAGAATATTTCCATAGTTCCAATCCCCAGCACCCACATGATGGTACACAACCATGCCAAGTTCCAGTCTCAGAAGATCTAGTGTCCTCTTCTGCCCTCGTGGTCACTGGGCACCGGTCCCACACGTGGAACACAGACATACATGCAAAGCATCCATATACATAAGATAAAACTTTTTTTTTTTTTTTTTTAATTTTTCAAGACAAGATTTCTCTGTGTAGCCCAGGCTGTCCTGAAACTCTAGACCAGGCTGGCCTTGAACTCAGAGATCCACTTGCCTCTGCCTTCTGAATGCTGGGCGTGTGCCACCAACGCCCAGCACCTCCAATCTTTATCAATGTGGACTTCCCAATATTAAAGGACATTAACTGAGCAGGAGAAATGGGTCAGTGGTTAGGACGAATTGCTGCTCTTGTGGAGGACTCAGGCTCAGCTCCCAGCACCCACATGGTTATAACCACCTGTACCCCAGTTCTCGTGGGCTCAATGCCTTCTTCTGACCTTCTCAGGCATATACATGATGCGCGTACATACAGCAAAACACTCATATAAAGAAAATTAACAAATCTGAAAAAAACTAAAAAAGAAATAGATTTCTAGGGGCTAGAGAGATGGCTCAGTAGTTAAGAGCACTGCTACTACTCTTGCATAAGACCCAGGTTGGTTTCTAGCACCCACATGGTGGCTCAAAACTAGCTGCAATTTCAGGGAATCCAAGGCCCTCTTCTGACCCTTGGGTGTACTAGGCACACATACTATACACATGTATACATGTAGGCAAAACATACTTATAAAATAAAAACAAACAAATCTTAAAAAACACCTTTCTACATTAAAAAATGGCATTATCTTACAAAGGAACTTAGGAATAAATGAATTTGTTTGTTTTTGTTTTCTCTTTGCTATGTTGAATGTCTCTCCCCCTAAACTTCACATATTAAAGTTTTATTCCTTAGAATGGCCAAGCAAGGTGGCAGTGGTCCACACCTTTGATCCCAGTACTTGGGAAGAAGAGGAAGGCAGACTTCTGAGTTTGAGGCCAGCCTGGTCTACAGAGTGAGTTCTAAGACATTCAAGCTATAGAGAGAAACTTTGTCTTAAAAAAAAAAAGGGGGGGGGGGTGGCTAATGGAAGGTCTCTTGGCCATTGGAATGGGAAGTTGACCTCAGGAGGGAATGCTGGTCTCCTCCACTGAATTCTGGCTATAAAAGTCTGATCCTGAGTCCTAAGTCTCTCCTGCTTCCTGTCTGGTGAGGTGATCTGCTGCCAGTCTCCTGTTGCCTAGGTGCCCTACCATCAGACTTTCACCAGAACTAACCAGAAGCTAGCACCATGTCCTTGAAGCCCCAAACTCTGCTAAATATGATGGTGTTTTGCTTTTGTTTTTTGAGACAGAGTTTCTCTGTGTAGCCTTGGCTCTCCTAGAACCTGTTCTGTAGGTGTGTCACCACCAGCCTGCTTATAAAGCTAAGTTTAAAAAGCAGCCTGAACACAGGGCAGTGGTGGCGCACACCTTTAGTCCCAGCACTCAGGAGGCAGAGCCAAGCAAATTTTTGTGAGTTCGAGATCGGCCTGGTCTACAGATTGAGATCCAGGACAGGCATCAAAACTACACAGAAAGACCCTGTCTCCAAAACAAAACACACAAACAAACAAAAAAGCAGGCTGTTTTAGCATATACTGTATCTCTTTCTATGTAAATGATGTGTTTTACTAATTCTAACATCTCATAAAATGGGCGACAGGCAATTTTTTTCTAAAATAAAGAAGCATGGGCTTCAAAAGGAACATCAGAACCAATACTAATTTTTTTTAAAAAATAAGAATACTACAGCCCATGGTGGCCCATAATTCAAAATGATTCACATACCCACACACACACTAAAGAAAATCATGTTTGCTTATATAATAGTTATTGGACAGAAACCAAATATGCTATTTTTAGACTATTTTCCAAGTAACTTAAGATTTAAATCTACCTTGTCTTGCACTAGAAGTATTCTACCACTAAATTACATTAGACCAAAAATTCATAACAATTTTCTATTAGTTATACACTATTAGAATCAAGTAAAAACTTACTGCATTTTTCTGTTAAGCGAAGTTCATAGGATTTTTAAAAACTAAGTGTAAATCACATTATTTGGATTATCTCAGGTGGTAGAGTCTATTATTGGGATTATCATGAACGTGAGAAAGTGAGATTCAGATAATGAATGTAATTTGTCCAAGATCATCTAATTACTAAATATTGTAAAACAAGACTATAAAGTTAGCTAGTCTTGCTCTAGAGTTCTGGCACTTACTAGTGATGAATTTTGCTATACAGCTAAGTTGTAGCTCAATGGTAAAGTGCTCACTTAGCATGCTGAAGGGCCTGAGTTGGATTCCCAGCATCACTCACATACCCACTGCAAACGGGACTACATACAGTTTTCACATGGAAAGGATTTTATCCCAATCCTTGGGATCTGCTTTATGAAAGAAACTCTTGGGGCTGAAGAGATGACTCAGTGGTTAACAGCACTTACTGTTCTTGCAGTTCCCAGCACCACACGGTAGTCACAACCATCCTTAAGTCCAGTTCCAGGGAGGTCTGACAACTTTTGACCTCGTTGGGCACCAGGCATGCAAATGGTACACAGATACTCAGGTGTAACACTAATACACATACAATAAAATAAATAGGAAGAAAAGAAGGATACTGGCTTCCCTTAAAAGCAAACATACAAAAAAAAAAAACTTGGTAAGACCAGGAAATTTGAGTTCATTCTACATCTTAAATGTAGAATAAATCAATTAAAGCTTAAAAACAAAACAAAAATTCTGCAAGAGTCCTTTCAACCAGGAGGGGTGGGATAGCTGGATGGGGTAATGCCTGGACATTGAGAAGTTAGTATACTCAGTTTGGGAACAGCAAGCCCGAGACTACTGTTAAAGGGGGAGATATGCAGACTGTGTACATACCAAGTCCTGAGAGCTGTGTCTGGACTCAAGGCAAACCAAACACATTATCATGATTATTACGAGCGCCTCAACTTTTTATCTTGTCACCTCAATTTGACTGGGAGCCCCCCTAAAAGACAAAGGCCAGACCCTTACTTCAGCATCTAGATTAGGGAAGATACATTTTAAGTGCTAAATAAACATATGATCAACAAATGGACTGATGTATTTCTCTAGTACCTGCTATTTTATAGCCTGTAACAACCCTTTATATACTTTTCTTCTTGATTCCCATTTCATCAGTCTGTTTCTGTGGATGGCTTAAGCAGAAGACAGGATGTTGTACAGAATCTAGCATCAGGCCAAATGTCGGGCTGGAAGTTAACCATTTTTACTTTCAAGTTTCAGTTTCTAACCTTTGTCCAACATTTTTCAGAAACCAATTTGCTTGTTTTCTCAGAGATGTTTCATTTTGGCCATGGCTCTTTAAACTTACATCTTAAGTCATGTGGTCCCAGCCCAATCCCAGATTCTCAAAGACTCCCATTTTTTTTTTTTTTTTTTTGAGGAAAACAAAAGCCAACACATAGAAATGTCATCAACCTCCTCTAATCCATCCATCCATCCATCCATCCACACACTTGGTTTTCAAGACAGCATCTCTGAGTTGGCCCTGGCTAGCCGAGAACTTACTATCTAGATCAAGCTGTCGTAGAATCTGCGGCAATCCTCCTGCCTCTGCCTCCTGAGTGCTAAGACTACACAGGCAAGTGCTACCAAGTTTTGCTTCCTCTCCCTACCCCTAAAATAGCCACATGGTAACTTATAACCACCTGTTACTCCAGGAGATCCAATGCCTTCTGGCCTCTGCAGGCAGACATGCATGTAGTACACAGACATACATGTAGGCAACACATCCATACACATAAAATAAATAAAAATCAATTTTAAAAGAAAAGCCAGATAGAGGCTTGAAAGATGGTTCAGCAGTTAACAGCATATGCTATTCTTGTAGAGGACCTGAGTTCAATTTCCAGCATTTCAGTACCACCTGTAACTCCACCTCCAGATCTGATACTCACAAGTACAAACCCACAACAGATACACACATATACATAGAATTGCAAGTAAAATAAATCTTTTTAAAAAGTGAGACAGACTAGGCATGGTAGCAAGTTTATAACCGCAGCACTCAGGATGCTGAAGCAAGAGATCATTAGTTCGAGGCCATCTTGGAATATATCATGATCCTGAATGTATGTCTGTATACCTTAATTAACAGTAGTTACTCACTCCTTAAACAATAGGCAATACATTACAGAAATGCCTGAGAGGAGGGGAACAACGTGAAACCTCTAATTATCTGAGCTAACTGGAGAGTTTTCAGAGCAAAGAGGAACAAACAAAGCACAGTAGACTCTCTGAGTTGAGGAGACAGTCCAGACAGGAGGAAAACAGGCAGAACTCATAGAGCAACACACTACATGGAAACAGGCCCTGGACCTCTATGGAGGGCCTCCATCTTCAGTATTGATTAGTGCATGTGTGAAGAAGCTATTCATAGTGGGGCAATTTGGACATGATACAGGACAAGCAATGCTTTGTATTCCTACCAACCAAAAAAGGAAGATCCTAACATCAGAGTGTTCAGAAGGAGGATAAGCTGGATTTAGACTGGGAGCTCTGAGCATGCTCAGACCCAAGCCTAGAAGCAAGTTAGAACCAAACTGTCTTCAGAACTCATATGAACTCAGAACAAAACTTTAAAATATTTAAAAGAAGCCAGGGCAGCCAAGGTTACAACTGAGAAACCCCGCTTCAAAAAACAAACAAAATCTATAGCTGAACCAAGGATTGATTCTTAACCCTAAATTTTGTGAAACTGAGCAGAATGGACCAGGAGCCAAGGACAGTGATTTCAGAATGTGATTCACGTGCTTCAAAAATCAGGTCTTGGCCAGGCGCTGGTGGTGCACGCCTTTAATCCGAGCACTCGGGAGGCAGAGGCAGGTGGATCTCTGTGAGTTCGAGGCCAGCCTGGGCTACCAAGTGAGGAAAGGCGCAAAGCTACACAGAGAAACCCTGTCTCGAAAAACCAGAAAAAAAAAAAAAAAAGAATCAGGTCTTATTTTGCATTTTTTTTTTCACACACACACATACACATATGAATGCAGGTACCCACTAAGGCCAGAGGCGTCTCAAATTCCCTGGAGCTGAGTTAAATGTGTCCAAGAACCGAACTGAGATCCTCTGCAAGAGCAGTATGTGCTCTTTACCACTGAACCATCTCTCCATCTCCTTTCCATATTTTCAACAGTGACATAAATAGAGAATATCAAACTAGCTGATTTCTAAGGTTCACATTGCTTAATATTATCTCTGGCACAATAAAATTCATAAAACAACTGAAAAAATTACAAAGAATTCAACACTCCAGGGTAAGGAAGGGAGCAAAGTAATAGCGGTGACATTAACAATAATACGATGTCAAATTTTCATAAAGTTATTTCCCAGCTGGGAGGTGGAGGTGCACACCTTAATCTCAGCACTCAGGAGGTAGGGGCAGGCAGATCTCTGTGAGTTCAAGGCCAGCCTGGTCTACAGAGCAAGTTCCAGAACAGCTAAGAAATGTTGTTACACAGAGAAACCCTGTCTCAACTTCACCCCCTAAAAAAAAAAGGTATTTCCCAAACAGTCATTCCAGAAAATCTGGACTAAACTAAAAAACTTGAAGACAGGCTTACCAAGTTATGAACTCACTATCTGGGCATCCCAGATCAAGAGCTGAGCAATCCATTAAGATCTGCACTAGTGACTCACATCCCTGAATGAGTATGCTTTATAGTGCAGACAAGGAATCAATTAAGGGGTTTACAATGAAGTTTTGTTTAACTGGAACGTTTTAAGTGGAAGTTAATTCCACATCAGTGATAATAGATGCTTAATAACTAGCTGGTGACAATTTCTAAGAAAAAGAATTATGGCAGCTAACAGGCAAACAGTAATCTATGTGGCATAAACATGAAAACAACTTGTTTTCAAAAGTGTTCCTGGCTATGAACAACATTTGAGAAACACAAAATATAATTTATCATGAATCAAATTATAAAACTAACTGAAAAGAGAGGCATCTGAAATGTTGGCTCTAACAACCAACAAGGAAATAAAACACACCATTGTGGGCTGAAGTGCCAATTTACACTGGCAAAGAGCCATTCTGTTTGAATTCAAGAACATTCAGGAACCAGCTGGAAAAGTATGGGATACCACATTCATCCACAATGCCTCATAAGTGGGGCTGTCTTCATTCAAAAAGGACAGTACTGGTCCATGTCTAAAACAGCCTAAGCTTAGATCAAATTGAGAATTCTAAATACTATTCAGTCTTGGAAAGTAAACCTGTCAAATAAATGTATTTCCAATATTACTAGGTTTGTGGAAGTTCTAACATCATACAGCAATGGCAAGTGTGATCTGGCATGCTTCTCGAAGACATCTGAGCAATATTTATCAAGAACTGAAATACTGCCGTGCATAGTGGCACATCTGAGGCAGAGGCACACAGCCACAGTTCAACAAGGACACTTGGTCTGAACAGAGACCTTCTCTCAAAAAGCCACTCTTCACCAAGAAAAACCTCTAAAATACTGTCTTTTGGATCAGTAATACTACATTTGTAATTATTCCTAATACTGGCTATAAGAATATTTTATATTATTTTATATAATGTTATAAGCCCCTGTTGTAAAATAATATACAATGACTTTGAGAGGGTAGGGATGAGGGGAGACTGAGAAAGGGTCTCACTATGTCACTGTGTAGCCCTGGCTAGCCTTGACCCTTCTGCCTTTACTCACCAAATGCTAGGATTACAGGTGTGTGTCAACCCTTATCTGCAATTATTTTTTTTTATTATTTTATGAGGGGCTAGCGATGGCTCTGCAATTAAGTGTTTGCTCCTCTTGCAGAGGACATCAGTTTAGTTTCCAGTACCCACATGGCAGTTCACAACCACCTGTAACTCCAGTTCCAAGGGATCCAATGCCTTCTTCTGACCTTCAAGAACTCCTGCACACATGTGGTACACAAAGCACACACTCAGGCATACATACATAAAATAGAAAAAAAACTTTTAAAATACGTATCTGTAAGCCAGTAAACAGCACTCCTCAATGGCTTCTGCTTCAGTTCCGGCCTCCAGGTTCCTTCCCTGACTACTTCTTGCCATGACTTTCCTCAATGGTACGTGGAAATATAAAATGAAATACTGCCCACCCAAGAAATATTGAGACAGAGCCTTGCTAGGCACGCCATAGCCTAAACGTTACAATCCTTCTACCCCAGCTGCCCAAGTTCTGGGATTATAAGCATATGCTACCAAGCCTGTCTTCTAATTTTTTTTTTTATAACACAGAACACAAAATTCAAATATCTACAATTATCTAGATAAAATTCAAAATTATCTAGACAAATTCAAGCACCTGTAATTAGACAACTGCTAATTTACTTTCAGTCTAAGTCTGAGGGTGGTGATACCACTTTAGGATATTAACCATTCCTCTTAGATGGACCAACTACTCTTAATTAACTGTGGTGGTGCCTGTATATACTTATGCACACACCAGAAATCTTCTTTGGTAGTTTATTTTCTTCTTTTTAATGTGTATGAATGTTTTGCCTGCACGTATGTCTGTGTACCATATATGTGCCTGGTGCCTGCAGGGGTCAAAAAAAAGGGCAATAGATCCCTTGAAACTGAAGTTACAGACAGTTGTGAGCCACCACGTGGTTTCTGGGGTTGAACCTAGGTCCTCTCGAAGAGCATCCAGTGCTTTTAACTGTGGAGCTCTCTCTCTAGCCCCTTTTGGATGCTGTAAGTAAGTGAGCTGGAACTTCAGGTTATACATAAGATAAAAATAAATCTTGGGGTTGGGGATTTAGCTCAGTGGTAGAGCATTTGCCTAGCAAGCACAAGGCCCTGGGTTCGGTCTTCAGCTCTGAAAATAGATAGATAGATAAAAATAAATCTTAAAAGAAAATGAGTGACATGTAAGATTTCAATTATTTCTCAATAAAACTCTTTTTAACATTTTAACTCTTTGGATAGCAATAAGGTAATACAAGTAACTAAACAGGAGAGGCCTACAACAAATGGAGAATACAGGTACCACCTAAAGAGGACTAGCTTAGTTCCAGCTGTAAGAGGCTGATATATTTTTTAAAAGAATTCTTCAACCTGAACTTTTATATACAATCTTGATTTTTTTGGTAAACTTCCTGAAGAATATGGTAAGATGAATAAACAGGGCTGAGGTACAGCTAGCTCAGTGGTAGAGCACTTGCCAAGCACCCACAAGGCCCCAGGTTTAACTCCAGCACAAACACAAGCACACTCCTTCATGAATCTTCACAGATTAAACACTCATGTGACCAACATGGAGATGAAGCATAAAACATCACCAGGAAGCCAGTAAGATGGTTCAGTGGGCAGCACAAGCGTGACAACATAATTCAACCCTTAGGGAACCCCTGATGACCATGTATCTGCAATCCCAGCATATCTACATGGAGATGGGAAGTGGAAAGAAGAGCCCCTAAGTTCAAAGGCAGTGAGCCTGTAGCACAGCAGAACACCAAGAAAGACCCTGTCTCAGCAGGGTTAAGAAAGAACCAACTCCCCAAAGTTGTTCTCTGAGGGCTGGAGAGGTGGCTCAGCAGTTAAGAGCATTGGCAGCTCCTCCAAAAGTCCTGAGTTCAATTCCCAGCAACCACATGGTGGCTCACAACCATCTGTAATGGGATCTGGTGCCCTCTTCTGGCACGTAGGTGTACCTGCAGGTAGAACAACATACACATAAATCTTTAAAAAAATTAAAACAACAACAACAACAACAAAACCTGGGGCTGGATACTCAGCAGTTAAGAGCACTCACTGGCTGCTCTTCCAGAGGACCTAGGTTCAATTCCCAGCACCCACATGGTAGCTCACAACTGTAACTCTCTGGCCTCAAAAAGTGAAAAACAACCAAAAATCTGTCCTCTGACCTTCACCTGTGAATGATGGCATGGACCTGCCTATACACATACACACAAATACACAATTTAACAAAAAGGGGGGGATTATCACACTTAATATTCCACACACCACCACTACCCTTTTTTTTTCAATTTTTTTTTTTTTGGTTTTTCAAGACAGGGTTTCTCTATGTAGCTTTGTGCCTTTCCTGGAACTCACTTTGGAGACCAGGCTGGCCTCAAACTCACATAGATCCTCCTGCCTCTGCCTCTGCCTCTGCCTCCCAAGTGCTGGGATTAAAGGCGTGTGCCACCACCACCCAGCTCAATGATTTTTTTGAGACAGGGTTATATTGTGTAGCTCTGGCTGTCCTGGAACTTACTCTATAGGCCACAGTGGCCTCAAACTCAGAGATCCTGCCTCTGCCTCCCGAGTACTGAGATTAAAGGCCTGCAATACCACTGCCCAGCTTCCTGTTTTTAAATGGCTACTTTTTGTACACAGTGTTTCACATGGTCCAGACTGGCATCGAACTGCCTCCACAGTCTTCCTCATCTCCTTGCCTTTGCCTCTCGTGCTGATATTACAGTCTGTGCTACCAGGCTCAGCCCAACAGTCCCTGAAAGCCCACAGTCCCTGCCATTATTCTTTGTTGATTTTCACCTACTACTGAGCATTGGAAGGAATTTACTTTTATTTGAAAGACTGATTAAAACAGCCACCCGAGGTTGAGGATTTTGATCGAGAGAGTAGAGCACTTGCTCAGCACACAGGAGGTTCAGGGCTTAATCCCCCTACATACATACACTAGGAAAAAAAAAATCAGTTTCAATTACAAGTTCCATTAAATGTTTATTTGCAATGTGAATGTTATACAATTTTCATCTTCTAATCACTTTCCTTCATATCAAAGTTTCTTTTGTTGGAATAACAACATGCCATGAGATTCAGTACAAGCTCAATGGACCTATCTTGTAGTATTAACATATAGTCCTAAACACACATTTTAAAAACCAAAATGTTACATTGAGGCTTTAATATTAGCTATTAGAATTTAAGAACACTATTCTGAGCACAGATCTCCCTTTTATTTTTCCTGTCTTAAGAAATTATGCTCATATATATGCAATTTCAAACCTCCAGAGTGAGGGGAGAGTTTCCCTGTGAAAAACATATAAAAAGCAGCTGGAAACAAAGCTCCTAGCTGTTGAGAGCTCTGGTGTGGTTCAAATAATAAAGCTACTTATTCTAACAGGATGTGGTACACACCTGGAATCCCTGCACCTGGGAGGTAGAGGCAGGAGGATCAAGAATTCAGGGCTAAGTTCAGCTCCATGATAAGTTTGAGGTCAGATGGGACTACACGAAACCCTGTCTCAAAACACCCAAAACAGAGAGAAGAGGCTCTGTAACCACTGAGCATCCATCAGCTTCCAATGCCAAAGAATAACAACGATAAACCAAAAAAGGAGGAAGGATGGATCTGCTGTGGTAGCAGTCTGAGTCCAGGGTCATTTGGCACCGTTTTACCTTCGATGTACAGAATCATGGGAGGAGTGTGGGGAAGGACAGGACTGCTCACATGGCAGCCAGTAAGTACAAAGACAGAGAGTCAAAACACACCCTCCAAAGGCACACTGTCACCTCCTAAAGCTCCCAAAACTTCCCAACAGTATCATCAGCTAGAGACCAAAGCTTTCAACTCATGCTTTAAGGGAACACCCAAGATGCAAACCATAAATCATACATAAATAATTTCTCTTAAGTACGATCTCAAATCATAGACATATTTTCCACTTTTACATTCTAGGTTTAAGTACAATAGGATACAATGGCTTCAGTATCACAATTCATTTTTTTCTTAATTTACCATTTCCATCTTAGTGTTCTATTGCTGTGAAGAGACACCATGACCACAGCAACTCTTACAAGAGAAAACATTTAATTGGGACTTGCTTACAGTTTCAGAGATTTAGTCCACTGTCATTATGGTGGGGAGCATGGTGGTGTGCAGACAGACATTTTGCTGGAATAGCTGAGGGTTCTTCAGCAGGAAGAAAAAGACACTGGGCCTAGCTTGGGCTTTTGAAACCTTAAAACACATCCCCAGTTACACACTTCTTCCAACAAGGCCATACCTTCTAATCTCCTCAAGTAGTGCCACTCCCTGATGAGCAAGCATTCAAATACATGAGCCTATGGGGCCACTCTTATTCAAACACCACAACTCCCAACCATTTCTCCAAGTTCAAAATAAGATGTCCTAGGACAGGCTTTGTGATTCACACCTGTAATCCCAGTACTAGGAGTCTGAGACAGAATAGTCTAAGTTTGAGGCTAGTATGGGTTACTAATTATACATCAGAAAATGGGATAAAATCAATAACGCACGAGCCTGTACTCTTTTTTTTAAAGATTTATTTGTTTATTATGTATACAGTGTTCTGTCTGCACGTTTGCCTGCAGGCCAGAAGAGGGCACCAGATCTCATTATGGATGGTTGTGAGACACCATGTGGGTGCTGGGAATTGAACTCAGGACCTCTGGAAGAGCAGCCAGTGCCCTTAACCTCTGAGCCATCTCTCCAGCTCCCACAAGCCTGTACTTGGGAGGCTGATGCAGCAGGATTATGAGTATGAGGCCAGCCTGAACTGTAGAGTTTAAGTTATTCTGTCTCAAAAACACAACAAAATAAGGCAAGATTTTAAAACTAGATGCAATGTGTCAAAGGAAAAAAAAAAATCAAGTTTAGCAAAGATCCTGCTGAAAATATGATTCCTCGATATTATGCATTTTTTTTTTCTTCTGAGCTGAGGACTGAACCCAGGGCCTTGCGCTTGCTAGGCAAGTGCTCTACCACTGAGCTAAATCCCAAACCCGATGTTATGCATATTATATTACAGGTAATATAGTAACCCGATGTTATGCATATTATGTTACAGGTAATATAGTACCTTTGTTTATGTGGACTAGTTGTTTGGGGGAGGGGTGGGACATGGTATTTTTTTGTTTTGTTTTTGATGCTGGAATCAAAATGATGCCCTTGAGCATCATTAGTGAGTGTTCTAGCACTCAGATACACCACCACTACACATCAACATCAGCACATGGAAGGCTGAGATATCATCACTGAAGTTTAACAAGTTAGAAAAACAGCTTTAAAAACAAAGTATCAGGAGCTAGAGAGATGGCCTGGAGTTAAGAAGGTTAAGAGCTTCCATGTGGGTGCTAGGAATTAAATTAAGGTCCTCTGGAAGAGTAGATGGTGCTCTTAACCCTGGAATAGTAGATGGTGCTCTTAACCAGAGTCAACTCTCTAGCTCTGTTTGTTTGAGACAGGGTCTCACTATACAGTCCTGTCTGTCCTCGAACTGACAGACCCACTTGCCTCTGCCTTCTAGGTGCCAGAATTAAAGGCATGGGCCACATGTCCAATTAAATATAAATCTTTAAACAAACAAACCAACCACAACAAAACATCACTATATCCATACATAAGACCTTAAACATACAAACACAATATTTAAACCAGTTGTACACACCTATAATCCTAATACTTGAGGTTAAGGCACACAGACCAGTTGAGGTCAACGTGGGCTATATAGGGGGAGACTCTTATCTTCAAACCTCCACCACCACCACCACCACCACCAAGGAGACACACACAGAAAAAGAATATACAATATGTAATAGCGAGGCTTCCAGATAGGCATAGATTCCTGGAAGAGTACTGTATTTTAGAGGTCCCTAGGCTAAACTAGAAAGATAAGCTTCCTTCTTTTTAATTTAATTTTATGTGTATGAGTATTTTGCTCATATGTGTATCTGTGCACCATTTGTGTGCTTGGTGCTTGCAAGGTCAGAAGATAGTGTTAAGATACCTGGAACTGGAGTTATAGATGGTTGGCTGCCATGTTAGTGCTGGGTATCGAACCCATGACCTCTGTAAGAACAAGTGTTCTTAACTGCTGAGCCATCGCTCTAGTCCTGAAAGGTTTTTTTGTTTTTTTGGTTTGTTTTTTTGGTTTGTTTTTTTGGTTTTTCGAAACAGGGTTTCTCTGCGTAGCTTTTGCTCACTCCCCAGCCCTGTATACACTAGTGGAGCACAGCAGCAGCACATGCAGTGATTCCAATTCTACAAGCACATGGAGAGACTGAGGCAGGATGCCATGAGTTCAAGGTCGACCTGGACTAGAATGAGACTGTCTCAAAACACAACAAAGTTCACAGCATACCTAGTAACTGAAGAACAAGACTGGTTTTAAATCGAGAGGACAGAAAGGTAAGGACTAAGACCAAGATTAGGAGGTAAAGACACAGCCATCACCAGAGAAGGCCCCGAGGAGAGCTGGAACGGAATCGGAACCTGAGAGCAGACATACTTCAGGACGGAATCTAAGTCCACAGAAATACCTAACCTGGATGGGCAGTCAGGAATCCCAGCTCTAAGAGTGAGTCAAAGGAATCCCCTAAAAATAGAGTCTAAACTCCACTTAACTCCAATATCCTCAAAGGAGGACGTTACAAGTCATCATGAGGTTACAATGGATTCAGTCAAAACCAGTTAGCTCCCATAAAAAACGTGGATAAAACAAGCCATATAACTATGAAAGTTAAACATTGTTTAGAGGTTAGAGGATAAGAATATAGTATGTGAAATTTATTCCACTTCCATAGAGGAAAAACAAAATTATTCCAAAAGTTTGTGCATGTTTTCAAGGATTTTAGATAATTACCAGACTGCTAAACTTTTTTTGTACATTAAAAACATTGAGAAAGGCCAGGCAGTGGTGGCGAACAACTTTAATCCCAGCACTTGGGAAGCAGAGGCAGGTGACTCTCAAGGCCAGCCTGGTCTACAGAGCGAGTTCCAGGACAGCCAGGGCTTCACAGAGAAACCTGGTCTTGAAAAAACAAAACACAACAACAAAATTCATTGAGCAGATAGTACTCATCTTTGTTTATTCAGTTTCGAGCTCTGTGCCACACACTTAATGGGGGAAAAAGTCTGCTGGGGCTGAGGGCTCAGTGACAGAGCACATGCTTAGCATATGTCAAGCCCAGGTACAGTCTCCAGCATCACAAAAGAAGTTTGTTGAATGAGCCACCTGTGGTGATACAAATCTGTAACCCCATCACTCTGGAGGGTCAGGCAGTAGGAACTAGAGTTCAAAGCCAGCCTGGGATGAATATCAAGTTCCAGATCACCACTTCCAATCGTATCACACAATTTACACCCTGCTTCAAAGAATAAAATAAAAAGTAAAATGTTATCTTTAATGAGACCATCTCATCCTTGCACCTAGGAAAACCCTTGTGGGTAAATACATTCCACAGGTCTGAAAGATAAACCTTTGCCAAGGTGTGCTGACAACTCCCGACTTTGTAAAACAAGAATTTACTGCTATATGTAAACTAGCACTGAGTACCTTGTCTCCTATTCTTCAGCTGTATAGTCAGGGTTCTCCAAAGGAACAGAATTGGCAGAATGAAAGCAACGGTTTGGGACTATGACAAATCAAGACACGTTGATAAAACGTCTGCTGCCTGTTTTCTCTCCGAAATGCCCTTTGCCTAAAGTACTCTGCACCGAAGATCTGGTGTAACGGATTGGTTTAAAAAAAGCTTTCACCCTTTCCCCAGAAGAGTCTGCTCTAGTCCCTAGCATCCTGCCATTACACAGCCCTTCAGAAACTCAAGGTAACTGCAAAGAAACCCCTGCTCACACCAAAAGAAACCTGCAAGTTTAACAAAAATTCACAATTAATTTAGTCAGGAGCTAAACAACTAAGTTTGTAGGGCTTCTTTGTTTCTCTTTGCTTTTATTCTTGCTCTGAAAAATACCCACAAACTGTTTACATACAGGGCGAAAGGATTTGATTCCATAATTACCATGTTAATTCTCTTCTTACAGATACTCATGTACTACCAACAAACTGATTTCTGCTTAACAGAGAAGTAAGATCTTTCGTTTGCATAGCTTTGTACAGCGCTTTCACATATATCCACTTGTAAGAGTGCACAACAAAAACCAGCCACCTTTAGACTTAAGACACAGATAAGACATCTTATCCAGCACTTGGTCTACCTAGATTTCCTCGATTTCACCTAGTGTTGATGAGGACAAAATAAAAGCCTGAGTACACTGAAATCTGTAGCACGGCCAATTCTCGAGGACCGAAAATGTCCCCAAATGATAAAAACCGAACTCACTTCGGCAAAAGAAAAGCAGTCCCAAACAATGGCAAAAGGGGGGGGGGGGTGTCGGGAGACCCCAAATTCTAAACACGAGTCACATAAATCTGTTCAACTCAAAAACTCCAAACGCAGCGGCAGCCGCCAGCCCAATCAGAGCATTAGCGCCTCCGCTCTGCTTTCAATCTGGAGACTGCACGAAGAACAATTAAAACACACACACACACACGGGGGAAAAACCCCAGCAGAGCTCCAAAGTTTTACGAAGTGAGGATAAAGTCATCTCAAGTGAAGAAAAGGCGTCCGGCAAGAGGCGGCGAGCCGGGTCCTCCCGCCAGCCCCTCTCCGGCTCCGCGGCGCTCGAACCAAACCTCGGGTCAAAACCTCCGAGGGAGACGGAGGACCCGCCGGACCCCGCAGCACGCCGCGGAGGAGCGGCCGCGGTCGCCAGACAAAGACCAGCCGCCCAGCGCCGGCCGGGCCGGGCCCCAACCGCCTGAGCAGTTGCGGGAGCGCCGCCGCCCGCCCCCGGCCCGCCCGAGCCGTTTCCCTCCCAATTTGGGAACCGCGCGCCTGCGGACAAAGAGGGCGGGCGCGCCGGGGACGGCGGCGGGACGCGGGTGGCGACGCCCCTCGGGGCTCGGCGGGAAGCCTTCGGCGGCCACCTTTCCCGCCCGGCCACTCCCGGGAGCCCGCCGCCGCCGCCGCCGCCGCTTTCGAGGCGCCTCAGAGTTCGCCCGGCCGCGCCCGGCCCGGGTCCCCCTCGAAGCCGCCGCTCACCCGGCGGTGGGCGTCCCCGAAGCCTCCTCCTCCGCCGGGCCTCGGCCCGTCCCGCCGGCCGCCGCCTCATGGGCCCCGCGTCGCCATCACCTTGGCCGCCTCGCCGCCGCCGCCACCGCCGCCGCCTTCTTCGCCTCAGCCCTCAGCCGAGGCTGAAGCCGCTCCCGCCGTGCCCGCCGCCTCCCTCTCTCGCTCCCGCTCCCTCCCGCCGCCGGGACCCGCGGGGAGGCGCCTGCGCACTGCGTGCCGCGGTGGGGGCGGGGGCGTCCCGTCTGGGCCTGGGAGCGGGGGCGCGGCGGCACGTGCGCCTCGGGCGGGCGGGGGGCGGCCGGAGCGCGCGGCCCCGCGCCGGCGCCAACTTTCCGCGGCCGGCTTGCGCGCGCTCCCGGGCGGTCCGGTTCGCGGTGGGCGCGGCGGTGGCGGGAGGACCCCTGCGCACGGAGCCCGGAGCCAGGGTGGGCGGCTGACCGGGCGCGCTGCGGGCTCCTCTCCTCCGGCGGGATTCTCGGAGGAGCCGCTCGGCCACTGACGGCGTGATGGAGACACGCCTCACCTGAGTTTCCCGGGTCAGGCCAAAGAGCTCCGCCGTTATCTCGTGCGCTAGGTCAGGGCCTCGGTCCAGCGGATCTCGGGATGCTCATGGCCGTTGTAGGTTCTGCTCTGCAGTTGCTAGCAGAACCTCCGGGGCCTCTCGGCCAACCATCCCCGCCTGGTGGCTTTTACAGGCGGGCTACATAGTTTTGAGGTCCTGGGTTTCTCGGATTAGCAAAACCGTAATAGGCCATTTCCTCTTAACTCCTTGCATCCCAGCAAGAGCCCAAAGACTGGACTTTTTAAAAATGTGCATGTACTGGAATTCCCCTGATCGAAGCTGCCAGTTAATAAAAGGAAAACGGGCTGGAGAGATGGCTCAGCGGTTAAGAGCTTGGACTGCTGTTGCAGAGAAACCCCACATCGGGTTCACAACCACCTGTAACTCCAACCCCTGGGGATCCGACTCCTCTATGAGCTCCTATACTGATGTGCACATACCTGCATACAGACACAGAGACAAAACAATTAAAAATAATAAATCTCTAAGGAAAAAGAATAAACGGAAAATTCCCCTAAATACTTTAAATAGAGACTGCGTGACAAAGAACAGCTTACCAAAGATATGGGAGAGGAGGCAGCTTTGTGCAGTCAAGTGCGGACCATTCCTGTACTCTAGAATTACACATGAACGGGCTTTTAGTTTTGCCTCTGGCCAGGAAAGAAATTAAGCTACAACAAGCGAGATGATTTGCGGGTCAAATTTCACCTGAAGCCAAGCCCTGCGGGCTAGTTCACAGGTCTAAGAACTAAAAGGGATGCCCTCCCTCCCCGGGGTTTTGTTTGACCTCTATGATGTTTTTCAAAAATATAAATTGCCTAAAATTTTACATCCTAGTTTCTGGCTTCTCTCTAAAAATCAAACCATGTGCTCTCTCACTTGAGCCTCAATTTTCATTTTTCGTTATTTTGTTTCTGAAACAAGGTCACATGTAGCCCAGGCTGTCTCAAACTCAATATAGGGCTGAGAACTGGCCTTGACCTCCTGACGCCAGCTTCTATCCCTTGAGTGGTGGGATTTGAGGCATGGCATCACCACACTGGTGCTTTGAACCTCTATTTTTGTTTTTGAGACAGGGTCTCTCTATGTAGTTTTAGTTGTTCTGAAGCTTGCTGTGGAACAGGCTGGTCTTCAAATCACAGACATCCTCCAGCCTCTGCCAGATTAAAGGTGAGGGCCACCCTGTCTGGCTTACGTGATAGCTACTTCTAATCCACATTTGGTTTACTGAGAACCAACACTGTCCCCCTAGGCTGCTTGGGTCTTTTTAGTTCCTTAACTGGCTTGGCTTCAGTATCAAAGTTCTCCCCAGTTGGCCTTCGCCATCATATTCTCTAGAGATATATGTCAAGTGCTAAATGTGAAGAGCTTTTAAATACATGTAAATAATAATTTAAAACTTAAATATTAATTTAAAATTTAAAAAACATGTTGAGGCTGGGTGTAGCTCAACACTAGAGCTCTTACTACCTAGGTCACATATGGCCTTGGGTTTAATCATAGCCCCCTCTTCCAGGGGAAAAGGATACTAAACAGAGGACATTAGAACATGAGGACTAGAATGCTAAAATCACAGCCTGGACACACATGTAAATTGGTACAAAACACTTTGAGAGCACGTATCCACTGAAGTGTCAACATATGAACACACTAGAACTTTAGAGACTCATGGGACTTCTACAGAAACGCCTACAGACAGTCACCAAAATATTTGTGACAGAGTCTTCATAGAAGCACTATTCCCAACAGCCAACAAACAAAAAATAGGAAACCACTCAATGCTTATCAACCACAGGATAGATAAATGCTACTATAGTCATCCATTGGTACAACGTGCCTCAATGAGAATAAACAACACCGAATTATATCATCTCATTAAAAGTTTCCATTTATATATAGTTTGAAAACAGGCTAAGTGAGACAGGGCAGTGCCTGGAAAGGAGCATGATGGGACTTTGGGCGGCTAGTTCTGTGCTCGAACTGGATGCTGAATACACAGGTGTGTTCAGTCGGTACATTGAGCTGTAGACAGGGTTTCTTTTTCTTTCTTTCTTGGTGGTAAGAATCAAACTCAGGAGCTCCTGCATGCTAGGCAACTCTACCCCTGAACTAATACCCGCTAGACTCTAAGCTGTATATTGCGCTGGCCAGCCATCAGAATCTCTGGGGATCTTCTCTCTGCCTCCTGGGTAGGTCTCTGTGAGTTTGAGGCCAGTCTGTTCTACATAGTGATCTTCAGAACATCGAGGATTCCATGGAGAGCCCCTGTCTGAAAACACACACACACACACACACACACACACACACACACACACACACACAGAGAGAGAGAGAGAGAGAGAGAGAGAGAGAGAGAGATCCCACTTTATGTAAGTGCTGGAGATCCAAACTCAGGTTCTGTTGTTTTGTGACAAGCACTTTACTGATCATCCTCTTCCCAGCCCTGTATAATTTTAACAGTGTGCTACTTTACTGTGGACTGGAGAGATGGCTCGATGGTTAAGAGCACTGGATGCTGTTCCAGAGGACTGGAGTTCAAGTCTCAGCATCCACATAGCAGTTCACAATCATCTGTAACTCCAGTGCCCGGAGGTCTGAAGCCTTCTTCTGGCCTCCACTGGCACCAGGCATGCATATGGTACACAGACTTATGTGCTGGCAAACCACACATACGCTTTAGAAATTCCATGAGAATTCTACAGAAATGCCTACAGATGTTCAGAAAAATGCTTGTAGCAGAGTGTTCATAGAAGCATGTAAAATAAAAATAAAATTGAGAAAAATACATCAATAAAACTTTGAGGTCTAGGGTTGGGGATTTAGCTCAGTGGTAGAGCACTTGCCTAGCAAGCACAAGGCCCTGGGTTCGATCCTCAGCTCCACATACCAAAAAAAAAAAAACAAAAAACAAAAAACAAAAAACAAACAAACAAAAAAACACTTAGAGGTCTAGAAATTTGCTTAATGTGGGAGGGCCTGGGTTTGAGATGCTTGTGACAAAGTGAGTTAAAGGTGCTTTGCTACCACACCTGATGATCTGAGTTTGTGCCACAGAATAGAAGGAGAGAGCTGACTCGTGCACGTTGTGCTCCGGCCTCCACATGTCCTGGATGTCGTGCACACAGGTGCAGAAGGGAAGAAAAACAGAAGTGGGTTTTTATAAGGTTTTCTTGTTTGGGGACAGAAATTTACACTGTACCCCAGGCTAGCCTCGAACTTGTCATGATCCTCCTTCCTCTGCTTTTATGAGTGCCAGGATTCTAGGCATAAGCCATCTCAGGCAGCTTGACTTCATCAGGTTTAATGCTTTATTTATTACTAGTTTATTTATTGAGACAAGGTCTCTCTATGTAACTCTGATTGTCCTGTAACTCGAAATATAGACCAGGCTAGACTCAAAACTCAGAGAGATCCGCTTCCCTCTTCCCCTCTGCCTCTTGAGTACTGGGATTAAAGGTGTGCAAAGTACACACAGCAGCAGAAGGTTGTAAGGCATGGTAGCTGATAAGCTGCTCATCCTGGATGGATGTGGTGTCAAATACATTCCCAATTACGGTCCCTTGGCCAAGTAGTGGGTACTACACCGCACAGGCCTTCCACTGTATTACCCCATCACTATAACTAATAAATCTACATCCTATTCCAAAAGGTTGATTGCATAGAATTATACATTTTACATAATTAAAGATATACATCCAGATCATCCTCCTATAAATTGATGAATAAGCCTGCCAGGGAAGCCATCCTTTATCTTGGTCCCTTTCTTATGGAGACGGGGAACAGTTCCTTCTAAACAGTTATCTTGTTCTCAGTCATTATCTCTCTTTAGATGTGGGTGATGAGTTTCTTTTAGTCTACTTGACACAGCTAGGGTCAACTGGGAAGTGGGAACCTGAGCTGAGAGAAATGTTTCCATAAGACTGTGAGTAAGTCTGTGGGACATTTGTCTTGATTGATCATCGATGTGAAAGGGTACAGCCTGTTGTGGAATTTTAGTTTAACTATGTAAAGATGTGCTGCATTTGTTTACCTTGCCTACACAAGACACCTGGTTGATCTACTAAGAAGCTAAATGACCAATAGCTAGGCAGGAGGGTATAGGCGGGACTTCTGGGCAGAGAGAGTAAGTAGGAAGTGGAATCTAGGCTTGACAGAGACAGAGGGAGACCGGGAGATGCCAGGGGCCAGACAGATAGACAGACACAGAGGAAGCAGAAAAGTAGGACAAACAGAATAAAAGAAAGGTAAAACGTCCCAGGCAAAATGTAGATGTGTAGAAACAAGTTAAATTAAGTTATAAAAGCTAGTGGGACAAGCCTAAGCTAAAGGCTGATCTTTTATGATTAATAAGAAGTTTCAGTGTCATTATTTGGGAATGGGCTGGTGGGACAGAGAAAGAGCTCAGCTACAGCAGCCCACCGTGGGGGGTGTCACCCTTGGGCATGTGGTCCTCCATTGTATAAAAAAAGCAAGCTGAGCAAGTAATGGGGGGCATGATAGAAAGCAGAAATCCTCTGTGTTTTTTATTTTTAATTATTTCATTAAAAAATTAAGCTGGGCGGTGGTGGTGAATGCCTTTAATCCCAGCACTTGGGAGGCAGAGGCAGAGGCAGAGGCAGGGGCATCTTCTCTGTGAGTTTAAGTCCAGCCTGGTCTAGAAAGCAAGTTTCAGGACAGCCAGGACTGTTATACAGAGAAACCCTGTCTCAAATATCAACCAAAAATTTAATCAGATATATTCATTTTATTTTGTGTGTTTTGCATAGATGTATGTATGTGCACAACATGAGTGCAGACTGCAGAGGTCAGAAAGTAAACAGATCTCCTGGAAATGGAGTTAGGATGGTTGTAAATCACCATGTGGGTGCTGGGAACTGAACCTCTGCAAGAGCAGCCAGTGCTCTTAACCTCTGTGCCATCTCTCCAGCCCTCCTCTGTGGGTTTTTTTTGTTTGTTTGTTTGATTGGTTGGTTGTTGTTTTTGTTTTTGTTTTTTTGAGACAGGGTTTCTCTGTGTAGTTTTAGTGCCTGTCCTGGATCTCACTCTATAAACCAGGCTGGCCTCAAACTCACAGAGATCTGCCTGGCTCTGCCTCAAGAGTGCTGGGAGTAAAGGCAAGCACCACCACCACCTGGCTTCCTCTGTGATTTTTTTGATTTTTGGTTTGGGTTTTTGTTTTGCTTTGTTTTTTAATTTATTTTATGTGCATTGGTGTGAAAGGTGTCAGATCCCCGGGAACTGGAGTTACAGACAGTTGTGAGCTGCCATGTGGGTGTTGGGAATTGAACTCAAGGACCTCTGTAAGAGCAGTCAGTGCTCTTAACCACTGAGCCATCTTTCCAGCCCTCCTCTGTGATTTTTGATTCAAACCCTGACTTTCCTTTATTATGGATTGTCAGCTGTAAGATAAAATAAACCCTTTTCTCACAGCAACAGAAAGCAAACTAATACGATACAGTGTGTGTGTGTGTGTGTGTGTCCCCTCAGTGCTAAGGACTGAACCTGGAGCCCTGCACACGGCAGGTAACCAGCATCCCCAGATCTACAGCACTTGGTGTTATGTTGTTCTTTAGTCTCTTTTCATCATTACATTTATGTATCTATTTAAATAGATACATGTTGTTGTGTATCCCCGTATCTGGGGTTTTCCTTTTTTCATTATGTGCATTGGTGTTTTGCCTGCATGTATGTCTGTGTGAGGGTGTCAGATCCCGTGGAACAAGAGTTGCAGACAGTCTTGAGCTGCCATGTGGGTGCTGGGAATTGAACCCGGGTCCTCTGGACGGGCAGTTGGTGCTCTTAACTGCTGAGCCATCTCCCCAGCCCCGTCCATATCTATGTTTGTATACACATGAATGTGAAAGTCAGAGAACAACGTTTGGAAGCTGGTCTCTCCTTCTACCAGGCGGTTTCCAGGGATCAAACTCAGCCAATCAGTCATCCGTCCTTCCGTGTCATGTGTGCCCCCCCCCCCCCCCCTAGCAAGTACCTTTACCAGCTGAGCCATCTTACTGGTCCCCTGGTATGTTGCTTTGTTTTGTTTAAACAGGGTTGTAGCTGGAAGTTTCTCTGTGTTGTCGTCCCCCATCTTGCAGCCGCTTATAAAATAATCACCCAAAGGCTTATATTAATTACAAACTGTGTGGCCTATGGCTTCAGCTTCTTGCTAGCTAGCTCTTTTATCTTAAATTAATCCATTCCTATTAATCTATATGTTGTCACAAGGCCATGGCATTACTGGTCTGCTCCTTGGGCAGTGGGCTGGCATCTCTCCCGACTCCACCCTTCTTCGTCACCTAACCTTATCCTGCCCTGCCACAGGCCAATGCCGCTTTATTTATTATCCACTGGGAGCCACACATATTCACAGCGTACAGAAAGGCATCCCACAGCACAGTGTTTCCTGTATGTATGGAAGATTAGCCTTGAGTTCCGTATGTAGCCAAGGATAGCCTTGAATTTTGATCATCCTGCCTCTGACTCAGGTTTATGGCTGGGCACCAAAGCAGGGCTTGTGCACACATTCTACTAACTCACCTACATCCCCAGCCCAGAGCAACCTTGTAAAGATAGTAAAAATGAGGTTCAAGTAAGGTAGCTTGTTTTATGGTAGATAGTTTCATAAACCACATCTGTGACCTAAAATAAGGTTCCCGTCTTGCAGTCGGGACTCTTTACCCACTCCTCAATCATCTTGCTGGCTATAACATGCTCAGCTCCATCACAGATGGGAAGCTAGGCTGGAAGCTCTTGTGCATAGGCATTCCGAAAAGTCTGAAGAGATGGCTCAGCAGCTAAAAATACTTGGTGCTCTTGCAGAAGACCTGGACTCAGTTCCCAGCACCCACATCTGTCTACTCTAGTGCTAGAGGGTCCAGCTCCCTCTTCTGGCCTCCTTTGCATCAGGCACACAAGGAGGTACACAAACATACAGGCAGGCAAAACACTTACACACATAAACAAAATTTAAAAATAAACCCTGGAAACTCAGTGGCTTTAAAACTATTAAACTAGGCCGGGCATGGTGGCGCACACCTTTGATCCCAGCACTCAAGAACTGGAGAGATGGCTCAGCCATTAAAAGCTAGGCTCACAACCAAAAAATATTAGTAAATCCCAACACTCAGGAGGCAGATGCAGGTGGATCTCTGTGAGTTCGAGGCCAGCCTAGTCTACAGAGTGAGCTCCAGGACAGCCAAGGCTACACAGAGAAACACAGTCTTGACAAACAAACAACAACAAAAATTAAACTAATATATGAGAGAAGAATAAATTTCCAAAAATTAAACTATTTTTAAAAAAGAAAGAGGCTAAAGCCAAATGGTGGTGGCGCATGCCTTTAATCCCAGCACCCAAGAGGCAGAGGCAGGTGGATCTCTATGATTTCAAGGCCAGATTAATCTACATAATAAGTTCTAGGACAGCTAGGACTCTGTAGAGAGACCTTGTCTCAAAAAGAGGGGTGGGGTGGGGCTGGAGAGTTGGATTGTGGTTAAGAGCACTGATATTCTTGAGAGGATCTGGGTTGGATTTCAAGCACCCTCAACAAAAAGAAAAAGAAAGAAAAGAAAAAGAAAGAAAAGAAAAGAGAGGCAGCCAGACATTGTGCACATCTTTAATGTCAGCACTTGAAAGGCAGAGGCAGGTGGATCTCTCAGTTGGAGACTGGCCCGGTCTACATGGTGGGTTCCAGGACAGCCAGTGCTACACAAAGAATCCTGTTGCTGAAGAAAGAATGAGTGAATGAATAAAAGCAAAGGAGACAGGAACACTGACTGAGTCCCAGCTTATGGATAGCAGGTGCTTGGGAAACATGTGCTGAATACGTGAATAAATGCTTACTGTCCTTAGACCCAAAGGGACACCTACTGAGGAGAAAAAAAGAAAGCAAAACAAAGCAGCAGCAGCAGCAGCAGCAGCAGCAGCCCTCACTGCAAAACACCACATTTCAAGCAGGAAAACAGGACTGGTTTCCAGGCTCTGGCAGGAGCGGCTGGGGCCCTGTGCTGTGAGAACCACATTGCGTTTTATTCACATGGGGCTCAGGCAGGAAAAGATCAAAACCCAGTTTGAGAACTTGAGAGTCACCCTGGGGCTCTGTGGTTTGGGAACAGTAAGGTCAGCTTGAAGGCTGCATTGTGTCACTCTTTCCATTCCATACTCTGCAGGGTCCCCACTTGGCTGGTAAACTCAGCGCAGATTCCTCTTTCTTGCAGGGTGGCACAGGGGCCTGGAGGGGTGGCATGTAAAGAGAGTACTCAGCGTTGGCAGTAAGTGGCTGAGTCCTACCTGGTCCAGCCTAGGTGGGAAGGTGGACTGCCCAGGAGTCCTCGGTTCCCTGGGAGATGGGTATTAGTGGCACAACCCTCCCACCCTCCCTGCTAATCCGGGCAGTTTCAGTTCATCTGCGGCATATACTGTACGGTTTCTTCCTGCCTTTGCCTACAAGGATGTTAGCTGAGTCTTGGTTGTGGGAAACTTTCTGAGTAGGTAACACAAGTCATATAGTATAGCGGGAAGAGTAAGCTGACTCCCACCAGCTGGGTCCCAGGGCCCTGTTTGTAG
The DNA here is from genome assembly GCF_903995425.1 of Onychomys torridus. NCBI lineage: Eukaryota > Metazoa > Chordata > Mammalia > Rodentia > Cricetidae > Onychomys > Onychomys torridus. The sequence continues at coordinate 90,790,142 of NC_050450.1, forward strand.
ATTCTTGTGTATTGATGTTGGGTTTTAAAAGAAAGATCAGTTTCTTTGGGAAAGTAAGGGCTAGATGCAATATAGTCAGATGCTTAGCTGGGCAGGACCTAAAGACACCTGTCCTGGTGTCACAGGCCAGACAGACTCTGGACAGCCTGGAACACAGGGCTCTGACCCAGGCCTGCCCCAACCTTGGGTAAAGTCCCTGAACACCTGGAAGGCCTGTGTCTAGTAGGCTACTCTGTTAGCTGTGTGCGCTCTTGTTTCCAGCTCCCAACCTTTGGCTTTTTAAAAATAGATTCTCAGGGATGGAGAGATGGCTCTGCACTAGAGAGCATGGACTGCTCTTCCAGTTACTCCAGACTGATTCCCAGTACCCACCTGGTGCTTCACAACCCTCTAACTCTAGCCCCAGGGGACCAAATGCTCTCTCTGGCCTCCATGGCATCAGGTACTCAGTGCACAGACATGATACAAGCAAAACACCCATACATATAATAAAATAATTTTCAAAATTGCTTGTAACTGCCAAGTCATTTCACCAGCACATAACAATAATTTTAAAGTATTTTTCATAAAAAAACAATAAGTTCTCAGCCAGGCAGTGGTAGTGCACGCCTTTAATTCCATCACCTGGGAGGCAGAAGCAGGTCAATCTCTGTGAATTTGAGGCCAGCCTGGGCTACAGAGCAAGTTCTAGGACAGGCTCCAAAAAGTTCTCAGGGGCTGGGAAGATAGCTAATCAGTTGAAAGCACTTGCTATTCTTGCCGAGGATCCCAGCTTGGTTCCCAATACCCACATGGCAGACCACTATTAGAGAGATACAATGTCTTCTTCTGGCCTCCAAGGGCACCAGGCATGCACATGTTACACATACATGCAATCACTCACTCATATACATAAAATAAAATTAAAAAAAAAAAAAGAAAAGAAAAAAGAAGTTCTCATGGAGCCCACTCTGGCCCTGAGCTCACCTGGTAGCCAATGAAGACCTTGAATTTCTTCTGATTGTCCTAAGTCCACCTCCTAAACTCCGGGGTTAGAGGTAAGTGCCATCCCAGAAGCCTCTCTTTCCTCCTGCTGCTGGGGATTGAAGAATGGGAATCTACCTGTGTTAGGTGTTGGGCACACCCTCCACCCTTGAGCTACATCCCAAGCTGTGTGCATGAGAGAGAGACAGAGACAGAGAGACAGAGACAGAGACAGAGAGACAAAGAGAGACAGAGACAGACAGAGAGAGAATACCAGGTGTCTGCCCTCACTTTCCTCCTTGTTTGAGGCAGGGTCTCTCTTGTCTGCTGCTGTGCTGTGAACTCCAAGCTACCTGACTCTTGGGTTTCCAGGGTTAGCCTGTCTCATGGCTCCACAGGAGTGTTGAAATTGCAGACTTGTGCTTGTGCTGTGAGGTTCTAGGGATCCAGGCTTAGTTCATCAGGCTTGCATAGCAAGGACTTTTAGCTGCTGAGCCTCCTCCTCCTCCTTTTCTCCTTCTCCTTCTCCCAGGCTGGCCTCGAACTCACAGAGATCCACCTGCATCTGCCTCTTGAGCGCTGGGATTAAAGGCGCGAGTCACCACTGCCTGGTGTTTTTTAAAACTAAAAAAAAAAAAAAAAAAAAAAAAAAAAAGATTTATTTGTATTTTATGTGTATAAGTGTTTTGCCTGCATGTATCTCTACAAGCCACATGCATATATTGCCTGAGGAGGCCAGAAGAGGGCATCAGTTCCCCTGGAACTGGAGTTGTGATCCATCAAGTGGATGCTAGAAATCCAACCCTGGACCTCTAGAAGAGCAGCCAGTGCTCTTAGTCACTAGGCCATCTCTCCAGCCTGTTCTTGTTTTTTTAAAACAGTGTGACTCATACCTGCTAGACCAGTCTGAAGGATTAAATATAATATGTAAGGTACCCAATGTTTTTAGGCTTTTGAAGATCTTGGGTATCATCCTGCCTACAGAGTATTTTAGAGGAAGCTGGGTGATAGATATGGGAATTCCAAAAACACCCAACACAAGGACTTTAGCAAAAGATTTCAGCTTCTGGTGCACCCATTTCCTGTCTGAGTCAAGAGTCTCTGCCAGGATGTTCTACAGGCCAGAACTGTTCCTTCACAAACAGGATTCTGTAACAGTAGCATTACTACAGCCAGATTTGTCTCCCAGTCACCATTATCCACCCCCTGCATCTCACTATGTTGCCTCAAATGATCCTCTGTCTCAGTTCCTGAGTTAGGACTACAGGTTCATACCACTGTGCCCAGCTCTACCCATGTCCCCTTACAATCTGTTTGAAATGTGAACAGTCTCCTCTGGAACATATCAAAGGCACCTTGCTGGCTCCACTCCTGTGACTCTTGTCCCAGGCCCAGCCACTTCCCAGGGGCCACCTGCACCTATACTCTTCATCTGGAGACTTCAATGGCCTGTCTTCCTATTACTACTCTATTTCTTCTTCTTCTTCTTCTTCTTCTTCTTCTTCTTCTTCTTCTTCTTCTTCTTCTTCTTCTTCTTCTTCTTCTTCTTCTTCCTCCCCTCCTCCTCCTCCTTCTACTCCTTCTCTTCCTCCTTCTTCTTCTTCTCCTTCTCTTTCTCCTCCTTCTCCTTCTCCTCCTTCTCCTCCTTCTCCTTCTCCTCCTCCTCCTCCTCCTCCTCCTCCTTCTCCTCCTCCTTCTCCTCCTCCTCCTCCTCCTCCTTCTCCTTCTCCTTCTTCTTCTTCTCCTCCTCCTCCTTCTCCTCCTCCTCCTTCTCCTCCTCCTCCTCCTCCTCCTTCTCCTCCTTCTCCTCCTTCTCCTCCTCCTCCTCCTTCTTCTCCTTCTCCTCCTTCTCCTCCTCCTCCTCCTTCTACTCCTTCTCCTTCTCCTCCTCCTCCTCCTCCTCCTCCTCCTCCTCCTCCTCCTCCTTCTTCTTCTTCTTCTTCTTCTTCTTCTTCTACTACTAAGTTTTTTGAGACTGAGTTTCTCTTTGTATCTTTGGAGACTGTCCTGGAACTCACTCTGTAGACCAGGCTGGGCTCGAACTCACAGAGATCCGCCTGCTTCTGCCTCCCGAGTGCTGGGATTAAAAGCATGCATCACCACCCCCTGGTTCTGTTACTTTTATCTTTCCTCCCTCCCTTCCTTCCCTTTCTCTCTCTCTTTTTATTAATATGTTTATTTATTAAAATTTTTTTCATTTTACATGCCATCCCCAGTTCCCCCTCCCTCCCCTTCTCCTGCCTCCTCACTTCCCTCCAACTCTACCCCCATCCACTCCTCAGAGTGGGTAAGGCCTCCCATAGTAGTCAACAAAGTCTGGCATATCAAGCTGAAGGAGAGCCTAGCCCCTCCCCATTGTATCAAGGTTGAGCAAGGTATCCCACCACAGGGAATGGGCTCCAAAAAGCCAGTTCAAGTCCTGGTACTGCTGCCGGGGACCCCACAAACAGATCAAGCCACACAACTGTCACCCACATTCAGCGGGCCTAGTTCGGGCTCATTCAGGTTTCCAAGCTGTCAGTCCAGAGTCAGTGAGCTCCAACTAGCACCGGTCAGATGTCTCTGTGGGGGTTTCTCCATCATGATCTTGATCCCTTCTTCTTCTTCTTCTCCTTCTTCTTCTTCTTCTTCTTCTTCTTCTTCTTCTTCTTCTTCCTCCTCCTCCTCCTCCTCCTCCTCCTCCCCCTCCCCCTCCCCCTCCCCCTCCCCCTCCCCTCCTCCTCCTCCTCTTCCTCCTCCCCCTCCTCCTCCCCCTCCTCCTATGCTGAACGCCGTTTATTGAAGGAGGAGGAGGTCTTAAACACAGGCTGACCGCATCTTCCCTTTTTCTTTTCTTTTCTTTTTTTTTTTTAAAGCAGGGTCTCACTCTGTTGCCTGTTTTTTGTTTTGCTTTGTTTAGTTAGAGACAGGGTCTCATCATATAGACCATGGTGGCCTCCGACTCACAGAGATCTACCTGCCTCTGCCTCCCAAGTGCTGGGATTAAACCACCCCCAGTCCTTATCTCTGCTTTTTGCTTCTCAAATCCCAGGTACTTCTCTAAGACCTAAACGTTCAGGGTTTTTTGTTTGTTTTCTCCTAAGATGCCCCCTTGGTTCTTCTATTCTGTTCTTTCCCGTTCCATCCTGTTCCATCTCATTCCTTGTCTAGTTCATTCCCATCTCCCCCTCAATCTCAGCTCTCATTAGCTCAAGGCAGAAGCTACATGTCGCTCCCTTGCCCTGTGCCGCCACTCAGCTCTCTTGGGCTATATATAGCCCAGCTGTGCCTTAGATTATGTGCAGAGTTTCAAGACACCGCCCCCTTCCCCCAACCGGCTCCACTTCAACATAACAGGGACGATGCCCATGAAGCTTCCAGTTAGGAAGAGGTAGCCCAAAAGTGTGAGCGGGGCAGGAGGAGGTTCACACAGCCCGGGACAATCTTCCCATCTGTTGTCAGGAATTTTTCAGTCTGCAACCCATTTCCTGCCACTTGCTCATCCTGGAGGAAGAGGAACAGGCAGTGCCCCAGAAGTGCTAACCCCTGGATGCGGGCTGTTTCCACAGAGGAGGGTGGAGTCTCAGATCTAGGGGCTTAACAAAATATTCAGAGTGATCCATGTAGTGTATGGGCAGGTTGATTTTGCGTCCGACGCTGGCCTATAGACACTGTACACATAGTCTATCTGTCTGTATATTTAAGTTAGGCCCCTCTAAGGCAGATTTTATTAATATGACCTGATTTGGAAGAAAAAGAAGGTTCAGTAAGCAAATTACTAACATAGAAATGCTTACATGGAAACAATTATTAAACACTTGGCATATTAACAAAAATGATGCTGTCATAATTTTATCTTATCTGTTTACTAAAACAGGACACTGCAGAAACTTGTTAGTTGAAGTTTTACTGTACGTCCTCAGGTCCCCTACCCCTTTAGTGCTGGGGACCAAACCCAGGGCCCTGGATGCTAGACAGGTGCTGTTCAAAAGTCTTCCAAGTTTTTGAAATAAAAAGGCAACTTTATTTCTTCTATCTCAAGACTTCCCCTGCAGTATATTAAAGTTAGTCCTGGGCAGTGAAATTTGATTTGAGGGATAGTTACAAGTTTGGTTTTCTCTATTGCATACTGTGACTTTGTATAAGTCATTCAATGGAGCCTCAGTTTTTCTTTTCTCTTTTTGGTTTTTCTAGACAAGGTTTCTCTGTATAGCCCTGGGTGTCCTGGAACTCCCTCTGTAGACCAGGCTGGCCTCAAACTCACGGATATCTGCCTGCCTTTGCCTCCCAAATGCTGGGATTAAAGGTTTGTACCACCATGCCTGGCTCGGACCCTCAGTTTTTAATCTATGAAATGGGAGTAATAATAGTTTCTGTCTCAGAGTTTTTTGGCTAACAGCCTGGGCTCCTGAAGCCCTAACAAGCTAGCTTCAGCAACTTGTTCTGCTATGCTTATTAAAGAGATGAATAATGGCTAGACATGGTGGCACATGCCTTTAATACCAGCACTGGAGAGGCAGAGGCAGGCAGATCTGTGGACCTGAGGCCAGCCTGATCTAATAGCAAGTTCCAGGCCAGTGAGACCCCATCTAAGCACAAACAAGAAAGGAAATTTACTCAACATGGTCATGCTGAGAAAAGGGGCTATAAAGAGGTCCAGTGACCCCTACAGCCATCTTTGTGCATTGAAATGAGCCTTCAGTCTGGATGGCGGGTAAGGAGACTGCATCATTAAGCGGTCCTGGGGAAGGTGTGGTGGTCCAGCTTGTCATTCACCTGTCCTTGTTTAGCTCATGTCTGTCCTGCAAGACATGTTATCAGATTGGATAACATTTCTTCCGCAGGTAAGTTCCTCCTCTATCCAGACCAGGGCTTTAGACTTCCCCTTCCTCCACCATGGGACTCCTGAGAAATCTTAATTCTTTGGAGTCCATTGTTTCAATAGTTCAATAGCAAAGGGAGCAGCCCTTCTGCTTGTGCATGTGTGTGTTAGAGTGTGTGTGGGTGCACACTTGCCACTGTGTGCATGTGTGTGTGTTAGAGTGTGTGTGGGTGCACACTTGCCACTGTGTGCATGTGTGTGTGTTAGAGTGTGTGTGTGTGCACACTTGCCACTGTGTGCATGTGTGTGTGTTAGTGTGTATGTGTGTGCACACTTGCCACTGTGTACATGTGTGTGTGTTAGAGTGTATGTGGGTGCACACTTGCCACTGTGTGCATGTGTGTGTTAGAGTGTGTGTGCACACTTGCCACTGTGTACATGTGTGTGTGTTAGTGTGTGTGTGTGTGCACACTTGCCACTGTGTACATGTGTGTGTGTTAGAGTGTGTGTGGGTGCACACTTGCCACTGTGTGCATGTGTGTGTTAGAGTGTGTGTGTGCACACTTGCCACTGTGTACATGTGTGTGTTAGAGTGTGTGTGTGCACACTTGCCACTGTGTGCATGTGTATGTGTTAGAGTGTGTGTGTGTGTGCACACTTGCCACTGTGTGCATGTGTGTGTGTGTGCACATTTGCCACTGTGTGCATGTGTGTGTGTGTTAGAGTGTGTGTGTGTGCACACTTGCCACTGTGTGCATGTGTGTGTTAGAGTGTGTGGGTGCACACTTGCCACTGTGTGGATGTGTGTATGTGTTAGAATGTGTGGGTGCACACTTGCCACTGTGCACAGGTGTATGTAGAAGCCAGAAGTTGATGTCAGGTATCCCAGGTATTGGTGGAACTGAACTCTGAACTAAATATGTCCTTTCACTAGCTGGCTTTGTAGTTCACACTTTAATCCAGCACTCAAGAAGACAGAGAGAGATCTCTGAGTTCAAAGCCAACCTGATCTACATAACAAATTCCAGGCTAGCCTGGGCTACATAGTGACATCCTGTCTCAAACCCCAAAACTCAAGCCAGGTGGGTGATGGCGCACACCTTTAATCCCAGCACTCAGGAGGCAGAGGCAGGCAGATCTCTGTGAGTTCGAGGCCAGCCTGGGCTACAGAGTCAGTTCCAGGAAAGGTGCAAAGCTACACAGAGAAACCCTGTCTCGAAAAACCAAACAACAACAACAACAACAACAACAACAAAACCTCCTTTTAAGATATGACTCAGTGAGTAAAAGTGCTTGCCACCAAGCCTGACAAGAGTTTCATCCCCAGAACCCATGTAAAAGCTGGAGGGAAAGAATTGACTCTCTGACCACCACATATGCACCATGGCATGTACATGCCTGCACACAGGCATCACATATTTACTCACATAATAGTAATGATTTTTTTAAAAGACTTATTTATTATGTATACAATGCCCTGCCTGCATGTATGCCTGCAGGCCAGAAGAGGGCGCCAGATCTCATTACAGATGGTTGTGAGCCATCATGTAGTTACTGGGAATTGAACTCAGGACCTCTGGAAGAACAGCAAGTGCCCTTAACCTCTGAGCCATCTCCCCTGCCCAATAGTAATGATTTTTAAGGTTTCAGCAGTGTGCTGGTACATGCCTTTAATCCCAGCACTTTACTTCAGCAGGGGCAGTTGGAGCACTCTGAGTTCAAGGCAAGCCTGGACATAGCAAATTCCAGGCCAGCTAGGGTGCCATAGTAAGACCACTTAAATTTTTTTTTTTATTTATTTATTTATTTATTTATTTATTTATTTATTTATTTATTTATTTATTTATTTATTTATTTATTTTTGAGCTGAGGACTGAACCCAGGGACCCAGGGCCTTGCGCTTGCTAGGCAAGCGCTCTACTACTGAGCTAAATCCCCAACCCCCACTTAAATTTTTTTTTTTGGTTGTGTGTGCACACATGTATATAAATGAGTATATACCAGTGGCATTGGATCTCCTAGAGTTGGAGTTTCAGGCAGTCTTCAGTTACCACACATGGTTGCTGAGATCCAAACTCAAAATCTTGACCACTTTCCAGCAAAATAATTTATTTTTAGGTACATGTGTATGTGAGGGGCTACGTGTATTTGTGTGTACCACATATAAACCTTGTGTCTGCAGAGGTCAGGAGGTACAAGGACCCCTAGAACTGAAGTTACAGGCAGTTGTGAACCGCCATGTGGGTTTTCTGCAAAAGCAAGTTATCTTAACCAATGAACCATTTGTCCCTGTTTTAAAAAGATTTGAATTTGATGACAATCCCTGTCCTGTCTTATTCAGACATTTCCTGCATGAGGGGAAGAGTATACCTCGCATCTCTTGAGAACTCAGGCCAGCATGGGGACATGGAGAGGCAGCACAGAAGTGTGTGAATGACTGAGAGGAGCGTTCTCATGGACACGGGGGATATGCGAAGGCCCTGGGGATTTGCTGTGACCTTGAGCCTGTTCATAGAGCAGTGAGTGTCAGGGAGAGAAAAGAGGGACATCAGCTGCTGGACACATTTCCAGTGCTGAAAAGACTCCTCTGGGGAACACACAAAAGCTTGCATGCACAGAGGCCGAGTGATGGACAGAAGGAAGGAAGGCCTGGGAGGGAGGGGGACCCTCCACAGTGCGTCCTGACCTGTCCCCACCGGGCTTAAAAACAGCTGCTTCTTCGTAGTCAGGGATGCCAGGATGGACCATCAAGAAAGGGTTTCAGATTAGCCAGCCCCCTGGGGGCAGCCAGCCATGGGACCACAGATCATGACACCACTATTTATTAGCTGTGTATCTTTGGATAAGTAATTGGATGTCTGGGAAGCATAGTTCCTTCCTCTGTGACAGGTCTGAAACACAAACACCTTGTATAGACAGAATCATACTCATGTTAAGTCAGGTGACAGCCATGAGACCAGAGTGAGCATCCTTCCAGCTGTTCCACACTCCTGAGAAAGTCCTTGACTCTGGCTGGGCGGCGGTGGCACTTGTCTTTGATCCCAGCACTTGGGAGGCAGAGGCAGGTGGATCTGAGTCGGAGACCACCCTGGCACACATTATGAGTCCCACACCAGCCGAGGCTATATAGTGAGACCCTGTCTTAGACAACAAAAAAGACTCCTTGATCCCCCAGCCCCTCACAACTGGAGCTGAACCTAGGGCTTCCCACTTGGTAAACGTGTTTTCTGCTGAGCTATACTCTAAGTTCTACTCAACTTTTTTTTCTTTCTTTTTTTGGTTTTTCGAGACAGAGTTTCTCTGTGTAGTTTTTGGTGCCTGTCTTGAATCTCACTCTGTAGACCAGGCTGGCCTTGAACTCACAGAGATCAGCTTGCCTTTGGCTCCTGCATGCTGGGATTAAAGGTGTTCGCCACCACTGCCCTTCTGTTTTACTTTTTTGATACATGTTGCCCTGGCTGGCATGGAACTCACAGCAGTTCACGGGCTTCTGCCTCCTAAGAGCTGGCATTAAGGGGTGCACCAATGCACCTACTTCTTGTCTTGAGACAGTCTTGCTAAGTTGTTCAGGCTAGTCATGAACTCAACTCTGGAGCCCAGGCTGGCTTTGAGTGCACAATCCTTTCCTCAGTTTCCTAACTAGCTTAGTACAGGCTTGGTTCAAAAAGAGACCAAGGCTAAGACTAGGAAAGTCCTACAACTGAAGTCTCTTACTTCACATTGCTTGTAGAGTATTTGAAACAATCCACCCTGGGGCGGGACCCAGGAGCCTTGTCCACTGTTGTTTCCCCAGTTCTCCACAGCAGCGTTTACACGTGTGCAGATGGGCTCACATCAGGTCTAACCTCACTTTGCTGCATCTGGAGCTCAGCAGATGGGTGTGTGTGTGTGTGTGTGTGTGTGTGTGTGTGTGTGTGTAAGACTGATGTCCTGTTCTCTCCTCCCCACTTTCATGACTTCAAAGACACTGCTTCCCTGACCCCATAGTGACAACTCTGGCATCGGCTTTGGGTTGATTCAAAGCAGCAGATACTGAGCGCTGGTCTGGCTCTTCATTCTCCATATTCTAGCCATCTGTCTCTTAGGGTAAGCACGGGCATGCTGGAGACTCAGGGGCTACCAGGAAGAGCTGGCTCAGGCAGTCTTTGTCTTGTGGTTGGATTCAGAGGGTAGCCTACTGGTTGAAGCCCTCCTCTGAGGACAGGCACTTCAGCTGTGATCAGAGCAGACATTTTTTAGGAGTTTACAAGATCAGGATGAGGTAGTAATAGGTTGGTGAACAGTTTGAGGACCAGAATTTTTTCCTTTAGTTTTGAGGTGTAAAATACATCCATGTCCCATCCTTGACATCTGGTCCAGTGGCTCAGTTAACCAGTGTTGCATCTGTTGGGAAGAGCTCGGGCTCCCTAGAGTCAGCTCTTGCTCTGTAGCTCCCTTAGGAGCAACTGTCAACAGATCCAAGACTAAAGGGGCCCCAAGATTCAAAGACTGCTCCAGTCTACTCTGGGGTTTCCAGCTGTTTTTCTTGGCCAGATGATCACACCCATTGGGATGCAGATAGGGATCAGGGAACAGGAAGCAGAACACTGAAGTCAGATGAATTAGAGAGGAGGCAGATCAGATGTTAAGGAGGACATGAAAGTAGACGGCCCAAACACCGGACAGAGAACACCCAGAGGGGCATCTTTTCAAGTGCAGGCTGTGCTGGGCATGGTAAGGTCCTAGTAGGTAATCCTCCTTTCCCCTGGAGACTAACAATCAGAATCCTTATTGTAGACTACCTCCTTCTAGGGCTGGGCTGAAGCCTAGGCACACAGTGGCTAATATCTGGACCTGAGATCATGTCTGCCAACAAGGGCTGGTGGGTGCCACCTGAAGGTGAGGACAACCTGTCTGAGAAGTTCCTAAGGAAGACCAGGGAGTCTCCACTGGTGCCTATAGGTGAGTTGGGGAAGAACAGGGTTGGGGTAGATGCCTCCTCTGTGGGACTTCAAGTCTCTCTGTCCTCTTAAAGAATGAGGCAATGGTCAGAAACTCAAGCGGTCCACTCACTGCACAAGGAACAAATTCTTACCATACAATGAAGGTGTCTGACGGGTGGTGGTAGCTGACTGAATGCAAAGTACATGGGGTGCTAACAGCAGGATAGGGGTCTGCACTGTGATCTGGGGTCGTCCCAAGGTTTCCCTTCCAGGCTCTAAAATGAGAGCCTGTACAAAGAGGTGCAACCCAAGAGTGGGTGGAGCAGCTCAGTCGGGGGTGGGGGTGGTAGTCATGACAACAAACTGCCTGCATATGGGGAAGGGGCATCATGAGGGTCACAGGCACTTAGAAGAACACCAGAGAGGAAACTCAATATTCCAAACTCAGATGCATCAAAGAATCTGCTGCTGGGTGGTGGCGGCACGCCCCTTTGATCCTAGCACTTGGAAGGCAGAGGTGGGTGATCTCTGTGAGTTCGAGGTTAGCCTGGTCTACAGAGCAAGTTTCAGGACAGCCAGGGCTACAAAGAGAAACCCTGTCTTGAAAAGCTTAAACCAAAAAAAAAAAAGAAAAAAAAAAAAAAGAAAAAAAAAAGTCTGCTTAGCTCCCAACCTGCAGGCCCAGAAGGGGCTAAGGGACCTTGGACTTGGACATAGGCCCAGTGATTCCACTGTCTGCCCACAGGCATAGGAGGCTGCCTGGTGGTAGCAGCGTACAGGATTTACCGGCTGAAGGCTCGAGGTTCCACCAAGCTGTCCATACATCTGATTCATACCCGAGTGGCAGCACAGGCATGTGCTGTGGGTGCAATCATGCTCGGTAAGCAGCATGGTGGGGGTCAGAGGGAGAAGAGGGACAGAGTATCCTCAGCTGGTTCAAAGTTCAAGTCCCTGCTGCCCACAGTCCTTGATGAATCCCTGCGCTGAGGCCTTTTCAGGGTTCCCCACTGGTCACCGTTGCTGGGTAATGGGACAGTTCAAAGACAGCCTGCTTCATGAATTTTCCAGAGGTGAGAATCAGGAAGCAGCAGCAGCTACTTGTGAACTGACTATGGGCTACTCCCTTTCACTGGGCCTCAGTCTCCCCACGTATAAGAACCACCTCTGGCTAGTCCACTCAGCAGGCTGCTTTGGACAGAACAGTCATCAAAGTGCCTGGATGTCGGGCAGGTGTTGGGGTCTGTGGCACACAGATGAGCAGGGAAGCTGGGTCTCAAGGGCTCGAAGGGTGGGGAGGATTCAGTACTTCTCCTCCTTCCTCACGCAGGTGCCATGTACACAATGTACAGAGATTATATGAAGAGAGTGTCAGAGGATCCTGACAAGTAGGACTCCTGAGGTGGCAGGATGGCCCAATTCCCCAGCGGTCTCTATATGTGCCTAATAAAGCCATGTTGAAGAAAGTGAAGTGTCTTACTGGTGAGCAGAGGCTGGAGGATGGCCAGTACAATGGGTGGGAACCGAAGGGCTCTGGCCCCAACTCAAGGGGGAGAGACTCAAGGTACAGCCGTCTCACTGCACCTTGGAGGACAGACCTCAGTTCCCAGGGTCCCAGCCATTCCTGTACCACCTCATGTCTAGCCAGAAGCAGGCTGGAACGGGAATGGGAAAGTGGGGGCTGGGAAGGGGCCCTGAGGCTCATGGGAACACTGAATCAGATACAGGCATTCCTTCCACCACGGGCTGCTTCCCTAGGGACCCAGTCGGGAAGGCAGCTGCAGCTGGGAGCAGAGGCAGTAATGCCCATGGGAAATCACATACCCAGAATATAAGTGCTCAGATTAGACAGGCAGAGACTGGGGTAAGGGTGAACGAAAGCAGCAACCAAGGCAGAGGTCAGAATGTTCTGTTCATTTACAAACCATGGCTAAGGTTGGACTTGCAAAAAATAAAAATTCCATGTAAATCCTGAAGACAGGCCCCTGGGGTTAAACACTTTCATCCTGTTCTTGTTCTTCTTCCCTGGGCCCAAGCTCCTCTGTTCCCTGGGAATGGAGCCAGGCAGAGACCATAGAAGGATCCAGGAGGCCAGATGCCCCTTCCTCACTGGGACACAGGCATGGAGGTTCTGTGTTGTTCAGAGGGGCCCATAGCAGTTCCCAGATGCTCACAGCATGAAGGCCCAATTACACAGGTCTCAGCTTAAGTCCAGAGCTGTAGGCATTGCAGGGAGCAGGAGCTGCCAGCCCCAGCACTCACATGGGGTAATTGAGTACAACGTCCTGTTTGGCGAGCTCTAGCAACATAGGATCATCGAAGAACTTGCTGATGCTCACGTCTTCACTCAGGCCCTGTGGAGAATGGAGTCAGACACTAGGGTGAGCTCCTCAGGAGGGGTAACTGAGCATAGGGGCATCCAGACCTGTGCCTGAGGGGGAGGAAGGCTGGTCAAGACTGTCTGAGAACTTGTGCCTTTAAGGTACTGTGGCAGCTCCTCTGTTTCCTTTGGGTCCTAGGTCAGCTTACCCAAGGGACTGACCTTTCCAAAAAGCAGTACACTACCCTCCCAGAGGACGAAAGACCACACATAACTCCCATGGAGACCCTGGGGGTTGAGGGATGACAATGGTTTAAAGAACACATACCTTCCTACGACGGGTTTTGATCATGAACTCCCGGGCCAGGTGAGGAGCTGGCTGGGGCTCCAAAGGGCGGATGACAATGCTCTTGTCCAGAGGATCACCAGGCACAATCTAGAACGCAATGAGATTCAGGTAGTCAAGGCAGCTTCCCAGAGGATTCAGACCCAGAAGCAGGAACCTTCTCCAGGGCTGTGGAAGATCCTAGAGAACATCCTGGACAGAAGGGGAACTGGCAAGGAGGGTAGTCTGCTGACCTGGGAGGCCAAGTTGGCCAGGTTTCCTCACCTGCCAATGGTGGAAGACAGACAGGGAAAAGGCCTGCCCCTGGGTATGAGTGCGGAGATCAGTCTCAAAGCCGAAAGAGTCGATCGCTGGGATGAAAGCTTTGATGGTGTAGAGAGGGGAGCCTGGGATGGGTGCATCCTGAGTCACATGCCCCCTGAGGGAGGAAGACAAAAGCCAGGGCCTTAGTTGTACACAGCCCTCATGGCAAGGGGCAATGGGTCTTCTGGCCTCTCTGTGTATCTCAGCCCAGCACCATTAAAGATGGATAGAACATGCTCTGCAGAGGGAACTGGCTTGGGGCTCTTAGCAGAAGCCACAGGAACAGCTACCTCTGGAGAGGGGGAAAGGGCAGGGATACTGAAGAGATGGGACCCTATGGACAACCCCATCACTTCTTCATTTTAGAACTCTCCCAGGAGTGGGGGAGGGGAAGAAGAAGAAATCACAGCCACTGCCTATGGTAAAGCTAGGGCCTGCCTCAGTTCTCTCCTACTTCCTTGTGGAGAACAAGCTTGGTGGGCTTCTGGAGTGGGAGGTGAGGAGAGCAATCGCTGGGGCTACCTCCTCCCCCCCTCAGCAGCAAAGGGACTTCCTGCTCTCAAGTACCCTCCCTAACAACAGGCTGCTCACCTGCGCCTGGCCAGGACTGTGTAAACAGCAGACACACAGTCTGCAGGGGCCTGGACCTCTACGAAGTAGTAAGGCTCCATCAGACGAGGAGTGGCCTGCAACAGAGCAAGACAGGGCTCAGTGTGAGGAAGACAGAGTAGGACATAAAGGGTTTCTGGACCTTCTGTGGCCTCTGCCTGGTCCTCCACTTAATTTTCTGTTCAGGGAAGCAGACAGTTCCCTACAGCTCCACTCACCATGAGGAAGGCAGAGTAGACTACCCGCCTGGCTGTGGGGATGATCTGGCCTCCACCCCGATGGAGGGGTTCCTGGGCAACCACTGCATCCAGGATCTTGAACTTGACATTCCGAATCACTGAAAAGGAAATGGGAGAGCTGGGGCTCGTCACAGTGGCATGGCAGGACAGCAGGGTAACTTGCTACACTGAGGCCACAGTGCAGCCGCCCAAAGATCACAGAGCTTCCTTACAAGTTTATATGTTGATTCTGAACAGTTGTTTCCTGGACACAGACTGTTCTAGAAATTGCACCTGGTCCCACGCAGTCTAGCATCACAAACCACTCCAACCTGATTACCCTGTGTATCTCTACTCAACACACCAAAGACAGGTTCTACTCAGGAATTAAGAGCAAAATTACTTTTCCTACTGGGTCCCAAAGACGGGAAGCCCATCCATATCTCATCACCTGGGAATGGAGTCAGGAGGTTGCTGGAGGACTTACATTCATCGCAGAGTGGTCCCTCCCTAGTTCCCCACTGGAAACCTTGAACAATGCTGTCCTTTACTGAGCCAAGAAGTGCCTTGTCCACCTGCACAGAAATATCAGGCCTCCTTAGCAGTCTGCTAACAATAGGCACCGAATTTAGAAGGAGGAGAAAAGCATGGCTGTGAGAAGCCACTCTTCGAACAGGGAAGAGGACCCTGCAGCTTCTTCAATCAAGGACGAACACTTTGCAGGTCTCCCAGCCTTCCACCAGTTTTCTCTACCTCTGAGGGCAATGTGTCGTCCACTAGGATGTTTGGTCCTGTAGCATCAGGACCAAAGGCCCAGATGGAACGGGCAGCCAGCAGATCCCAGTCATACTTTGTTTGGAAGAACTCTCCCAGCTTTTTCCTGGAAGAAAGAGGAGAAAGTGGCTCCTGAGGCCATAGATCCTTCCTTTCTGGAAGACAGTAACCCACTCTGCCCATATCATATCCAGGACAACAGCAAAGAAGGATGGATGGCGTCAAGGGACCAGGAAGGAAGTCGTAGTGTGAACTCTGGAAGCAGCGCCCTGTCTAACCTGTTCCAGGTGATCTGGACCACTTCATTCTCTATGTCCTCAGCCAGGCCCTTCTCAAGAGGCTCAGCAATCATGGTGATCTTGTTCCTGGTCAGAAAGGACAGGAGCAGTGAGAACGTGTCACAGGATGAGCAGGGCAACAACACAGCCCTCTTGAGAGTTCCAGAAATGGAAGACTTAGAGGCACCGGGAAGCAAAGCCCCTTTTGTTTTTAAATGTATATGAGGAGTTTTGCTTGCATTTATGCACAGGTACCACATGTGTGCAGTGTTCAAAGGAGCCAGACAGGGTGTTAGATGCCCTGGCCTGGGACTGTGAGCCATCATGTATGTGCTGGAAATAAAACTCTGGTCCTTCTGCAAGAGCAACAAGTACTCTTAACCACTGAGCCGCGTCACTAGCCATTCTGTGTGCTTTCTTGAAAAGTAAGGCTGGGGATGGAGAGCGTAGCCTGGCAGTACAGCATGCTTTTAGCATGTATGAGGAGCTAGGCTCCACTTCCAGCACCCACTGAAAAAGAAAAAGCAGCCAGGTGGCGGTGGCACACTCCTTTAGTCCCAGCACTTTGGAGGCAGAGGCAGGTGGATCTCTGTGAGTTCGAGGACAGCCTGGTCTATAGAGCAAGATCCAGGACAGCCAGGGCTACATAGAGAAACTCCGTCTCAAAAAACAAAAGAAACACCCAAAATACAAACAAACAAATAAAACCAGTTAATACGCAGGGCAGATTTTCCAAAGCTGACATGGCAGCTAGGAAATTCTGAGGAAGGAATGAATGTCAGAGCAGAAAGGGCCGCAGTCTGGAGTAAAGTCATGTATCTAAGCAGCCCCACCCCATCTCAGGAAGTCTCTACTGCTACAAAAGCTGTGGTTGGGGTAGGGTGAAGTGGGAGAGGATGAGATTGTCAGTTCCAGGTACCAAGTACAGCGTTTCCAGCTCCAATGGTTTTCTCTTTTTTCTTCTCCCCCAGACAAGGTCATCCATTTAGCCCCAGATAGCTTCGACCTTACTATATAGACAGAGCTGGCCTTGAGCTTGCACAATTCTCCTAGATTTAAACCTCTGTGCCTGGGTTTTGTTGTTGTTTGTTTTGAGACAGGGGCTCACTATGTAGTTCTGACCATGGAGCTCTGTATGTAGAGATCTTACCACATCTGTTTAAAGGTGTGTATACGCCCCCCCCCCTTTTATATAAAGAATCTCACATGGCTCAGGCTACCCTCAAATTTGCTACATGGTTGAGGCTGGCCTAGAACTCCTGATCCTCCCACCGCTACCTCCCAAGTGTAGTGGATAGTCATCCCAGCATTGGCCTGGAAGTTCCAACCCCCACTGAGGCTTCGGTAATGGCCACGCCCACAAGGCAGGGCGGAGGAGGAAGCTGAAGACCAAGGATAGGGAGGAGGTCTCTCTCTTGGTTCCGGGACCCTGGACACTGGAGGTAGACCGAGCAGAGTTCTCCAGAGAACACCGCCGGACTGTGCTATACCTTTGCCAGACCCTGCAACCTACCCCTTCATTTGTAAGTACCCCACAAAATAAACCTCCCTTTTAACTACGTGGAGTGGCCTTAATAATTTCGCCAATACCCAAGTAATGAGATTTGCAGGCATGTGCCACACCTAGCTTCTTCCTTTGAGGATTTGTGTGTGTGTACATGCACATGTGTGTGCAGGCTGATGTTGGGTGTCTTCCTTTCCACATACTCCCACCTTTTTTTTTGAGATAAACACAATGAGTTCCAGGTCAGCCTGAGCTGCAGCGTGAGACTCCGTTTTAAAAAGACAAGAAGAGTGTACAGAGCATTAATGGGCTTCTTCGTGGCCTCCTCCCACACGTCACTGTACTTGTTCATGTGTTTCCTGGCGCTCCCCTGCCTCCACCTCTGCTTACTTCTTATTGGGGGTTTCCGCAAAGCACTTGAGGGAGGATGTCTCTACCACTGTCTCACAGAATGTCACAACTGGGTCAGCCACCTAGGCAATGAGAAAAAAAATCAAGGTAAAACTGAGTTTTGTTGGAAGGACAGAGTTCTACCTGGGGAATTCTGAAGCATCCTTGCCCTTCCTCTGCATAAGCCCCTAAGCGGCTCTACAAAGTAGGCTAAACTACCACACTACCACCAAAGAGCTGGGGAGTAGAGAAACTGCTTCCGAGTCAGGAGTCAATGGGGGTTCAAAACTAGGCTCTAAAAATAGGGCTTTAATCATGGTCCAAGAAAGTTTCTGACACCTGTTAGACACTGAATAACCCCTGGGGCATGACAGAAACAGTGTGAGACCCCTGAGCACCTGCTCCATCCTCAAGGCACAGCCCCCGAGGAGAGGTGTTTAAGAGGACACCTGCCCAGTAACACAGTGACACAGGACCTTGGAGAGATTATATCTTGACTGGGAGATAGAGCCATGCCACGTGTGGTTCAAGATGCTAGGTCAAGACCTGGTGATAAGCCCTGAGAGTCAGCTCTCCCTTTCCATGACACTACCCACTCTGAGCCAATCATTAGGTAGTTCTTTTCCTAATGAAGGGACAAGAATAACTGGCTTGGGAGCCTTGACTTTAAACACATGACACTGAAAATGACTTAGTAAACAGGGTAAACCCATTCTCTAGAATCTTCCTGACAAAGCAGCAGGAAGTGCTTTCTTCCAAAGGGTCCAGTGGGCATCCAGGGGCTGAGGGTCTGGCAACTTAGGCCATCCCTCTGGAACTAGAAGCCAGGCTAAGGGAAGAGGCACCTTTATGTCGATCTCTGAGTACATCTTCCGCAGATCGTGCATCACACAGTCCAGGTAGAGCTCCCCAGTGCCCAGGATCACATGCTCACCAGACTCTTCTACCTGAAACACAGTAGCCCCAGAATCATGGCCCTCACTCTCTTGTCTCGAACATAGCAGATATAAACAAAAATCAAGGCACTAGAGATGAAGATACCACAACTCTTTACCAGAAGCAGTGACCATTTCAGATTTTTTTTTGTTTCTGAGACAGGGTTTCTCTATGTAGCTTTTGGAGCCTGTCCTGGAACTCATTTTATAGACCAGGCTGGCCTCGAACTCACAGAGATTCACCTGCCTCTGCCTCTCAAATGCAAGATAGGGTTTCTTTGTGTTGCCCTGGCTGTCCTGTAACTTGCTCTGTAGACCAGGCTGGCCTCGAACGCACAGAAATCCTCCTGCCTCTGCTTCCTGAGTGCTGGGATTAATGGTGTGCATTTGGGAGGCAGAAGCAGGTGGATCTCTGTGAGTTCAAGGCCAGCATGGTCTATAGAGTGAGCTCCAGGATAGGCTCCAAAAGCTACACAAAGAAGGGGCTGGAGAGATGGCTCAGTGATTAAGAGCACTGACTGCTTTTCCAGAGGACTGGGGTTCAATTCTCAGCACTCACATGGCAGCACATGACTGTCTGTAACTCCAGTTTCAGGGACCTGACACCTTCACACAATGCACATGAAATAAATTTAAATAAATAAATCTTTTATATATATATATATATATATATATATATATATATATATATATATATATATATAAAGCTACACAAAGAAACCCTGTCTCAAAACAAAAATAACAACAAAAATCAATGGAGAGCTAGTTCAGTGGTCAAGCATTTTTTCTGCATGACTGAGACTTGGATTCAATCCTTAGCACCCTCTATACCCCACTCCACATTCCCCCAAAAAAGGGAAGAAAAAAAGCTGGGTGTGGTAGTATGCCTGTAACCCCAGTATTCAGGTGGCAGAGGCAGGAGATTCACCCTGACCTTGAGGTCAATTTGATTTGTATAGCTAGATCTAGGTCAACCTACACTGTTTAGTAAGAGTCTGTCCCCACCGGGCTGTGGTGGCGCACACCTTTAATCCCAGCACTCGGGAGGCAGAGCCAGGTGGAGTTCGAGGCTACAAAGTGAGTTCCAGGAAAGGCGCAAAGCTACACAGAGAAACCCTGTCTCAAAAAACAACCACTACAAAAAGTCTGTCCCCAAAATAAGAAAACAGGGGACAATACCTCCCTAATGAGTAGGTCCCTAAGACACCAGGACCATTTAGCACAGTGCTGCTGAGTATGTCGTCACTGACTTGATTCCTACCTTGGCCATCCAGGTTAAACTCCAACCTTATATCCAAAAACATAAGCTAACCCTTTAACTCTCCCTTCCTGCCTCTCAGAAATAGTTTGGTGGCAGGTTCAGAGTGTACAAGGATCAGCCACTTCTGTTTGTTTTAATTTTGTTATTATTTGTGTGGGTGTTTTGCCTGCATTTGTATGTGTGCACCACATGCATGCCTGGCACTTGTGGGGCCAGAAAGAGCTTCAGAGCCTTTGGAGCTGGAGTTATGGATGTTGATCAGCAGCCAATGCTCTCAACTGCTGAGCCACCTTTCCAGCTGTCTGTAGCCCACAGTGGCCTCCGACTCCCTGTGTAGCTGAGGTTGATCCTCAGCTTTTTACACCCTCCTGACTCCACCTTGCACATGTTGGGATTTCAGGGGTCCACTACCACACCTGGTTCTCATTCTTCTAGAGTGGTGTGCCTCTTAAGGAATAGTCAATCTAAAGTCACCTGAGGAAACAAACACACACACACACACACACACACACACACACACACACACTCTCTCTCTCTCTCTCTCTCTCTCTCTCTCTCTCTCTCTCTCTCTCTCTCGTTTTGTCTAGCCCTTAAATGGTAACAGGTGGGCACTGTCCATGAACCAGGCTGTGGGAAGCAACAGATCAGGAACACCTGCTGAGTGCCACATAGTGCCACACAGCAGTTAGTTGGGGCGGGTATGGCTTGGCAGCTACTGAAGGCCTTGCACATACCTTAGTGGTGAGAGATGGGTAGCTCTTGTTGACCTTGCGCAGGCCGTCAAGCATTTTGGGTAGCTCTGAGGGGTTGACCGGCTCCACAGCAATCTTGATAACAGATGTGGTATTGAATTTCAAGGGTCGGAAAATCTGAGCCTGAGATCCAAAATACAGAAGAGTGAGGCCTCAGGGGTAGGCAAGAAGGCACAGGCCTAAGGGAGAAGCTGAAGTCTTGATTCCTCAGCCGAGAACCATGGTACAGCTGGGGCCCAATTTAAAGGACCATTTGCTCCAGGCATTTTGGCACAGCGCTGGGAAGAACAAGAAGCATGCCTCCTAATTCCTAGAACGTGGCAGGGTGAGGGCACATGCTAAGGCCGAGCCAAGAAGTAGCAGTGACTGTGGACTAGGACCTTTTGAGTTTCAAAGCTTGTTGGCTCATGTGGCTACGGTTCCCTGGGCCCTTCTAGCTCAGTGTGCTCCCTCTCAGAAACACTACCTCCTCATTGCCTCGGGGTTCAGTTATAGTCGCTGTCTTCACGATCGGCTGATCAACACCTTCAATCAGAACCCAGTTACCAGCAGGAACACGGTTCACCTCAATGTGGTACCTGGAGGAACATCCAATAAACGAGCATAGAACTTAACCAGAGCATTCACTCCATAAAAATGTACCAAGCATCTGCTACACACCAGGCGCAGAGCCAGGAGCAGAGGTGAGTAACACAGATCCACTCTAGCGGGGAGAGATGTGATGAACAATCACAGAAAGAAGCACACAGGACAAGTGCTATGCAGCGTATAGTGTATGAGGATGTAATGGGAAAGCTTAATTCTCAGTGGAGACTCCTGGCAAAATGCCACTGCCTGGTGGATCTCTGTGCATTAGAGGATAGCCTGGTCTACACAGTGAGTTCCAGAAAAGCCAGGGCTACATTAGTGAGACCCTGTATCACAAAACAAAAAATAAAAATAAATAAAAATAGCTATCGCCTAAGATTTATGCAATGTAAGGGCCTGCCAAAACATAGATCCTTTCATTCCTGAGCTCTTCAATTTTCTTCTGCCTTCCAGAGAGAAGGGTGGATTTGGAGAAGGGAAAGGGGCCATCGCTGAGGCACAGCAGCCACACTACCAGCAGGATTGCTCGGGTTCTGCTTGTTACCTGAGAGACAAACCGCCCAGAAGCCCAAGCTAAGTCTGATTCAACAGACAGGGATGCTCCAGGGACTCAGGCAAAGAACAGACAGTGGACATCCAGAAACAACTGCTTTTGGGAAGAAAGCTGGAGCAGTAAGTTAAGGGACGGAGAAGGGATGAAAAGCGGGTAAGAGGAGAGGTGACCCAGCAGCTGAGAGCACTGGCTGCTCTTCCATAGGACCTCAGTTTGATTCCCAGCACCTACATGGAGGCTCACAACTGTCTATAACTCCTGTTCCAGGGGATCCAAAGGCCTCTTATGGCCTCCTTGGGCACCAAGCATGTAGATGGTGCACAGACATACATGTAGGCAAAACACTCATACACATTAAAAATGAAAGAAAGAGTAAAAATAGAAATCCTACTCAAAAAAGCTTCACTCCAGACACCCAAAACTCAAAAGGAAAGCTTCAGACATTCCAATAGGAGTCACCCTTCAGCCCTGGCAACTTTAAGATCTAGATGTCCATAGATCTGCCAGGAGGAGGGTTGTGGAATATTCCTTACACTGTGTGAATATATGTCATTGTGACAGGTTTAATAAAGAAGCTGACTGTTCTATGGCTAGGCAGGATAAGGTTAGGTGGGAGAACCAGACTAAGAGAATGCTGGGAGAAGAAGGGCAGTCTCAGGATTGCAAGGAGGGACATCTCACTCTGTACTTTACCAACCAGGGAGCTGAGTTTCCTAAGACTCCTCTGAACACCTTGTGACAGTCCCAGAATAGAAGCCTACATGTGTCCTTGTAGGCTCTGGTCAAGAGTAGAGTACCTGGCGACGGAGATCCAAAGGCGGCCCACAGTACATATCTGGGAATCTTCCTCATCTTCCAGAGTGTAGTTCTCCCCCAGGACCTTCACAGGCTGTCCAGCATGGATGGTGCCGCTCAGCACCCGGCCAAAGGCATGGAACTGAACTCCATCATCTGTGCTGTACATCTTAGTAGTGTGACACATCAGGGGACCCTGACAGAAGAGACAGAGGACAGCTCTAACCACACACAGCCTGAAGGTAGTGCACTTCCCGACAGTAGCTGTGAGGAGAAAGGCCAGATGAAGGAGGATATGGACTCCTGGAAAAATTCCAAACTGTTTTACCCCTCCCTCTGTGAAGGGCATACAGGAGACTCAGACACAACAAAAACACAAATGAGACAACCAAGCCAGACAGGTGGTACAGGCTGGCAATCCCAGCAGAAGGGAGGCTGAGGCATGAGGGCTCCCAAGAGTGTAATGCCAGTCTAAAGTAGAGTGAAAACCTATGTCACAACCATGCTCCCGGCCAGGAGGTGGAGGAAAAGGGAAAAAGAAATGTTCCCTTACATCTGGGTCACAGTCACTCATGGCCTCGCCAAGGTCAGAGTCCACACCGCCAGTGTAGGTATGCTCAATCTTGGGTTTGGCGCCCACTTTTGGAGATGGAATGTGCTGTACACACATGTCCACAAAGCCTACGGAGGGAAAAGAGGAAGCCATTACTGCCACACATTCTTACAGGGGAAGAGGACAGGAAGTATGAATTCAACATGGAAGTTAACACTTCTGGGGAAGTTAGTTCCTATGAGGAGAACCACACACTTTTGGAGTCACACTGATGTCACGGAAATTTAAGATTTCAGTGGGACATAATTCTTTAAAATCCAGCTGACAAAAGTTTAAAGACTCAAACAATCCATGGCCACAGAGATCCATGCTTTTACCGAACCCAAGTATTTACTGAGTGCTGACACTGAGCCAGGTAAGTTTCCCTTATTCCTGTTTACTTAGGACAGGCCTCAGCTGATTAGCCCACCCTTTGAGAAACACTGCATGTAAGTTACTGTTTCCCTAAGAGATTAATAAGCCACGAAACAGACTGCTCATTTGGACACTGGGATTGGTAAAATCTGTTTTCTTCTTCAGTCTGAAGATCAAACCCAGAAGTCTACCAATGAGCTAGTCCTAGTTCCAAGTGCACCTGCTTCAACGGGTGTCCAATATCTCTGGACTGATAGCCAGCCCAGAGCTATTATCATCTTTAAAGATTCAGACACCTAATTCCCATCAGACTTAGAACCAATGGTTGCTGAGGACCTCTGCCTTGTCCCTCTATTACTCATACTTTGAGGTCAGTTCTCACTCTATAATCCCCCTGGTCTGGAATTCCCTGTGCAGACTTGGCTGAGATCTGCCTCCCGAGTACTGGCTAAGACATGCACCATTATGCCGTTTCACAGTTTTTTGGTTTTTTTTTTTAAATAACTTATTTAACTTTTATTTTACGTGCGTTGGTATGAAGGTGTCAGATCCCCTGGAACTGGAGTTAGAGGCAGTTGTGAGTTGCTGTGTGGGTGCTAGCAGCCAGTGCTCTTAACCGCTGAGCCATCTCTCCAGCCCCATTCACAGCACTTTGCTCTGTAACTCAGGCTGCCTGGAAAGTGCTATGTAGCCCATGCTGGTCTCAAACCCATGACAATCTTGCATTAGTCTACCAGGTGCTGAGATTACAGGTGTGAGCCACCATTCTGGGCACTTGTTCTTATTTACAGACAAAAATCAGCCACAGAAGAAATAGGAAGTCTTCCCTGGTCCCCTCTGAATCAAACTCAGGTCTTGGCAGGTGTGGTGGTGCATGTCTTTGATTTCAGTAGTTGGGAGGCAGAGGCAGGCGGATCTGTGGGTTTGAGGCCAGCCTGGTTTATACAGTGAGTTCCAGGACAGCCAGCCCTGGACAGCGAGAGCCTGGCTTCAAACACACAGAAGTAACCTCAGCTAGCTCAGCAGATGGAAGGGTTGAATCCGAGCCCGTTAGGACGATAAGAAATGCCCCCACAGGCTCCCGTTGGAACTCTTGGTCTCCAGGTGGGGGTACTACTGTTTGGGGAGGCTGCAGAATCTTGAAGAGGTGGGCCTAGCTGGAAGAAGTAGGTAACTGAGAAACATGCTTTGAGTTACAACCTGGCTCTGCTTTCTGGTCTGTGAAGATGTAAGGAGGCCTGGCTTCCACTTTCATCATGTGAACCCCCCCCCCCCCATGCCTTACACTCCACGATACTGCACCCTATTAAAGCACAAGCCCAAACCAGCCGTTCCTGTCAGGTGTCTGTCACTGTGATGGTGAAAAGCAAACATCTCATGAGGCCTCACCTGTGCCTTCCCCTGCTACTCCACATCCTTGGGCATCCACTTCGCTGCCTGACCCCAGTAAACCCACCAGAGCCCATGGCCTGCCGCCCATCTCCTCCACCTGCAGGGCCCTCTTGATAGGGGAGTCGAATCCCTTTTTCCAACATAAGAAACAGCTACATGAGAAAGCCTGCGGTAGTTAGTTCACACGCCCTCACAACTCCTCTGTCTGTAGGGGAGCTTCCAAGGCAAGCCGTGGGAGAACACAAGAGGCTGCTGTTGTTGTGTGTTTTCTGAGGCATCATGTGGCACAGAGTGTCCTGTGAACTCCTGATCTAACTGCCAAGTTGTAGGAGTGCAGGTGTGAACCATGACTGCCAGATGAGGAGAGTAATGTCAAGGGCCTTGAGCTATTTATTACCTGTGAACTCGCCAAAGAACTTTTTGCAGACCAGCCTGAGCAGAGGGCGGATGTTCAGCTTTAGCTCCTCCTTGGTAAGGTGGATGCCAAGTTCGTCCAGGGTCCTTGGCAGGCTAGTGTCCACATCACCCACCACCTGTGAGACAGAAGGCACTGGATGAGCTCTGTAATGACAGTCCTAGTGAGGCATTACACACACAGTGAGTGAGGGAAAGCCAAAGAGAACTCTCATGAGCAGTCTTCTGTAGGGAGAGCACTTGGCAAGAACAGTTTGATTTGGAGGAGTGAGTCTAGGCTGCCTAGCCCTCAGGACTGAAGCTCATCTGGTTAAGTCTCCACATCCCCCACAAACTAAGCATTCAACTTGACTGCCGTCAGTGCTGCCCCCTGGTGTCTGACAAGCAGCATCAAGCCCACTCAAGAATCTCTTACTCCTCCTACTTAAAGACTGCCCAGAGTTAGAGGCTCATACTGGAAGGAACCAAAAAAGGCCACCTGTCAGGACAGGGCCAAACTAAATCATCCTCTGCAGACTCAAGGTCTCTCTATGGAGGCAGATTCTGTAAATTTCTTTTATTAATCCATTCCAGCCTGACACAAGATACTAAGTGTTTTTTTAGCACAGATAAATTTTAGTCATTATTTTAATCTACTACTGTTTTTCTCTTTCGTGGGTAGAAATGGCCACACACATTGTGTGCATGTTATCGTACGTATGTGTGTCTGCTGGACACAGCACTGATTAAACACCTCCATATTTTATTACTGTCTTGGAAGACAGTTTTTTGTTCGTTTGTTCGAGATAGGGTTTCTCTGTATAATAGTCCTGGCTATCCTGGAACTCACTCTCTAGACCAGGCTGGTTTTGAACTCACAGAGATCCACCTGCCTCTGCTTCCTGAGTGCTGGAATTAAAGGTGTGTGCCACCACTGCATGGCTCAAAGATTTTTAATAAACAGTTGATGATGGGCTGGGAAATGGGTAAAATGCAAGCTGTGCAGGCATGAGGACCTGAGCTGGGATCAATACCCACATAAAAAGCTGGGCATGCCTACATCTAATCCCAGCACTGAGAGGTGGAGACAGGGATTGTAGAGGCTCACTGGCCAAGCAGTTCATCAACTGGTGAGCTCCAGATTTAGTGAATGACCCTGTCTCAAAAAACTAGGTCAGCTGCTAAAAAGGAAGACACCTGACACCAACCTTTGGCCTAAGCACATGCATACACAAGCAGCAGCAGCTGCCCATGAACATGCACCCCACACAGAGACCCCTGCGACCCGTCAACACAAACGAAAAACAAACAAGTGATGACCTAGCAGATTTAAAGCAGACTTGAAGCAGGTGGCCCAACACTCACCTGAGCAAGGATCTTATAAAGAGGCTCCAAGATAAACTCCACAAAGCTCCTCTGGGAGCTGCTGGTTGGAGCCTTTTTTGTGAACTTTCTCCTAAAGAGAAAAAGAAGTGTGAATGACCAAGGAGGGAGAATATGAGTTATCCCAAGGATACATTGCCTAAATTCTGCATCTGACTAGAAGCCAAGCAGATGGAGGACTCTGAGATCACAGTTTCCAAACGGATTCCTGAGAGGACTCATGGCTATGGCTGTCCTGAACATCTGACCTGGCCTTGAAGACCTAGGGAGCTGGGGGGGGGGGGGGGCCTTCCTCCACTACAGCTCATGATGCCAAGCATTCAGAATTGCAGAGAGATGGTGGGTGGTTCATGCATAATATAAAAGTAGATTTTAGCCTCAGAAACTCATGTCATTACCAGGAAAACAAATCACCAGTCCACAAGAGTAACGCCCCACATGACACTTACGTTTTGGGATTGAAGTAGATGTCACCCCAGAGTCTTTTAGCAAATTCCTGGTAATTAATGTCACCTATAGAAAAAGGCATACAATTATAATTTTCCTGGAACAGTGTAGTGCAAAATTCTGTTTTAGGTGCTGCATGTCGTTAAAGCGCCCTCCTTCCAAGGTCCAGACACTCTTTTTTTTTTTTTTTTTTTTTAAAGATTTATTTATTTATTATGTATATGGTGTTCTGCCTATGTGTCAGATCTCATTACAGATGGATGTGAGCCACCATGTGGTTGCTGGGAATTGAACTCATGACCTCTGGAAGAGCAGCTGGTGCTCTTAACCACTGAGACATCTCTCCAGTCTCCAATACTCCTTCTAATCAGGTAGCCAGACACTGAGGCACAGAGGGGTACAGGACTGGTCCACAGAGGACAAGGCTGCAACAGAGGCATCTTCCCAAGTGCAAGGGTCCTGGGCCTAGGAGCATGGCCTGTGTCCTGAGTGACATCTACAGCCCTGTCTGCAGTAACACACATCTACCCATGTGCCATCTAGCTGCAGTGTCAACATGAGGTGCCACTGAATGGAGCCCTAATTCCCGGGAAAAATATTATTTTTAAAGGAAAAGTCTCACTGGGTAACCCTGTCTGGCCTGGAACTCACATGTAGACCAGGCTGTCCCCAAACTCAGAGATCTGCCTACCCTTACCTCTTCAGCATACCCTACTGACATGCAACACAACTACCTGCCTCATCTTTTACCAATTAGTATTTTCAGTTTAACTGCAATGTGAAATTCGATCAGACTGAAGCAAGCAGCCATGGCTTTTAAAATTCCTGCACTTCTGAGTCTGGAGTGGGGAATATAACGCAGCAACAGAGTGCTTGCCTAGCACGTATGAGCCCCTAATTAGGGTTCATCCCTAGTTTTACAAAACAACAAAATCCTTTGAGTACAGAGAAGCATTCAGTTAGAGAACTGAGAACACCAGCTTCTAGATAGATCTATTCTGATGTCAGGCTGTCCCTTTACCTCAGACAGCAAAGGAAACACACTCTCCTTTCTCAAAGGCCACATTTCCTCCAGACTTTTCTTTCTCATTGCAGCTACTGCTGTATTTCAAACGAGGGCCAAACCCACTTCTCCCCTTCTGCCAGTGATGAAGTTCTCCTTCCTACTCTTCAGACATTGTATTTTTCATTTTAACTTTTGAAAAAGAGTCTCATGTAGCCCAGGCTGGCTTGAACTCACTAGGTAGCCCAGGATGACCTTGAACTTTGGATCCTCCTGCCTCTTCTCCCAAGTGCTGAGGCATGTGTGTACTACCATGTCTGGTTTTACTGAGGATCGAATCCAGGCCTCCTGCATGCCGTATACTCTGCCAACTGAGTCCCCATCCCTGCTCCTTCTTTCCTACTTTCCCAATATCCAAACTTCCCCTCCCCCACGAATCACTCCACCTGGCCATGCCCTTTACAGCTCTCTGTACCACAGTGTGGTACAATCACCATGGGACTGAACTTGGAGCGCAGGAGCCTAAATCCAGGGCCTCATGCTTGCCAGGCAAGTGGTCTACCACTAAACTACCCTCTCAGCTTCAACGGCTTCTTAAATAGTTGTAAGAAGACTATGCATTGTGATGCAGGTTTGTAATCTTTTTCAGCAGACTGAGACAGGAGGATTCCAAGTTTAAGGTCAGGGCAGGAAACCTAGTAAGACCCTATCTCCCAAATTCTCAACAGCTATAGTAAAGGACCTACCATTTCAAGATTTAATACATGCTTAATCAAAGAGTGAGCAGATATCCTTCCTATTCCTCCTTTCCAATCTCAGAGAACAATAATCCATATTCATAATCCTGCTTCTGAATACTGACAAAATACCCAACAGGAATTGCTTCTTGAATGCCCTGTCTTTCACCAGCTCTGCAAACACCACCAGAATCTTTAATAGCTCCTAAATGCCAACAGAAGCAAGTACCTGGAATCTCAAGCCCTCCTCCATCAGGCCCCAATATTAATCTGTCTGTTTTTGCTATGTAAGCACCCTACCAATGACATATACACTCAACTTTTGTGTTTTTTTGAGAAAGGGTCTCATGTCGCTTAGACTGACCTTGAACTCACAATCCTCTTGCCTTCCTTGGTTGCTGGTATGGCAGGTGTAGAGCACCACACCTGAAAATGGTCTTCCAGTAGTTTCCAAAAGACCCCTTGGTGGCACAGTGCACCGTTGCCTCCACTGGCCCTCTTCCAATCCTGTAAGCCTGACGTGCTTGGCTCTCTACTGTCTTTTCCTGTAGCCTGTCCTACTGGAAGGTCACAGGCACTGCCCCCCCTCCTTCCTTCAGCTACCCCTAACAACAGTGACTCAGCATCTAGCTTCCACTCCAACCTTATGGTGTTGTTCGCCATGGCGGGATTCTGACTCCTCACTGGAGGAAATGCCTAGAAGTCGGGCTTATTCACTCTATCTTCTCACCCACCATGCCTTGTGGTGCTCCACTGACAATATACCGCCAACAGATTCCAGGGTCCCAACTCCAGCAGAAAGTTCTGATATACATCACATATGAAAAGTGAGGGCCTAGGAGCCCATGATCTTGAATATTCCCCTCGGAGCAGCCTTTCCACACGTTCCTATGTGGCTTTCCTAACACTGTTGGGATTCCACGAGCGCCCGGGGCCGGAGGATGAGTAACTGCTGTGGAACCACCTCAGTATACTGTAAATACGTATTACTCTCATTCGTTCATGAGGAGCTGCCTGGCCTATAGCTGGGCAGGAAGTGCCTGGGTAGGAGAGCCAGACTAGGAGGATGCTGGGAAAAGGAAGGTCAGTCTTGGGAGTCGCCAGCCAGACACAGAGGAAAGCAGGACGTGTATGATATAGGTATCCATGAGTTGAGTCATGCAGTAGAAATTATATAAGAAACATGGGTTAATTTAAGTTGTAAGAACTAATTAGTAACAAGCCTAAACTATCAGCTGAATATTTATAAATAATATTAAGCCTCTGATTTGGGAGCCGCTGGCAGGACAGAGCTGATCAGCTGTCCTAACAAAAAAACTCTTGCCTACAAATGGCGCCAATGTGGGGCACCTACATCCACATAAACCCTGAGAGAGCTTAGGAAACAGTTCTAGACACAGAAACGGAACCAGGCACAGCTTCCTAGTCTCATGTCTCACTCCAGCCTCAATGCAGACACCTCTTCTCCCAGCTGCTGCCTTGGGACTGGAGCCGCCAGCCTGACCCTGACAGCACGCCATGAGCTAAGCTGCTTGGTGGGTTTCCAGTCTCTCACACAGGCCGTGGTTATAGAGGCGTCTCCTGGAAGCTGCCTGCAGGAAGATCCAGCTGCCATACACTACCAGCATACACTAAGCTAAGCCACACCTGGCAGCAGCTGACATACCAGTTTAAGGTTTGGCTGACATACCAGATTTAAGATTGGTTTCATACGATCAAAAAACAATACAGATGCTTGGTAAAAACAGATCCAGACAGAAAAAAGCCTCTAAACGTGTTATGGTGTGTTTAAATATATACATAGGAGTGGGACAAGAATCAAAGAGTATATATAGTCATAGATGAAAAAGTTAAAGTTTTAAAATAATCAAGTCCTTAAAAAGAGAGTAAAGTAATATAAAAAAAGCTACATAAATATGGGAAATACAGAGTCTAGATCCTATATGTTATTGTGTTGTCTTTAAATTTTTTGACTGCTAAGAGACATTGGACTATAAAAGCTGCAAGATTAAACCAACCTATATATTTTAAAAATATCTTGACTTCAAAATTTAAGTCAAAAGGTGTTTCACATTTCCATAGGAAATGAAAATCCGTGGATTCATTCCAAGTTAAAAAAGAAAAAAAAAATCAGGTTTAATTGGAAAAGAACCCCTGAAATCCTGGCTACAGACATTACCTTTAAAAGTTTATGTGTTTTTAGAACAAGAGGACCAAACACCAATGAAAACAGATGGCCCATGTGATCCAATGTTTCAAAATGTCTGTTACAGTCTCCTCAAAATTCTACATCCAAAACAGCTTCAAGGCAGCTGGCTGAGACAACTTCCCAGACTACTCCAGCTGGAACTTCATTTTTATTCTAATTTTCTCAACGTTCTCCCAAAGATACCAGCACCCCCAGACAACAAAAAGTAGTCTAGAGAACAATACCCATATTCCCAAAATGTTGGTTATGGATATTTGTTATCATTTAAGGGAGGTTGGTTACAAGTTGGTATTGGTAATGGTCAGAAAAAAAGCTGAACAAAGGAAGTTAGATTCAGGGATCCTGTCAGTAGAGTATGAGACCCTTTATCTCAACGATGTGGGTTCAAGCTCCAAGTTGGGTGCCAGGTGAAGCATTGATATCTAACTATTATTTATCAATAAAAAGTTGGGACTCAGATATAGGGGTAAGAACCTGAATGATCAGGGAAGCAGAGAAGCAACCAGTGACCTCCATTCTCTTCCACTCCTCAATCCAAAAGGGCTGAGAGCCTCTTTCAGCCTCACCTTACCACGTCCTGTCTCCTATCTCTCCTCAGTCCTTAAAGACCTCTATGACTAATTTTAGTCATCTAGTGGCTACCTCTGCCCTCTGACTCAAAGCAAACTTTGTTAGAATGTGATCAAGACATCACATCAACAAGTAACCATTTCTCACAAGGCTCACAGGGCCTTCTGCAAATAAGAAATTATGACATCTCAGCCAGCTATGGTGAGGTACAAGTTTGAGGCCTGCCTGTAAAACATGCTGAGTTCCAGGTCAACCTGGAATACAAAGTGAAACTAAAGAAAAAACAAAAAACAAAAAACCCACAAAAACATAAAAAAACTTAAGCATGTCTACCTTATGATTCAAGAAACCTTTGATTCTGCTTTTCATGCTGATTGATACAAAGGACATTGAAACACACAAACTTCTCTGGAATTCTGCTCATTTCAGTTTTATCCATTGTCCCTCTACCCATTCAGCCATACATCCATTTATTTATTTAGGTGCTAGGAATAAAGCCCAGACCCTCTTGCACACTTAGGACATACTACCTCAGGTTCCATGCTTAGTTCCATCCACCATGGTTTGTTTACAATTGAAAAATAACCAACAGCACTGTCTAATAGCAATAATGTGCTCACAGTTCCAATGATGAGTTGAAAAGCAGAAGATGTCTGTATATAATACTGTTTTGTTTGTTGTTTTTTGGTTTTTTTGAGACAGGGTCTCTGTATAGCTTTGGAGCCTGTCCTAGACTAGCTCTGTAGACCAGGCTGGCCTCGAACTCACAGAGATCCACCTGCCTCTGCCTCCCAAGTGCTGGGATTACAGGCGTTTGCCACTACCGCCCGGCTTGTAATACTGTTTTAAAAAGATTTATTTTTATAGTATGTGTATGAGTGTTTGTCTGCAAGTATATATGTGCACATATGTATATGCAGTGCCCATGAAGGCCAGAAGAGGGCATTATATTCCCTGTAACTGGATTTACAGAGAGTTGTCAAGAGAGTGCTAAGAACTCCACCCAGGACCCAGCCAGTGCTCTTAACTGCCCAGCCCTGTATACAGTATCTCCTTCATGAATGACAGTAAACAGCAAAGCAGGGACCGTAACAAAATTGTAACAATGGTTATGGCAAAAAAGTCATAGGCAAAGCAGGGTGGTGGTGGTGCACATCTTTAATCCTAGCACTCGGGAGGCAGAAGCAGGGGGATCTCAGTGAGTTCAAGGCCAGCCTGGTCTACAGAGTGAGCTCCAGGACAGCCAGGACTGTTTCACAGAGAAACTCTGTCTTGAAAAAAACCAAAAAAAAAAAAAAAAAAAAAAAAAAAAAAGTCACAGGCAAATCTGTCTATCTAATCTATAATCTATCTACTCTATCTAATCTATCCTCAGCATATAGTAAATGTTTGCCTAGCTTTTGAATTCAATTCTAGGCACTGCAAAAAGAAAACAAAAAAACCAAACCCAAACAGCACAAGAGAAAAAAAGCACCAAGAACAGAAGCAGTCCCGCAAAAGACAAGCGAGAAGAGCTGTGGCGGACTACTGTCCACTAGGTGTGGTTTTTTCTTCTTTTTTTTTTAAATCTAGTTTTTGTGGTTTTTTTCTTTAATCTTAAAAAATATTTATTTAAATATTTAATATGTATGAGTGCTCTATCTGCATGTATACCTTAATGCCAGAAGACAGCACCAGATCTCATTACAGGTGGTTGTGAGGCACCATGTGGTTGCTGGGAATTGAACTCAGGACCTCTGACAGAGTGGCCAGTGCTCTTAACCTCTGAGTCATCTCTCCAGACCCATCTATCAGTTTTGAGACCTCTGACATGGCTCATCTCCCCAGCTCTAACATCAGGGTAACAACAACCCTCTATAGAAATCTCACATTGACACACAGGACTCTCACAGCTCCTACGGGAATGAGAGTTAATCAGTGAGGCAGAGATGGAAGCCAGAGAGTCCACTGGGTAGGGAAACTGGTCCCAGGGATATGGTGTTGAGGCTCTGCAAATCCAATATGCGTCCTCAATGAGGCCTATCACATTTCTATGTGCCTGGAGCTATCTGGAAAGCTAGTAAGCAGCACCAGCAGGGAAAGTCTGACCACCCTGGAGAAGAGCTAACAGTGCTTTGTGGGCACAGGTAATTCCTCCTCTACAAATCTCTAGGAGGTCTCACTCTAGGAGGGATGTTTATTTCTAAAATGAGCTCTTTTTCAGACAGGGTATTCCTGGGTAGCCCTGGCTGGCCATAAACTCAGAGATCTGTCTGCCTTTCCTTCTGAGTGCTGGGATTCAAGGCTGGCCCCATCACACCTGTTTTCTTCCTAATTATTCAAACCTGTTGTTAGAGAGCGGGTGGAAAGGTGGCTCAGTTGCACAGAGATCACTCGTCTTGTAGAGGACCTGGGTTGAGTTACCAGAACCCACATAAGACGGCTCACACCGTCTTCTGGTCGCAAGGGATCTAACCTAAACACGGCCCGCCCCATCTTAAAAGGAGGCTGGAAAGATGGTCCAGAAGTTGAGAACAATTGATCTTCCAGATGATCCAAGCAGGCTCCCAGCACCCACATGGCAGCTCACAACCATCTGTAACTCCAGTTCCACATGGGATCCCAACACTCTCTTCTGGCCTCTGTGGGCACTGCATACACGTTACACACACACACACACACACACACACACACACACACACACACACACACAAATAAAAATAAAATAAAAAATATCGTCTAGAAACAAGTTAGCCTGAAGAAAAGATGAGGCCAAAAGGAGCCCCAATATGACAATAACAAGTGATGAAGTACCCCCCCCCACCCAGCACAGGGTATGACAAGAAGCCAATTTCTGAGCCATTCTGCAGGACAGGGGACATACAAGTGGGGAGCTGGTGAGACGGCAGCAGGCAGAGCTTACCAAAGGTGTCAGCATAGATCTTGGCAAAGGAGCCCAGTGTGAAGCAGATGCTGTACTGGGAGCTGGAGAAGCAGACGTTGCCCAGGAGCGGGGAAAGGATCAGGTTCTCATCGGTGGAGTACATGCTGAAACAGAGACTGCTGTGAGCCAGGGCCAGGCTTCGAGGTAGCCCCGACGCCAGACTCTGCTGCATCACTAACATGCTGCCAAAAAGGAAGGGCGGTAGCCCCCATCACAGTCTTCATTCTGCAGTCTCAGGAGGTGCTGCGTGAGATTCTTAAATTTGCCAAAAGCCTGGTCAAGAACGTGACATGATGAGGCTGTTGCCTTATCCCCAGTAACAAGCTAATGTTCCAGAGCTGGGACATCCTGCAGTCTTAAAAAAGCTAACCACACAGGACAGACTGGGGGAAACCTGCAGGATAGATAAAAACCTCAGAACAAATGAAGCTAATGTGATCACAGGGATACATTTCGGAGACCTCTCAATTCCAATACAGATGGTCATATAAAGGGATGGGTCATGCTTGCCTAGCACTCTCAAGGCCCTGGGTTTGAGCCCCAGCACCCATTAAACTAGTGACAGCTTAGCCTTTTATCCCAGCCCTCGAGGTGTGGGGGAGATAAGAAGTTCAAGGTCATCCTTGGCTCGGCAGGGAGTTCCAGGCAGGGACAGGACAGACAAGACACTGGGAAAGAGAGACTCAGCGTGTTGCTCCTTTCCACTGTCACGCTCTCCCTTCTGTTTGGCCTCGTTTCACAAATTCATGCTCAAACTTTCATCTCACTGTTTTGTAGAATGCAGAACCCAGGCACCCCACACAGTAGGCAAGTGTTCTAGGATGAAGCTAAACTCTAGCCCTAAACTTTTCAAACAACTTGAGAGCCATTCAGGAAGCCAGGAGTGGAGGTGTAGGCCTGTAATCCCAGCATTTGGGAGGCTGAGGCAGGAGGCTCAGGGGCTCAAGGAGAAAGATGGGCTGTGTTCTCGTGACGCACCTAGTACCATATCCTACAGCCAGACTGTGCTAACATGGGCCTCCAAGCAACTTAGATGTATAATTCTATGCCATCTCCCATATTTATCGATGTGAGCCTAAACCGTCCACCTTCTTATGAAGCTAATACATGCAGAATGCACAGCAATTTCTTCACTTACACGGGCCGTGTTAACAGTAAGACAGTGCAGGCCACACCACTCAGCAGCAGGTGCCATATGGTAAGGGAGCTACACCAACTAGCTACTTAATTTCTTTTAACATCCCCATAGGCAAGTCTCCATATACTTAGTTATAAATTTACTGACTCATTTAATTTCACCATGTGGGTGTATGGCATCTGTGTGCAGAGGTCAGAGAATACCTTTGTGGTGTCTGTTCCTCCTTCCATCTTTACCTGGGTTCTGGGGACTGAATACAGGTAGTTAGGCTTGTGCAAGTCCTTTATCTGCTCAGCCTTCTTTTTGTTTTTTGAGATAGTGTCTCATTCTGTAGCCCAGGTTGACCTCAAACTCATATCAATTCTCCTGCCTCAGCCTCCCAAGTACCAGGATTATAGGTGGGGACCATTATGCCCCTCTTATTTTTTTAATTAAATTTAATTAATTTATTTCGTGTATGTGGGTGTGCACACCCAGAGACCAGAGGTTGACATTGAGTGTCATTCTCTATTATTCTCCACTTGATTTTGAAATCAGGGTCTCTCACTGAACCTGGAGCTCATCAACTGGCCAGACTGGCAAGCCACGGGGTTTCCTGGTCACCACCTGACCATGCTGGGTCACTGGTGTGAGGTACCACCTTAGCTGGTTCCACGGATGTTAAGATCTAAACTCAGGTTTTCAAGAAGCAAGCACTTTACTCACTGAGCTGTCTCCCCAGCCCTAATTTGAGTTTCTGACACAGGGTCCCTCCCTCCATGTTACTCAGGCCAACCTAGAACTTGCTGTGTACTCCAAGCTAGCTTCAACTCCTAACCCTCCTGCCTTTGGCCTCTCAAGTGCTGGGACCAGTGTGGATGGGACCATCGGCATATGGCCCCAGTGTGGATGGGACCACCACACTGCATCTACTTTCTTCCTCTTTTTTTAAGAGAAGCAGAAATGAGCTTTGGGGGCTGAAGAGATGGCTCTTTCAGCAGGTAGAATAGCACACTGCTCTTGCACAGCACCAAGGCTGTTCCCCACTCAAATGGAGACTCACAACTCTCTGTAACTGTAGCCTAAGGAATCTAACACTTTTTTTTTTTTTTTTAACCTCTGTAGGCATCAGGCAAAATACTCAGATACCTAAATAAACAAATAAATGAGCTTTCATGACCTGCCCAACTTTACATGCTTGGTGTGTGGTAAAGGTGAGAGACTGCTTTAGAGTCTATTGATCACAAAACCAGAGATGTGTAAAACTGCATGGCTGCTTAAGACACTGAGCTGCTGAGGTTAGGCTTGGAGGCAGTCCTGTAGAGACCTGACATGTGCCATTAGATGTGACAGGCTCACCAACACATGCCAGAAGTCTTCAAGGGTAAAATTAAGATTTATATAAGCCAGACTCTCCTAAGGACAGGAAATCCACTCCCAGGTGTCTTATACCTTATTAATCCATTGACCTCATCCACAATGTGTCGAAGTTTGTAATAAGCATCTGTTGGAGGCAGCTTCAGCTCCAAGATCAGCCGGTCGATTTTGTTGATGCACACGGTGACTGCTAGCCTTTCCTGCACTGCATGCTTGATCAGCCGTTCTGTGTTCAGCATCACCTGAGAAACACAGGGCTCTGAAGGCGGAACTAAGAGCAGAGGGCACATCTCCAGCAGAGCCAAGGAGGACACTCTCAACACATTTAGTACAAGAGGGAAATTGGGGGGGTGGGGGGAGTTTAATGTCAGCTGGAAGCATCATCTTCGAGGCAGGTATGGGAATGTAAAAGGATACCTACCCAGCACGACTAAGAAGTAAGTAAACATGATGACAATGCCGAGACCCAGGCTCCTGAGCACTTAGAATGCTAGGAAGAACTTAATGGATTCAGAAGTACTAGGATGAATGATATATGTTCTGTCCCTGCCTCTCTTTTTCAGTGATCCTAAGGATTAAACCCAGAGTCTTGTATATTTGAGAAATGTTGCCTCTGAGCTACATCCCTAACTGTTTTAGTCTATTCTGAGACAGGGTGTCACTACATTGCTCAAGCTAGTCTCAAATTTGCCGTCTTCCTACCTGGGCCTCCAGAGTAGTTAGGATGACAGGGATGTGCCACATGCCTGGCTGAACAAGCCACTTTCTTGTTTGCTGTTACTATTATTTATTTCTTTGAGGTGGCAAGGTCTTGCTCAGTAGCCCCCCCAGCCTGCCTCAAACTTGTAGCAACCCCTATTTCCCATGTGCTGTGATCACAGACACACAAAGCTACACTCAGTTTGAAGAGGTGACATTTTCAACACCTGTGTGTAGATGAGTGATAGATGTGTGGGTGGGTATTTCCTAGCTGTGCTCAGTGAATGAGCCTGCAGGGGGAGCACTCCAGATCTTTGTTTCTAAAATAGTGGTCTCCACTACACAGGGAGCTAGAGCCCACTGGAGCAGTGGCTGGTTTAAAACTGGGGCAGGGGCAGTGTAAGAAAACAAACAAGTACTCGAAACATGATGAGGTAGGTCAAAAGGATCAAAGAGTCCATTACCCGGAACTCTGGCTAGTCAAATATGAGTCAACGAGACCATCAAGATGTATGAGGATATGCTGGGTGTGGTGATGTACACCTTTAACCCCAGTATTTGGGAGGCAGAAGCAGCAGATCTCTGTGAATTCATGGCCAGCCTGGTCCAGACAGTGAGCTCCAGACGAACCTGGGTTATGAAGTGAGATTTCTTTTTCTTTTTTTTTCTTGAGATAGGGTTTCTGTGTGTACTTCTTACTGTCCTGGAAGTCGCTCTGGACCAGGCTGGCTTTGAACTCAGAGAATTGCCTGCTTCTGCTGGGATTAGAGGCACGCACCACCCCTACCTGGCTCTTTTAAACTTTTAAAATTACATTTATTTATTTTTATGTATGGGGATGTTTTCATGTAATGGCATGGTATGGAGGTCAGAGGACAACTTTCAGGAGCTTCTACCATGTGTAGGTTCAAGACTGACCTCATGTCACCAGGCTTGGCAGCAAATGCCTTAACAACTGAGCCAGCCTGAGTATGATCTCATTGCTAGCATTTAGGCATCTGTACTGGCCTGCCCTTAGGGTCCTGAGAGGATGTACCTCAGCTGCAGCCACTAAGAGCATGTCCTGTGCACATTTGTTACATTTCGTATAAAGGCGGGCCTGTACACCTCCCGTCCGAGTGTCTCTCTCTCTTCCTCCCTCCTTTCTCTTTCCCTTCCTCATCCCCAGGGACCAGTCCCTGCCCGCTTCTCTTTCCCCTTCCCCTCAATAAACCTATGTGGGCCCTGTTGTATGGTGTGACTCTTTCCTGCCATTTTTTGTTTGTTTGTTTGTTTATTTGTTTTGGTTTTTCAGGACAGGGTTTCCCTGTGTAGCTTTGCACCTTTCCTGGAACTCGCTTTGGAGACCAGGCTGGCCTCAAATTCACAAAGATGCGCCTGGCTCTGCTTCCTGAGTGCTGGGATTAACGGTGTGCGCCACCACCGCCCAGCTTTCCTGCCATTTTTAAAATACAATACTCATCTCATTACACAAGAGAAAGAAAAAAAATGACTTGTAAATAGTTTTATGTAGCTGATGGGAGAAGACACATGAGAGAGTGTGTCTCTGGGTACAGAGACATCATAAAGAGGTGAGAGTAAGCTCCTTATACAATACAGAGCTTGAACTTTTAAATAAGGTTCCTCTGGCTCCCTCTGCTGGTATTACACTAGTGATCATATGAATAAAGTTAAGTGGCATTACCCAATTTTTCAGTTTAGAAATATAAAAGAATTTCAGCTCCAGTCTCTTAACTTTGAACATCACTTGTTTCCCTAAATTTAGAGCAACCCCGAGCCTTAATCACAGACTTTCATGTTCCCTGGCTCCTAGCTCACATGGCACTTTGAGTAATATGTAGGGGCACAGTAACAGGGGACTAGCTTCTAAGAGACCAGACTAACTTACCCCCTCAGCAGCATCAATGAAAAGGACCACTCCATCCGAGATGCGCAAGCCAGCTGTGACCTCATCAGAAAAATTCACATGTCCTGAAAAGTAAATACTCAGCCATCAGTCATCCCTTGGTAGCATGAGGCAGTTACCTTGCAGGATGACTGAGGAGCACTGCAAAGTCTGCGAACCCTAAATATTCCTCTTCCTTCCCACAGCAGCTGGCAGTGTATACATCCC
Organism: Onychomys torridus; assembly: GCF_903995425.1. NCBI lineage: Eukaryota > Metazoa > Chordata > Mammalia > Rodentia > Cricetidae > Onychomys > Onychomys torridus. The sequence goes on from NC_050450.1 coordinate 90,829,781, forward strand.
TCCCACTAGAGTCCCGATGAAGGTTCCACAGAGAAGGTAAAGCAGCTGGCATTCCAGCTTAGTTTGACTGGCAATCAACAGAGTTCTGCAAGAGCCATGACTATCTGGAGGCAGGGAAAAGGCAAAGATGGCCCAGAGCACAGTGAACTGCCCCAAGAAAACAAGCCACAGACAAGGCGCAGCTAGGGGATGGGGTGGGCTTGGGAGTCGGGCCCTTGGGACCTGATGGTGCACTGAAGGAAAATTTGCCAAACCCCAAATTGCCCAGACATTAAACAAAAACAATTTTGTGTTAATTCAGCCCTTTCCATAAAAGAGCGAGCAGGCAGCAAGACTCACTGCACCCCTGCCCACTTCTGGAGAAGACTGAGCATGCTGGAGGCCTGGGGCATGTCCAACTCACTGTGATTTCAGCAGTGGTTATGCATGTGGCCTGACATAAACTGAAATCAGTAAACACAGAGGGTCCCCAAAATTTAAAATTCCATAGGAAAGTAAGAACGGAAGTGAAATCAAAGGCCAGGAGACCGTGTCAGATAGTCTGTCAAAGAAAAGGGAGTTCTTGAAAATGAAAACTCAACCAAGGTGAAGAGAATACACACTCCAGGATGCAGCACTCCATGCTGCTTTGGGGAATGGACACCAGCAGAGAAGGGACAAGGCAGTGACAGTACAGGGTCAGGGCTGTCCCACCTGGCGTGTCCATGATGTTGAAGAGGTAAGACTTCCCTTTGGTGTCCGGCAGCACCACTGTCACGGGAGTGCTCTTGATGCCAACACCTCTCTGAAATTCAGACAGCGGTCAAGACTTCTTCCCATGTCAGGGGAATTCACCCAGCTCTCGGGGTTTGTCAGCTGCTGGCTAATTACACTGATGTCTCTCCTTGTAGCAGACATTCTTTTTATTTAGGCCTCTGTGTGGCATGATCTTGTAGATGAAACACCCCCCCACACACACACACTTTGTTATTGTTGTTTTCAACAGTGCTAGGGATAAACTCAGAGCCTTATGCACGCTAAGCAAGAATTCTACCATAGAATTACATCTCCAGCTCCAAAGACAGTTTCCTTTTTGGAGGAGGGAGTATTAGAAATCAAACACAGAGGTCTCTTACATGCTGGCTGAGCAATATGCTCAGCTCTAAGTTTTTATTTTGAGACAGAATCTCACTAAGTTATTCAGGCTGGCCTCATCCTCACTCTGTCACCCCAGTAGGCTTTGAACTTCTTCTTTTTTTTTTGTTGTTGTTGTTTTTTTAAAAGATTTATTTATCTATTACGTATACAGTATTCTGTCTGCATGTGTCCCTCAAGCCAGAAGAGGGCACCAGATCTCATTACAAGTGGTTGTGAGCCACCATGTGGTTGCTGGGAATTGAACTCAGGACCTCTGGAAGAGCAGTCAGTGCTCTTAACCACTGAGCCTTCTCTCTAGCCCCTCCTTTTGGTTTTTTGAGACAGGGTCTCACTATGTTGCTCTCCGGCTGGCCTCGAACTCAGAGATTCATCTACCTGCCTCTGCCTCCCAAGTGCTGGGATTAAACACGTGGGCCACTACACTCAGCTGGCTTTGAACTTCTGATGGGCATGCCTCAGCATAGTAACAATGTTGCTATGACGGCTTATCCTGTGAGCACTGCCCTAAAATCCTTTAGTTAACCCTGTGTATGGATGTGAGCCTTCCATGTAGTTCTTGAGAAAAAAGGGGACAGATAATAAAGTAGTGAAGAGACAGGTGACAGGGAAGAAGGAAGATCCAGATAGAACATAAAAGAATCGTAATGGTCCCACAGGCCGTCCACAGAGAAGCCCCTCCTGGAAGGAGAAGCACACAGTAGGCATCTTAGGGATTGTCAGGATCTTGTAAAGACAGAGTTTCACAAATTTGAACATCACCTCTCAGTCCCTGTCTTACTAGGCTCCACCCCGTGCTCCAGCTTGCCTTCCCAGCTCTCATTATGGGATGACTGAGAGAGCAGAGCGTAGGGCAGGGCTAAATGGGAGTGCTACGGCAAAGGCCTCCCCACGTTCTCTACTCAACTATGGCTGGTGGGCCTCTGTGAGCAAAATCTAATTTCCCAAGACACACTTACCTCTTGCTCTGTGAAGAGGATGTCAGTATAGCATAGCTGGAAAAAATTCAGTGATGTTACCACCTGAATTCAGACTTCTCTCCCATACACACACCATCATTCACCTTCCCTCACCTCCTCCCATCTCAAGGGGCTTCCCCCAGGAGGAAACTACACTGAAGACAGCAGGCTATTCCCACAGCAATTCCAGACAATGACACCCACACACACACATGGAGAATGCTCCTTCATGTGTGGAAAAGGCTGAGTGTGCAGGGTGGTGGTAGGGTAAGACCATACCGTGGCTGGAGAGCTAAGCACATACATGGCACTGGATCTTAAAGGGTGGTAGAGGGAGACATGAGCATGCCTTTAAGTCTCGCATGTCACAACAGTCAATCTGGCAGAGTCTGAACATTTATTGCACTGAGACTAGCTGCCACTGTTGGCCTTGTTCAGGCATTTAAATTTACTGTGAAAACAACAAGGTCCAATTGTATGATATTTATAGAACAGGCTATTAATAAAATGACAGGAAAGAGGAGACTATAAAAGTCAGGATACATCACTGAGGAGGGATCCCAAAATGCAAAACAGATCATCTAAAATTACTACAGGTTAATGTTCTCCACCCTCCTGAGAAAGCTGAAATTATTTGCTTACACCTATTAATGAAGTACAATCACACAGCAGCAGTCTGCAGACACCACTGATTGATTATGAGTGCAGGGTGAAGGAAGGGAAGGGGTGAGGCCTCCCTCTCCATTCCAAACAGCTTGGCCCAAGGTCTACTCACATCTTGGTCATAGCGTTTTCTGATTTCCGGATGCGTCTGCTCTATTAAGCAATCTACAAAGCATGTCTGAAAGGAAAGAGATGGGTAAGACTTGCCAATTATGGAGGAAAATCTGTGCCCCTTTCCCCAAGCTCCCAACCCACCATGTAATTCAGGCATGAAGGGAGGAGGAGGAAAACAAGGAGGATTATGGGACAGCAAAGGATTAACATAGAAGCCATAAGATTATTTTTCAATGAAAGAAGAAAGCTTTCTTGGAAAGATCTCCCTTGGGAAATAAAAAGTTATAAAAATCAAAGTAAGGCTCAATTTCCACTTTTTGTCCAGATGTAAACACACTGCTCAGGCATGTAAGTGGCTTAGGAACAGGCTCCAGAGATGCTGGAATTTCACAACAGTTCCAAAAGAGCATGCAGGGAGTATTGTCCTCAAACCACCCACTCTGCCTTAGGACTTCAAATTTCCATCTCTGTGACTCTAAGGGCTCAGAAGATGAGCGGGTACAAAGAGAAATCCTGTTCCAAGAAGCAGAACAGTCTCACCTTGCCGTGGTGGAGATGGCCACAAAGGGTCACGTTTCGGATGAGCTCTGAGTTGTCCATCAGATCTGCTAAGAAACTGGAAGGAGAAAGGCAAAGAGAAAAGAACTATAACAGAAGCCGCTCCACCCCAACAGGGGGGCACAAAGGTGTTTCAGCTACTTTCAGCCAGGACAACTTTTAGTCCAACTGCAGAATACCCAGAGAAGAGTATCTGGATCTACATGGCCCTGGCTGGGGGTGCCCATGAGACAACACAACCTGGAAACGAACCAGTGCCCTTCAGATGAAAGTGTTTGTGTGTGGGTCACAGAGTGCATGGGGAGATTGGAGGGCAGCTTTTGGGAACTGGTTCTCTCCTACCATGTGAGTCTTAGGAATAAACTTAGGTCGGGAGACCTGTCTATCCCACTGGGCCATTATGCTCACCCTTACAGGGATTTCAACAGTAAAATGATTGAAAAAGAAAGGCTGAATGAAGAAAAGGCAGGCATGGTGGACCACGCCTGCAATCTCAGTGCTTAGGTGGTGAAGGCTACAGAATCAAGACCAGCCAGGGATGCCTGAGACCCTGGACAGGGGAGAGACAAGACGGATGCAAAGAACAGCTGGGCACAGTGGTACACGTTTATAATCTCAATACCTAGTAGGTGAGGCAGGAGAGCAGAAATTTAATGTCATCCTTGGCTATCTAGGGAATTTTTGTCTTAAAAACAAAGGAACAAAAATCAGGCTGGGCGGTGGTGGCATACCCTTTAGTCTCAGACTCAGGAGGCAGAAGCAAATGGATCTCTGAATTTGAGGCCAGCCTGGTCTACAGAGTGAGTTACAAGGCAGCCAGGGATACTCCAAGGAACCTTGTCTCAAAAAACCAAAACAACCCCACCCGCTTCGCAAAAACAAAAAACAAAAAACCCCACCACCATCAAAATGTATATGGAGAGAGACAGAGACAGACAGACAGTCAACAATAAAAGGTTATCAGCAGGGGCTTCCTGGGGCCATTTTTCAGCTGCTAATCACAGCTGTGGTAATCTCAACACTGGTAATTGTAACACTGCATTCATCTCAAAGGCTGGTTCCCAGAACTACCCTGGGTTGGGGGCAGTGCTGGGACAGAAGAGGAAACAGTTGACATCTGGATGAGAGCTGAGAGAAAAGACTGAACTTAAATATTCCAGCAGTCATAGTTCTGGTGGATCATAAAAACCGCTGTCATAATTCTCTGGCTCCTTCAATCATAAACCACATTTTCCTGCCTTAAAAAAAGGTGGCTGCACTATTTCTTCAGAGAGCTGAGAGAGGCCTTATAACTTACTCCATCTCATACACCGTGACAGGTAATGTCTGCTCCATCAGAGTGAATTTCTTGGTTTTCACTGGCTTTATAATGGGCTCTAGGGGGGGGGAAAAGAAAAGTAGTGACATGTAGTTAAGTATAAACCAAAAATACAGAGCTCGATTCCACTGGATTGAGCTTCAAAGCACATGCTATATAACATCAATTTGTTTTATTCTCAAGGATCTGTCAGTCAGGTTGACAGTGGGGGATGCTATTTCAGCACCAGACAGCAAAGAGACCTGAACTGCGCACTGAACAGTGTGAAGCTTATTGGGTGTGATACGGTGAAATAATGGATACAAAAATCCCCAAGTCTCTTTACGTTTTAAAATGGAAACGCTTTCCAGAACCACTATTAAGAGTTGGACAGTAAACAACATGAGGACTGCTGAGAAGGGCTGGGATTTGCATGGAAAAATATCAGACCAAAGAGAGAACTTATGTATATATTTAATTATTTTATCTCATGTGTATGATGTTTTGCCTGTGTATATGTTTGTATACCATGTGTATGCCCAATGCCCTCAGGAGTCAGAAGAGGGCACTGGATCTTCTTTTGTGACAGATGGTTGTGAGCTGTGTGAGCTGTCATGTGGGTACTTGGAATTGATCCCAGGTCCTTGGCAAGAGCAGCCAGTGCCCTTAACTGCTGAGCCATTGCTACAGGTCAAAAGTACTAACTCTTCGTTTACTAACAAGCTGAGAGTTTTGCTGAATATTAAAAAACAAAGTTAACTGAATGTTAATCCATTAACAATACTGGAAATTAGGGCTGGAGAGGTGGCTCAGAGGTTAAGAGTACCAACTGCTCTTCCAGAGGACCTGAATTCCAAGCCCAGCACCAACATGGTGGCTCACAACCATCTGTAATGAGATCTGGCGCCCTCTCCTGTATGCATAATGAATAAATAAATCTTAAAAAAAAAAAATAATACTGGAAATTAAAGGGAAAAAAAAAATCACCCAATTCATTGACTGAACTTTGAAGATTTGCAGACAGCTAGGCAAGGTTCCTCCAGCCATACCTGTGAGGGGCTGAGTGTCTTCCTCCTGAACTATGGTCTCCACCTCAGGGCCGTACACCTCCTCAGCTGTGGGGTAGTACTTCTTGTCCTCGTGCAGCACCACCTCCATGCCAGGGTGGTCATCATCGTGCTCTCCCACGTCATCCTCATCCTCATCCTCATCCATCTAAAGGCAAGAGGGAGAGGGAAGACAGAAGGGGTTCCTCTTCCTGCTTGACTACTGACTACACCTTCTGGGGAAGAACCGACTTTCTGCATCTTCCTTTAAGTTCTGTGATGGGGAGGGAGGTCCCCACTCCTTGGAAGACCCTCCACTCAAGGGACACTGGGGGCTTTGGTCATGGCAGCTCTGGTGCACCAAACTTGCCCCTCTCTTAATGGAATCACTGGCCACAGTGGACTGAGATTAAAGAAAATAGCTCATTACAACACAGCCAATTAGGGGATTAAAAAAAAAAAAATCCAAACAAAAAACCCACTTTCTCCAAGAGCAAAAATCAAGAGCCAGAGGCAGAAATTAGGAACAGACCTGTATCTTTCCATTTTTCTCTTAGACTGACAAACTGGTTTTGGAAAACTGTCTTCTTTACAGGTAACAGGTGTTGTTGAGAATGAAAAGCTGAAGCCCTCACATGCTGTGAGTGGGGAACCAGTGGTGCTGCGGTGCTGCCTCGGAAAGCTCTTCAAAATGTTCAACAGAACAGTAAATACGATCAAGCAATTCTAGCCCTAAATGGTGTCCTAGTTAGGGTTTCTATTTTTTTCTTTTCTTTTCTTTTCTTTTTTTTTTTGAGACAGGGTTTCTCTGTGTTGCCCTGGCTGGCCTTGAACTCAGAGATCCGCCTGCCTCTGCCTCCTGAGCGCTGGGATTACAGGTGCCCTTCAACACTGACCGTAAGGTTCCTATTGCTGTGGGAAAACACCATGACTACCTTGGGGAGGAAAGGGTTTATTTCTGCTCACACTTCTACATCATAGTCCATTACTGAGGGAAGTCAGGGCAGGAACCTGGAGGCAGGAGCTGAAAAGAACCCATGGAGCAATGGAATGCTTTTTACTGGCTGGCTCCTCGTGGCTTGCTCAGCCTGCTTTCTTACAGCACCTATGACCACCAGCCCAGGGTGGCACTCTCCACAGTGAGCTGGGCCCTCATCAATCAGTTGAGAAAATGCGCCACAGGCTTACCCATAGGCCAGTCTGGTGGGGGCATTTTTTCTCAATTGAGGTTTGTTCCCTCCCTCCCTCTCCCCACTCCCTCTCTCTCTGTTTTCCGAGACAGGGTTTCTCTGTGTAGCTTTGGAGACTGTCCTGGAACTCACTCTGTAGCCCAGGCTGGCCTCCAACTCACAGGAGGTTTTCTCTTTTAAGAGGACTCTAGCTTGTGTCAAGTTGACAAAAACCTAGCTGGTACAAGTATAAACCTCAAATACACAAAATTACAAATGCAAAAAAATGTAAATAATAATAATAATAATATTATTATTTGGCTTTTTCAAGACAGGGTTTCTTTGTATAGCTTCTTAGTCTGTTCTGGAACTCACTCTGTAGAGCAGGCTGACCTTAAACTCACAGAGATCTGCTTGCCTCTGCCTCCTGAGTGCTGGGATTAAAAGTGTGCACCATCACAGCCTGTCGTAAATAATTATTCTTGGTAGTGTTATTCATAACAGCAAAAACAAAACTAGAAACTCCAAAATAGACCAACTTATGACTGGGTAGTGAAATATATGGCTTTCATACAAAACAGTATTTGGCAATAAAAGGAAATGAAATGCACATATCATCTGTGTGCATACTGCTACAACACAAATACACATAGGTACAACTCTAAAACATGATGCACAGTGAAGGTAACCAGACATAAAGGCTCCATGGTGTATCATCTCATTTACATGTAAATACAAAGGGAAAGAAAATAGGGTGGAAGGAAGGCTAAGGTTAGCAAGTATAGATTCTTCCTGGGATGATGAAAATGCTCTAAAGCTGATAATGGTGATGGTGCTATAACTTTGTGAATATCCTAAAATCAACTAGATGAAGTGCTTAACAATTAATTGGCCCCAAATGTTAAGTCCTTACATATCAACTCCTGGTTACAAGCAACAGTGAGCAAAACTATTCCTCATCAGCTAAAAGAGTCTTGGGGTGGGGGTGGGGAGAACATTCTATTTAGTTGAAACAGCAAACGAGAGGACTCCAGCCAAGCAAACATGGAGACAATGAGGGTTAGCCAGGAAGCTAACATGTTTAGGAGTAGAAGGAACAATGGAAGAGTAAACTGAAGTCACGTAAGAGGAACCACAGAGGACCTTTCAGATCATTTAAGTAATCTGACACACACACCCCATGGTTGGTTTGTGTGTGTGTGTGTGTGTGTGTGTGTGTGTGTGTGTGTGTATGCTGGCAAAGTGCTGTCTTTTGAGACAGTCTCTCACTGTCACCCAGGGCTTGTGGATTAGCTGAAACTGGTTGATCCCCCTGCCCCAGCCGTGTCTGCCTCCCCAGCAGTGGGTCTGCAAGAGCACACTATCACACCTGGTATCTTTATGGGTTCTAGGGAACAAACTTAGGCCCTTATGCTTGTACGGCAACTGAGCCAGTATCCTTGGTCCTCACTTCACTTTTTTCTAGAATAATAGTTTCAACTAGGGTAATCCACAGCAGCAGTTTTAGCTCAGTGCCTTGGGCTCAAACCTCAGCACTGTGTGTGTTGAGGGAAGATGGGGACGACCCACTGTGTTTCCCAGCCTGAGAACATCCTGAAAGGAAGGTTGGTTAGGAGCCTACTGCAGTACTTTAGTAGAGACAGTGACTTGCACCCATGGTAGCTGTGACCGTGATGAGAGGCGGTTGAAGCCTCGAAACACTTTGTAGAATCAAGTGTTTTCTAATAAATGAAAGTATGCTTAAGGAGAGAGAGGGGAGGCCTCTGACAGGAGCAACTGGAGCATGGCACTGGTTTACAGGGGTAAGGAAGACTTTAAGAGAAGTATGGGGAGGGACTCGGAATCAGGCATCGAGGAGAGAAGCCAAGTCAGATGCAGGACACAAAGCTGAGGTTCAAGAGAAAGGATTTGAAGACAGAAACCCCAGAGTCTCTGGACATAGAAGTCACCTGAGACTGGATAAGATGACCAGTACAGATTCTACTGTGTAGTTCTGGCCTGTGCCTCTGCCTGAGTGCTGGGATTAAAGGTGTGTACCAAAAAGGTTTTAAGGTGGAGTACCAAGTCCCCCACTAGTGAGGGAAACCTGATGGTGCAGCGGAGGGGAGAGAGCTTGAGTGGTGAGGAAGGACGGGGTGGGGGTTAGCTGGCTGGAAACAAACAATTCATCCACCAGAACAGAGCGGAAGGCATCGTGCGCAGAGAGGTGGGTAGATACAGTGGTGGGCGTTTGCTTTCCTTCACACAAACTCCAAAATGTCAACCAGTTAAAAAAGAGAACGCAAACCCCTCCAGTGGCAGCTGCCTGCTGCCTCCTGCCATCTGCACGTTCTACGTAAACCCAGCGGCCTGGGGTTACATCAGCTCTTTCAGCAGCCAGACATATCCTACCAACAGGCTTCCAAAACAGCTACCAAGCCAATCCTCTGCCCCACACAGCGATGCATTGGAATGGAACCGTGGGCTTTCCTGTGATAACTTCAACTTCTCAACACGTCTCCACCCGAGCATCACGCAGTAGCTCCAACAAGCCTCACATAACGCTAGAGCAGCCCTTCAGCACTCCCTTCCGTCTGCTGACAAGAAGCACTCCTCTAGGTACTTCAGCTTCCCTCGTACTCGAGCAGTCGCCCAACCCACATCTCCACATGAATGCTGGTAGCTCTGGGATGAAGCCCTGGCTGGTTGTCAGGCCTCAGCCCTCCCCTCACTGAAGGAAGGACTCCAGCATTCTGCTTTGACCATGTCATCCCTTGCTCTCAGTTTTCCTTTACTTTTGAAACAGGGTCTCACTGTGCAGCCCTGGCTGTCTTGGAACTCGCTATATGGACCAGACTGGCCATGAACCCACAGAGATCTGCCAGCCTCGGCCCCTGCTGGAGTTAAAAGTGTGCACCAGCTCACCTGGCTCTCACTCCCAGTTTTCTAGGCAAGGCTTTCAACTCTCTGTGCCTAACACCCACAGCAGTCCTCTGAATACTAGACTCTGGTGATCTGGAAAAGAACGGTCTTCTCGCTGTACTCCTTCCCTCACAATGAGCACCCTTCTTACAAAATTTCTGTAGACCAGGCTGCCCTCGAACTCAGGGATCTGCCTGTCTCTGCCTCCAAGTACTGGGATTAAAGGCGTGCACCCAGCTTCTTTTTGTTTTTTAAAGACAGGATTTCACTCTGCAGTTCAAGCTGGCCTTGAACTTGTGATCTTCCTGCTTCTACTTTTCAACTGCTAGGATTACAAGCATGGACTACCATGGGCAACAAGCTCCCAAATCCTATGCACATCTCCCTTAACAAAATCACATGTATCTCTTTACTGCTAGACACTTCAATACGGAATTTAAAGAGTCATCCTATAATCCTAAGGCACAAAAATCATGAGTTCACTGCCATCCCGGGCTACTTAATGACTTCTAAGCCAGTTTGGATATAATCTCAGCACCTGGGAGACTGAGACAGAGGGGTCATTAGTTCAAGGCCAGCTTGGCTGCATAGTGAATTCCAGGGCACTCTTGCCTATACAGCTAGTCTCTGCCTTTTTTTTTTTTTTTTTAAAGTAAAGTATTTTTAAAAAGTATTTTAAAATAGCTGGTGTAAACCTCAGTAGAAGAGCACTTGCTTACCAAATGTAAGGCCTTGGGTTGAAATCCCAGCACCAAAAAAAAAAAAAAGGCTGCACACTAGGAAGAAGTGAGCAGCAGTCATCAGATGCTAATCAGCAACAGGGAAGAATCCCAAATGCTCCACTCATCACAAAGCAGAGGGGAGACAGCATGAAAGAGATGGTGCGATAGCACACCATCATGCACTTAAGTTTAAGATTTATGCACAAAGTAGAGACTCTACATATTTAGCAACTCACACCAACAGAACATATATACGTCGTTAGAATGACTACTATGGTGGCAGTATGGGAATAAATTAATTAAACAAGAGCAGAGACTTAGACAGCAGACACTGAGCAGCTCAGGAGTGAGCAGCACGCACATGGCCCTCCCCATTCACTTTTCTTTCTGTGTCAGCAGGTTTAAAGGGCTGTAACTCACCATCTTAAACCCAGCCAGTGTTTTCAGTTCACCTGCACAACTGCACAATCACCACCACAATCAGCTTTGGACACTTTTATCCCCCACAAGGAACTCTGTCTGGAGTTCTCGTCTTCCAACCTGGGCACCCTCTGGTCAGCTGCTTTGTCTCTACAGCTGCCCACATGTTCTCTGGGTCCACATCAAAGGCTGCTTCCTTAGATGTGGCTGTTGGTCACGAGGGTCAGGAACTTTTCACTATGGTACTGAATCTGTATCACCTAACTGGCATTTGTCTCCTATTATGAATATTTTTGTACTTCATCTCCTCCAGGAAGGCAAAGCTGTGCCCTGCTCTCTTAGCATCATGAATCTTTGCAGAGTAGAGTTCTACGAACAGTGACCGAATGAAATATTGGCTTTACTTAGTCTGGACTCCAGATTTGCTGGGATCATTTTGAATTTTGATTCTGTTATCTAATATGTTAGCTTTAATGTGCTATGCAAGTTTAACAGCTCCAATCTCTACCTGCATGCAAGTCATTGACAGAAAGGCTAGAAAGGACAGAACAAAGCAGCGATGTCTTTGTGTGCAACAGGAGGCTCTCCGGGGCTAACTGGCCAGCTAGTCTAGACAAAGGGATGAGCTCCGATGAGAAATCTTATTTCAAAGGAGGGTGGACAACATTCCTGAAAAATGACACCAGAGGTTGTCCCCAGGCCTCCACACAAGCACATAGGTGCACCTACACACACATGAACACTCTACACATGCATATAAAATAATTAAAAGGTTCATAAAGGAGAAATGTTGAGCATTTGCTGCCCTTTCAGAGAACCTGGGTTTGGTTCCCAGCACCCACATGGCAGCTCACAACTGCCTGTAACTCTAGTTTTTACTAATTCTTTAGAGCTATATTTTGGAGACAGGATCATAGTCCAGGCTTACCTCAAACTCATTATGAAACTGAGGCTGACTTTAAACTCCTTATTTCCTGCCTCCATTTCCAAGTGCTGGGACTACATAACATTCCTGGCTTTATAAGAAAGTGCCTTTTGCAAACCTCAAACTATTTTGAACTTTGTCTTCCATTCCCAAACTGGAGTAATAGAAATCTGCACCCTCCTTTTTTGTATGCCTCTTTGTTTTCTGAGACAGAGTTTCTCTGTGTAGCCCTGGCTGTCCTGGAGCTCCCTCTATAGACCAGGCTGGCCTCAAACTCAGAGAGCTGCTTGCCCTGACTCCCGGGTGCTGGGATTACAACTATGTGCCACCACACCACCCAGCTTTGTATGCCTCTTCTAAAATCTGAGCTTACAAGGGAGTTCCAAGTGCAGGTGCACTGACATAGATGACTGCCGGCTCCTAAGCTGGGTTCACTCCTGACTGTCCAGGACACTGCAGAGAGCTGGAAGAGTTATTCCAGAACTAGTACTAGAGCTCAGGTTCTAAAACTGTCTCGTGAACGGAACTCTTACATTCCCTTCTGAACTCTTGGGGCCAATATAAAACCCCGTAAAGTCATGTTATGAAAAAGGCAACATTAGAAATACATGTAGGTTATTATAGGAGTACTGTTTAAAAGGGAGGAGGATAAAGAAAACAATGTTTAGCTGGGCAGTGGTAGCTCACACCTTTAATCCCAGCACTGGGAGGCAGAGGCAGGCGGTTCTCTGAGTTTGAGGCCAGCCTGGGCTACAAAGCGAGTTCCAGGACAGCCAGAACTGTTACACTGAGAAACCTTGCCTGGAAAAAAACAAAAGAAAACAAAAACCCAACCCCCCAAAAGAAAAAAACAATGTTTGTTTTACCTCATCAAGATCTTTTGTCTCTCTCCCCAGTTCATCATCATCTTCATCAGAATCAAGCTCTGGTCCAATGTAATTCCCAAATTCATCATACAAGTCAGTATCCATGATGCTAAAAGTCAAGAAGAGAAGCAGTCAGGATCTGGCAAGTCCTGAAAGCCTGCATCACACCCTGTCTCCTTTACACACCTTTCCCTCAGGAGTTAACTTGTGACTGACCAATCTACTGAAGACTCTCCCCAGAGCCCAGTACTTTCTCCACTTCTCTGTCCTCTAATTTTACCTATTTGCACACCCCTCACCCTCTTGACTTTATTTAGGGACAGGGCTTCTTGTTGCCCAAGCTGGTCTCAAACTCTATGTAGCCCACACTGGTCTTGAACTCCTGACCCTCCTGCCTTAGTCTCTTTAAGTGCTGGGATAACAAACATATGCCCCGTGCCTGGCTTTATTTATTTACAATTTTTTATTTACTTTTATTTCTGTGTACAGGTGTTTTGCCTGCATATATGTCTATGTACCATATTCCTAGACATGATGCCCACAAAACCAGAAGAGGAAGTCAGATGCCCTGAAACTGAAATTCTAGACCAGGTGTAAGCTAATGTGTGGGTAGTGAGAATTGAACCTGGGTCCTTTGAAAGAGCAGCTAGTACTCTTAACCACTGAGCCATCTCCCCAACTGAGCCATCTCCCAATTCCCACCTGGCTTTATTTTTAATTTTAAATATAGGGTCTCACTGTTACCCAAACTGGCCTTGAACTCTAGCTCTTCTCCCTCTGCCTCCCAAGCTGACATAACAGGTAACTCATGCCCAGTCCACCCTCCCCTTGTCTAAATTATTTACTCAATTAAATCTATTTATATGTGTGTACATGTCTGTGTGTGTCTATATGTGACTGTATGCACATGTATCGAAGACGGCATTGGGTCCTTTGGGGAACACAAGGATTGTCACATGGGTACTAGGATCTGACCGCCAGTCTTCATGACTGCCCAGCAAGTGCTCTTAACTGCCCAGACATTTCTCTAGCCTCTTTCTTCTTTTTCTAATACTAACATTCTCAAATAACACAATACAGTCATCAAAATCAGAAAATTTAATACTGCAGACTATTCTACCTAACACACAGGCCCCACCAAGTCTGACAAACTGTTTCAAAAATGAACTGCACAGCCAAGGATGCAAACCAGGGTCATATGCCTGCACTGAGGTAGCTATATTCTTTTAATCTACAACAGTGTTCTAGTCTTGATTTTTATGCCACTTTTGGAGATTACAAACCAATGATTTTGCAGAATATCCCTTCATGTAAATTTGCCTGCCTATGCTAGGCATCCGGAGCTGGGAAATCACAGAGGATGCTGTGCTCTGCTCGGCACACAATTCCAACTTGTCCTTATTGATGCTAACTTTGACTCAATTAAGGTGGCAGCTGAAAGGCTTCTCATTATAAAATTACTCATTTCCCTTTGTAATGAGTAAGAACTGTGGGCTTTTTCTCGCTTCAATTACTGAAATTCTGTTCAAAGGAACAGTTTCAATCTCACCTCCTTCAAGTTTTCCCAGACCTCTAGTGTCTCATTTCTGTGATGCTCTAACCTTTTGCACTTTCTTCAGTATTTTCTATCCCAAATGCTAGTTAACTATTTCCTATTCTCACCAACAACTCTACAGTTTGCAAGCAACAAAACTAAAGTATGGAGAAAGCATCGGGCCTGGGGGTTAAAGACTGATTCACCACAGCTTAATCTCATCTCTAACAATGACGTAGCTCAGAGCAGTCACTTTACCCCTCTCTAGAATTCAAGTAGAAAAATGCAGCCGGGCGGTGGTGGCGCACGCCTTTAATCCCAGCACTCGGGAGGCAGAGCCAGGCAGATCTCTGTGAGTTCGAGGCCAGCCTGGGCTACCAAGTGAGTTTCAGGAAAGGCTCAAAGCTTTACAGAGAAACCCTGTCTCCAAAAAGAAAAAAAAAAAAGAAAAATGGGGTGAATAGTCAAGGCATGAAAACTTTTAAAGGCACCAAGGAGATGGCTCAGTGGGTAAAAGCTTACAAAGCCAGATGCAGTTGCACAAGTATCTGTAATTATAGAAGGCCTACAGGAAATGGAAAGCAGAGATTCTTCTGAAGCTCAAGAGCCAGCTAGCCTGGTACTGGCAGTGATAAGGAGACCCTATCTCGAAACAGGTCAAAAGATGAGCACCAAATCCCGACGGTTGGCCTCAAACCTCCACCTGTATACTACAGCACACTTGCACCCTTACTCACTACACAAAAATATGCACACACACATACAGAGACACACAGAGCTGGGCATGGAGCCTTACACCTGTAATCCTACATAGTGAGCTAGAGGCCACCCTGAGATATATGAGAGACACTGTCTCAAAAAACAACAGCCAGGCAGGCAGTGGTGGTGCAGGACTTTAATCTCAGCACTTGGGAGGCACAGGCAGGTTGAGGCAGAGGCAGACGGATCTCTAACTTCTGAGTTCAAGGCCAATCTGGTCTACAGAGCAAGTTCCAGGATGACCATGGCTACACAGAGAAACCCAACAAACAAAATGTTGGTCAGCATATAATGTGACCATTCCTGAGTATGAGAATCCCTATGCTTCTTTGTGCTCACCTGCCAACACCCCAGACAGCACCTTGCACAAACAGTAATTTAATAACTGAATGGAATGTTTAAGTTTGAAATTCTGGTATTTCTTGTAGTAGACTGAATACCCTAAGGAGATCTGAGTATTAGCTGTAAATAAAATACAAAATTAGAGTGCTAATCACTGGTAATTAAATGTAAATCATTAATAGAAACTGATATATGTATTGTTTTTTATTTCTAAGACGCTACCATATTTATGTTCATTTCATTCTGCCCAAACTCCCATCAAGCGATGGCACAAACTTTTACAGAAAGTTGTTTATTGAACAAGCCAGGCTCATTTCTGCCTCAGAACCATTGTACCTGTCATTCCCATCTTCCTCCGGCTATTTATACCTTGTTAACTCATTTCTCCTTTAATATCACCTGCTTGTCACTCTAAAAATTCCCCCATATACACTTTCCAAGCCCCCCTTACACTAGTGTGTGTGTGTTAGGGTGCTTAGGATCAAATCCTGGGCCTCACACTCTACTAAACATTCTACTAGTGAGTTATATCCCCAGCCTAAGCAAATAAAGCCTTTGCTTAAATAGTACTTTGCTACTGATAAACGTTAATAATAAAATCGGAGCAAAACCCAAAAAAGACCCTTAATGGGCCCTCAACAAGATCTGTTGGGTTTTTTTTTTTGGGGGGGGGGGTTTAATGGGAATTAATGACATGTTTAGTTAAGCAAAGCTAGTCTCTAAATACTAAACCTGCATTTTCCCGCTACAACGCAGATTCTTAAAGGAATACTGAATCTTTTCTGTTTCGGCTTTTTGAACCAGACTCACTGCTTAGCCTAGGCTGGCCTTGAACCTGCAACGATCTTCCCGCCTCGATCTCCAGAGCAAGAGAAACAGGCGTTAGCCATCACAGCCAGCTAGGATGCCGATTATTTTGAAGGTCGGGAAAACTTGGCGGTGAAGGAGACACCCGTGGAAGGGGGAGTGGCAGGGGTCTGGAGCGCCACCTCTACCCAGGGACAGGATTTAAACTACGCAGGATATCGAGGAAACCCCGGAATCATCAGTGAGTGCGTGTGTTGGGGTGGGGGGGTGTCTTTCACTCCCTTTCCCACTCCAGGCTCCAATTTACCCCTGTGTGAAGCGAAAGGGATAAATACTATATAAATCTCCTCTTCCCGAGCTCATGTTCTCCCAACCTCCCAGATCACCCCTCCCAGGCCAGCTCACCCGCCGCCTGCTCAGCCGAGCGCTCCGAGTCCGCCGCCAGATCCCGCGCTTCCGCTGCACGCCGCGACAACGCCGGCGCCCGGCGCCAGGAAGGACCCCGAGCGCGTCGCCGGCCCGCGGCTCCTCGGAGGACAGCCCTCTGCCTGAAAAACAGCTTCGAAAAATGCTGGCTTCGGAAAGAGAAACGGGACAGACCGACTTGTTGCTCCTCGAAACAAAGCGTGAATTGCTCCAAAGAAAAGCAAAGCCGGAGGATTCACGATTCTGACCAGGCGCCTTGGGACACCCTGAAAGGGAGGGCCTTCGGGAGGGCCACGTGGGCAGACTAGTGGAGCTGTTGCTAGGCGACAACCGCTGTTGGGAGAGCGGTACACAGGGGTTCTAACAGATCCGAGATTTTCCTCCCAAAGAAAACAAGGGGTCCAAGACTGGGGCTGCTGGGTGAGGGTCTAGGGACAGTGTAAAGGGGATTATTCTAGTCATTCTATGATTGGAGAAGTCTTAGAACTCGTCAGGGAGGTGGACGGGGCGGGGGTAGGGGGTTGGAGGGGTGGGAGTCTCAGCTGCTCCCGAAGCTGAGCCTGGAGGAAAGATCATGAGCTCAGATGTTTTGGAGAGAACAGCCTGGACTACATAGCTAGACACCACCACTACCCTCCAAAATGATTGGCTAGAATCTGAGACACTTGAGTCCAGTTGCTGGGTTGCTAACACAGCCCACTGGGCACTCCACTTCCCATCGTTCAGAGCCCAGACTGGAACACATAGATACCCTTGAAAATAGCCGGTCAGACTCATACCGGGAGGCTACAGAACTTCAGTAGTGGGCTGGAGATAATGCCCACACACCACACAACCAGTGCCTGCAGCCCTCCATTGGTCAGGGATTTGGGGATGCAGACCATTGAGCTTTTCTTCCCTGAGGATGGAAGCCACTGAGCCTTTTTCTTCTGCCGCTTTTCCTCGACCCCCTGCTTAGTCATTGATTTTGGTCTAGGTGAAAATATTTTTTTTTCCTCCATTAAAAATACTTAGTGAAGTGTGAAATTTTGCCCTTGAGCTCAAGAGTAACTAATAAGATTCCCCCCTTTCTCTCTCTCTCTCTCTCTCTCTCTCTCTCTCTCTCTCTCTCTCTCTCCCTGTGTGTGTGTGTGTGTGTGTGTGTGTGTGTGTGTGTGTGTGTGTGTTTTCCTTTGTGGCAACAACCTGCCATAGAGAAATCCTATGTGAAAGAATGAAGGTTCAGAATTCTGAGATCTAAATGCTTTCTCAGCTGAAACACCCCCCAATTAATTGCTTTGTGGTAGTGCTGGACATCAAACCCAAGGTCTTGCATTCACTAGGCAAACTTCTACTGCTGTGCTAGCCCTTAGCGTCTAAAATACTGTTAGAAGGACAGAACAAAATGAAGACTTCAAACTGGAAGCTTTCTGTTTTCTGTGAGAAGCCTTGAATACGTTTTCATCATGCAATTCCATTTGATCTTTAAGGGGGAAACTAGACTTTTGTAGCACTCCAGGATATGTATCAGATTGCTTTGGGTTGTTTCACATCTCTGGCAAAGAACCCCAAAGCTTCGTGTTTACCCTGATACTGAACCTCTGCTGATGCGCATTCTTCTTGCCTTCCCAGGGCTTAGCCATGGAAAAGAATGGTGCAGTCAACTTCAAGACTTTGGAGAAAGAGCTGCAGGCTGCCCTTGCTGCTGATGAGAAGTATAAAAGAGAGAATGCTGCCAAGTTACGGGCCGTTGAACAAAGAGTGCCTTCCTATGAGGAGTTCAGGTTGGCTCGCAGCTCTTTGGAGCAGGCCCTTCTGTCATGGTGGGCTACAGAAGTTAAAAGCAAGCAGTCTAGACTCAGATCATTCTGGGCTTCGGTCCTGCCCCCACCCTCCACTACTTGGTGATCTCACCCAAGCTCCTTAACCTAGCTGAGACCCAGTTCTGTCTGTAAAGGAGAGAAATGGCTGTTATAGCTATTTGAGTGATTGCATGTAAGACTCTGAGCACAATACCTAGCCCACTTGAGGTGTATGAGTACTTTTAGCTGTCTAGGCTACTGTTGTTGTAGTCGCCACCCTATTTCCTGTCAACAAGCCTGGCTGGAGTAGCTTCCCCACACTCAGAGAAACATTAAGTTTCAATCTCTATCTTTGACCCAGAAGTATTGTCCTTGCATCACACCTGAAATCTCTGGAACAGAAGGACAAGGTGAGAGGAAAAAGAGCTGTGTCCTGGAACTGTCACAGTACTAGGGAAAGGACTTCTGAGGATGTGGCCACTGAAATACCCCAGGTAGGTGTGGGCCAGCCTCCCTAGCCCGGCAGGATTTCTCTGTGCTAAAGCTTTGACCTTGTCTGCTTACAACACTTACCACTTCCTTACGTCTCATGGAAGCCAACAGAAACAGACTTTCCCCCTCTAATCCCAGAACAGCAATCAGATGGTGGGACTGAGTTGAACTGGGCTCAGCAGGCCTTTAACGTTCCGTCTCAGGACAGTGGGAAATGGTATCATGACCCTGTGGCAGTATTAGAGAGGCACCCAGCCTGTCAGACCCTTGACTCTTGCTTTGAGTTCCTTTTTCTCTGCCAGAGATTTACAGTAAACTCCCCAATTTTCTCAGAGCAATCTCTGACTTACTGTAAAAGGCCAAACAAAAGAGCTATGTTTCCTTTCTCAGGAGGAAAATCCAAGTACAAATGAGACCTTCAAATCATAGCCTGGATTCCTTGGGCCCTCCCTCCCTCCTTTCATCCCCAGCTCCCTCATCTGAAAACGAGGCCGCAGAGGCCAGCCTTCCCCGAGCTCAGACAATAGTTCCAGCACTAAGGTGAAAACTCCTAAGCCCTCCCCATCACAGTTGCAGAGCAGCAAGAGGAGCTCTGTTTCTCTTTGCAATGCAGGAGAGAGCACCCTTCCAGCCTGCAACCTCTGCAGAGTTTTACCGTGATTGGCGGCGACACTTAAGAAGTGGGCCAGAGCGCTACCAAGCCCTGCTTCAGCTTGGGGGTCCCGAGCTGGGCCACCTCTTCCAGATGGATGTGGGCTTTGGACTTCTCGGGGAGCTACTGGTGGCACTGGCTGAGCATGTGAAGCTAAGTGACCGGGCAGCAGTGCTAGGGATTCTGCACAGCTTGGCTAACACTGGCCGATTCACCCTGAACCTGAGCCTGCTGAGCCATGCAGAGCGAGAGGCCTGCCAGCGCTTGTTTGAGAAGTTGCAGGCCATGGGCACCACCAGGCCCGTGCAGGAGGGGCTCAGCATGGAGGAGCCATCTGCTGGGCTACCGGGAGAGGATGAACTCCTACAGGAGCTGCTAGGGCTGTATGGGTTCCACTGATGGGCCTGGCTGCCCTCAGCATTCCCCAGTGGTCTCAGGAAGCATTCTTAAAAAGGACTTGTTTTATTTTATGTGTATGAGTGTTTTGCCTACCTGTGTGTCTGTCCACCATGTGCGTGCCCAGTGCCTGAGGAGGCCAGAGAGGGTGTAGTTATAGATGGTTGTAAGCTGCCATGTGAGTGCCAGAATCAAACTAACCCCAGTCCTCTGGAAGAGAAACCAGTTCTCTTAACCACTGAGCCATCTCACCAGCCCCCTAAGAACACATTTTGTGGTGGTTATCTTGGGGTTTCACAGAAGTATTGAAAGAAGTGTTGGGAGAAACCCACACCCACATCCCTTTTCAGGTAGTGGGCTTGCCCACTTCTCCAAATCATAATTTTAGCTATGTGGATCCCCAGGATACCAAGGGCCCAGTTGGTTGAGAGTGTTTTGCTACCTACCTTTTGAGTTTGCCATGTCCCTAGCCTTGAGAGGTGGGTGTGTTTTCATCTAAATTCTGGCCACACAGAGCTTCCTCCTAGAGGAAAAAAAAAAGAAAAGTAAATTCAGCCTGGCAGTGGTGGCGCACGCCTTTAATCCCAGCACTCGGGAGGCAGAGGCAGGCGGATCTCTGTGAGTTTGAGTCCAGCCTGGTCTACAGAGTGAGATCCAGGACAGGCACCAAAGCTAGACAGAGAAACCCTGTCTAGAAAAAAAAAAAAAAAAGTAAACTCACTGACCTCTAATGAAAGATAAGCACTGATCATAACTCTTAACCAGAATATTTATAACCCAAAGCCAGTGAATGAACAGCCAATCAATAATAAGCAAAGGCTCCTTCATTTGAGATGCAGAATTTTTCCCCAGAGACCTAGTTCTTTCTACAAGTTGAGCCTGGGAAATTACCAATCTATTGGCTCAGGTCTGGCTAGCATCCCAGATGTGACCAGCTGTGCAAGAGAGGGTTTCTGTTCTCTCTCAGGTTGAGGAAAGAATGCTCTCCTGGTCAGGCAGGGCGGAGGGCGCTTACAGCTCACTCTGGTCTCCCCTGACCCATTCTTGGGTGAGTGCCAGTGTTCTAGAAAGGTGAGAGTGTTAGGTTCTAGAATGATTTTCCCTCGGGATCGGGCCTGTTGCATTAGAACAGCATCTTGTACATCAGCTGGGAATAAATCGCCTTGCAACGGCTCTCTCCTCTGCAGTCTCTGGCTTCGTTCACCGGTTGTTTGACTCTTTCTTTATGTAGCTGCCTCCTCTCGGCTGTTGTTCCTAAAAAGCCATAGGTCTTTAGTCCCTTGGGTTTTGCCCTGGCCCCTCAAGATCCTCCTCCCTACAAGCATGAGGCTGGCCCACACTACCGTGCTCTTGTGGGCCTGGAGTAGTCTCCAGGCCTTTGAGATTGTGGAGAAGGAGAACATTTTTCAGCGGATGCCCTGCCCGGCTTTCCTGATGTTTGATAATGCGGCCTATCTGGCTGACATGAGTTTTGAGCTCCCCTGCCACTGCAAACCTGAGGATGTTTCAGCTGTGGTCTGGTATTACCAAAAGCACCTGGGAAGCAGCCACACCATAGTGCTTACAGACTTCGATGGGCGCTTGCTCACAGAGGCAGCTCATGTTCGAGTAGGCAGTAGCATGCTGGTCCGCTTCAGCATCCGCATGTTCAGCCTGTTGGTTTTCCGGGCCCAACCAGAGGACTCAGGCCTGTATTTTTGTGGTACCCGTAAGGGGGACTATTTTTATGCCTATGATGTGGACATCCAAAGCAATGAGGGAATGGTAGCCACCTTCAAAGACAGGGGCCAGGAGCCGTTGCCAGATGAATACTATGGGAGCCTCCATGTCTTTACTACCTTCTGGGAGTGGACTCCCTGTGACCGCTGTGGGGTGCGTGGAGAACAGTGGCGCCTTGGACTCTGCTACCTGCAGAACCCTGACCTCTCCCCTCGGTACCTTAAGACAATGCCCGATGTAGTGTCCTGTGGCTCTCGGGCTGTGCCCAGGAAACTGCACATCAAGACCAGGTACCACACACCTGAGCTACTGATTCAGAGCTGCCTAGTGTCCTGTGAGAAGAGGCATCAGATACGGAAGGGTATGCTGACAATCTACAACTATGTGTCCAAAGTGGGCAGCCGACCCTGGCTGCCTCAGGTACCCATTCAATTCCATCAGCAGAGACTAGGCCACGGCCTCATCATCTCTTGTCCTGGGGCCCGGCCAGAGCATGCTGTGGCCTGGGACAAAGACCATCAGCCCCTCTACCGCACACAGTACCTAAAAGGCGTCAATAGATCCATGAGAGTGTTCATCGACCATGGCAATCATCTCCACATCCGCTTCACCCGGTTGAGTGACCGAGGTATCTATTACTGCTGGCGGCAAGGGCTGAGAATCGCTGGCTTCCGGTTGGGAGTAACATCTCGAGGACGCTACCCAGCCTCGCTCTCAGACCCTGAGACTCGCAGCGCTGTGGAACTCACCCTGCTAGCCTATCTGCTCATCACTGCGGTCTTTGTCACCATTCACCTCTGTCGCTGCTGCTGCTGTGCATTTCGCTGTTGTCCCAACTTCTCCACCCATACCCTTCTCCAGCTGTGAAAGCCAGTTGTGTTCTAATATGTTTGTTGAGTGATACCAGATGCCTCTGATGGGCACCTTGGGCTGGGACACGTGACACTATGATGTACAAGCCTATTGTTTACAACACGCTCCCAGTTTCACGGGAGGGGCCTGGGTCTAATCTGGAAAAGTGGAGACGCCTGAGGGAGGTCAGAGGTCAGAGACTGGTCAGGAGGGTACACGGACAGGCACACGTGTCTTCTCACTTCACGTGTCTTCTCACTTCACGTGTCTTCCAATTGCTGGAGGACGTGCACTGATACCCATCAGGTCACCTATCAGTGTTGTTGACTTGGAGGTGCTTTGCGCTCGAGGTCTGCTGGGCCCTGGTTGAACTGGATTGGGTGGGATGGAGAAGAAAGAAAAGCAGAAGGAGCTACTGTCTTCCTCTGCTTCCAATTGTTCTGGGAACAGCAGAGCAGCAGGTGAGAAGACAAAGGTAAAGACGGGGACCAGGAATGAGTGAAGAAAGTGACATCCAACACAGGACTTTCTTGAGTGGTGGTACCCAGGCTAGGGATTGGGGATGAGAAGAGCGTCTGGAGCAAAGGCCACAGCACCAGGGCTCTGTAGGAGGTGGGACTTGACAGGCAGCTGCCGCAGTGGAGGTTCAGGATCTCAAGAATATCTGTGGTCATGAGCAAGTTGAGTCCTGTCTTGGTCTTTACCCCCCCCCCCCTGAACAAATCAGACCCACTCTGTGGAAGGCTGTGGCACATCTTTATTTCTTCTTAGTGAGTAAAGGCAGCAGCACTGTTCTGGAGGTTAGCAGAGGTGGTAAGGAGTGGGGGAGAGGGCACCATATCCTGGGAAGAGGGAGGGGCCCCACTTTCCTTCTTTGACCTTAGAGGGGAGGAAAGGATAATGGAGTGGACACTTTCAGCCCCATTTCTGGGCACAGTTCCCTATCACCTGCCCACCAACCAGCCCGAGAGAGGGTGCTCTGGTGTGGAAGGGTAGTCACACGTTGCCTACAGGCGTTTTTGAACATGAACCAGTCTACTAGGCTCATGCCTTAGTTTCCCAAATTGTCAAAACAGGATGATACTGAAAATGGAGGTATTATGTATATGCATAAGAAAGGACATGGGCCCTCGGCTTGGAGAAGAAGAGCTAGTAATTACGGAATGGAGAGCCTCCAAAGGATGGCTGTGGTCTCGTCAGGGTTGAGAAGTAGCAGTCACAGGGTGCAGAGAACTAGTGGATGGGAACTGTGCAGCCAGGAATAGACCTTCACACCTGAAACAATGGACAGAAGCCCCTCTCTCCTGTTCATGGTCTTCAGGAGAATGGGCCATTTCCTTGATTCCCAGGACTCAGAGCCAAGTGTGACTGGTTGCCTACAACCTCCGACTCCAATGTCTAATCATCTCCACCAGCACTGCTACCACAGGTGCTCCTCCAGCCTGAGCAGGGGAGCCTTCCTGGGCTTGACCTCTCAGCATCCACACTTAGGGGCCAGGTACCCCACCTCCACTCCCTGCCAGTACCACTTCCCTCTCCACGTATGCTATAGATCTCCCCCACAAGTGCCGAGAACCAAGTCTCCACACGCTCACAGGCTGCTGAGCTGCGTGACAACTCAGAGGGGCTGAGACAGGAGTCATCACTCTGGAGGGCCCTTAGGACTACCTTAGTGGCTATTCCAGGTAGCAAGTCTGCCCTACCCACTCCTAGATCATTCAGGGCTCTTCTGGAAGCATAAGTCTCTGGCTAGAGCTACTTCGCCGTGGGACCTCCCCTTTCTGTCTGACTTTCTGTCTTCCTCCAGCAGCCTGTGGAAACTCAAAGTCCGGTTCCCAGGGACCTCAGCTGTGGCAACAGTTTCCATACCAACAAGGATGAAGGAAATGATCTGTTAAGGCTCCCTGCTCTGCCCAACTTTCCTCCTTCCTTGCAATTCTACCTCAGCTGCTGGCCCCTCCCCTCCCGACTGCCCCTTTGGGGTGAGTATCCTGTTAGTTGGAGGCGCAGAGTATGTGCCATCTGTCAGGCTCAGTAAGGACTGAGCCCCAGGCAGCAGACAGGCATAAAGGCTGAAGGAAGGGGAGTGCTGGTGTGGATGGGAACAGGGCTATCTGAGGAGGAGCTTTGGGCCCTTGACACTGTGTGGCAGGGGCCGCCAGGTGGGCACACCTCACATCACATCCTTGTGTTCCTGCTTGGACTCCTTAATGACCTGCAGGGGACAGGGAAGGTGTACAGTGTACAGTTAGGGACTGACACAGCTCCCAGACCCACCATGCTAGGCTGTGCATCCTGAGGCAAGTCCCCAACTTTCCTAGATCTGTCTTCCCTTGTCTGTCATTGAATTACATCACGCTGAGGTCAAATTGGAAGGTGAAATGTCACCCGTAAAGCATTCAACACCATGCCTGACACTACAGCATAAGAGTAGCCATGGCTGCCACCCCAGCATGTAGAGAAGGCCGGGCTGTATCGATCTCCTATTCCCATTCCTCTCCAGAAAGTTCCTCTGAGTAAAATTTGAAGGCCTCTTCACTCCCTAACTGTCCCAGTGAGAGCTGGACCATCAGGTGGCCCTGAACACACCACCTGTGGAAAGGCTGGGGAAGGATAATCACATTCAAGGTCAGTCTCTTCTTCCAGAGCTCCATTGGGAGCCCCCAGTAGTTAGTTACTAAGGACCTTCCGTGAGCTAGTCCCAGGCTTCTCCAGTCTAGCTTCAAGAACCCCTGAGGGCAGCCAGAACCTCTCCTCACCTCACCATCCCGCATCTCCACTGTCTTTACCACGATGTTCCTCTTGAGGTGTCCTTCTGATACGGACTTGGTGTCCAAGCTGGTTTCTGCAGGTGTGAGGAGAGGGGGCCTCCGTGGGCTCTTGGGATACTAAACATCCTGGTCTGTACCCGACTTCCCATCAGGTCCCCAGGGTCATGAATACAGGGCTATCTAAGTAGGCAAGGAGAACCTTGGCTTGTCCAACGTGGCTAGGGACTCCCAACTGGCCCCCAGTGCGGGCACATCCTGCCGCTGTCCTGTAGCCCGCTTGACCTTCTGTTCTGGCACCTGGCTTCCTGGCAACCAAGGGCTGCACTGAGAAAGGAGCCTCAGTTTCCTCTTTTATAAAAAGTGCTCACAGTACCTACTTCCCCAGGAGATAGTGAGGGGCAAGTAACTAATATATGTTAATATGCGGCACACATTAGTGATTAACACGTGTGGGCCTTCCCCATTCCTGCCTTTTCCTGTCACTTATCTGGACTCTAGTGACCCTTGACTGTCTAGCATTTGGCACTATTACCTCTACCTGGTCAGCATAATTAACTTTCTAAGGCTGAATTACATTCTGAAATACGTATGGCCACTATTCATAAATGGAATTTTCCCCTGTATCTAAGGATCATTTCAGGACCACATGCCAGTAAAAAAGTAATTTGGTCCACCCCCCTTAGAGAGAAAAATATAACATGTCACACTCACTAATATTTAAAATGAAGAGCAGGAACATAAAACTTTATTGACTACAAGAGCAGCAGTCCAGAGGGAACTAATCCTCTGGGCTCAATCAGCACTGAGAAGCAAGCGAGCCTTGGGGCCTCATGAATCAGTGCCCAGGGGCACTGCAAGACCCACGGGGGCCGCCTAGTGACAGGAAAGAGGTGAGGCAGAGGCCGGCATTTGCTCAGAGGCTTCAGAACCTCATTTGGCTCCCAGGGACAAGCCCCCTTTAACATCGGCTCACCCTGTTGGCATCACCTAATTACACCGAGCTAGGCCCTGGGCTGGGGACTGAAGCTTCTGAGGGAAGCTCTCGGTCCTCCAGAGAAGGCCTGGGACGAGGGAGGCCAAGAGGATGGGCACACAGGGTCAGTGAAGCTCGCTGCCTGTCAAGCTGGGGGAAACGCGTAACTGAAAAGTAGAGATCTATCTAATGGAGTGCTGGTGGGGCTCCATTTACAGTCTGGTGAGCCTGTATGGGTATAACTTGTATTGTGAGCCTTTTGAGATGTCTGGTGACTTTGTGGCCTTCTTTGGTGCCTTTGCCCCCTGTAGTGACAAGCAGTTCAAAACAAAACAAAACGTAAAACGTTCAGAAGGAGAGAACTTTTCGTGCCTAGCAGACCTGGCATCAGTGGAGACCTCACCCGTGCTTCAGGGGTGCGGCTAAGGGGTGACGACACAGGGACAGCTACAGGCCCTAGGATGCTGTGCTCGGTCTAGGATCTCAGCGGAGGGTCATAAAGGCTCCCAAGGAGAACTGGATCCCTCTGCCCGTAGTCCCCAAGAGCAGGCCGCAGGCCTGGGGGGATGGGTGGGAATTCATTACCCTTCCCCACAGACCCCAACATACTGACCTCGGATCTGCAGGTTGGAGAAAGTTTGCACCGGGATGGTGATGCTGAAAGGCGGAGGAGGGGTAGGGATGATGAGGCCACCCCAGGCCACCCCCAGGTCCTGGTCCAGGGACACCATGAAAATCCCAGGGTCCTTTGCCAGGCCAGCCTGACTCTATCGCCAACATCCCCTAACTCCCTATCCCCCCTCCCTCTTTCTTCTCCTCTCCTGTCTGTCTCTGTCTTCCTCCCTCCCCCTCCCTCTCTCCTTCCCTTCCTCCCTCTCCCTTTTCCTTCTTTCCTCCCAACTCTTTCAGAAAGGTCTCTCTATGCAGCCTTGGCTGGCCTAGAATCCAATATATAGACCAGGCTGGCCTCAAACTCAGAGATCTGTCTGCCTCTTCCTCTCAAGTGCCGGGATTAAAGCCATGAGCTATCTCATGCCTGTGTATGAGGGCAGAAGTGGGTGTTGGATCCCCTGGAACTGGAGTGTTACTACAGAACATTGCAAGCCCTCATATGGCTACTGGGACCCTAATCCCTAACTACAGAGCAACCTCTCCAGCCTCCACCACTTAACTTTCAACTCAGAAGCCAAAACTCTCCTGGAGCTGGAAAAGTCTGGGGGGATCTTGTGTGTTATCTGCTCCCACAGAATACCTCCAAGAAGGAGAGTGGAGGCTTGGGAGATGAGAGGAATTTTTAAAAATGGTCACAATAACTCCAAGGAAGCAGAACAAATCCATCAGGCCATGGGAAGTCCCATCTTTGTTGGCCAGCCTTGCGGGTCAGCCACTTTGGGGAATAACTCAAGTCCTCAGCCCTGGGACTTAATACTGGTTGGATCCATCTATCTGTTCTTCAGAATAGATTTCTTGACTGTCTGTGGTGCGTTAGGCTGGACTCTGGGGGTGGAGGGGATACAAGGCTAGCGGGAGTGCTGAAGGGAACAGGGTTACTAAGGAGAGGCAGCAGTGAGGTGCGCTCACCGGTTTTCCTCGCCCTCCAGCAGTTTCCTATAGGTGGCAATCTCGATGTCCAGGGCTAGCTTGACGTTGAGTAGATCCTGGTACTCCTGCAGGTGGCGGGCCATCTCCTCCTTGAGGCTTTGGCCCTCCTCCTCCA
This sequence comes from Onychomys torridus, assembly GCF_903995425.1. Lineage (NCBI taxonomy): Eukaryota > Metazoa > Chordata > Mammalia > Rodentia > Cricetidae > Onychomys > Onychomys torridus. Next base: position 90,857,776 of record NC_050450.1, read on the forward strand.
GCCGGGCGAGCGCCTCCTGGTAACTCGCTGACTCCCGCGCGTGGCGCTCCTCTTGTTCACGCATTTGCCTCTCCAGGGACTCGTTCTGTTGAATGGAGCCGACGGATCTACTGATCACTTACCCGGCGATCCCAAGAGGCTTCTAGGGCCCGCCCCCCCAGCCCCCTACCCCGCCTCCAACTTTTCAGAACCCTTCCTCCTTTCGTCCATCCCTCATCCCCGGACCCCCACCCCCCATCCCGGTCCCTTCCAGCAACATCTTGGGTGGCAGCTGCCCCCGATCCGACCAGTGGTCCCTGCTGGCGCTCACCGCGCCGCGCAAGGACTCCAGGTCGCAGGTCAAGGCCTGCAGTTGGCGGCGATAGTCATTGGCCTCGTGCTTAGCCTGGCGGAGCAGCTCTGCGTTACGGGAAGCGGCGTCTGTGAGGTCCGCAAACTAAACCGAGAAAGAACCTGAAGTTGAAGGGAGGACTGGAGTCTCCCTACGGCACAGTGCACAGACCAGGGAGCGGCCTGGGATGGGAGATAGACACGGTCTCTGGAAAATCAGAAAAGTGGAGTCGACCTCAGGTCTCCCCCGAGGAGCCACAACTGTGACCGAAGGATTTATCATGCTTTCATCCTTCTCAGGTTGTCACTGGCTCCAGCAACTCACACTGGACTTGGTGCCCTGGGCTAACAGCATCTCCAGTCTGTGCTTTTTCTGTCTCGGGTCTCCTCACGACGCCTGTTCTCTACCTGAGATGTCCTTCCCTGTTCTTTTGAGTATCTAGGCTGCCTGTCTAGCACACGCCCCACTCCCTCATCTTCCCTGTCTCCCACGGTCTATATAAACTCTGACATCACCTTGTCCAAATGTTTCTCTGTATCTCGGGAGTACCCAGCACACCATAGATGTTCAGGAACACAGGACACAGAATGGCAGAGGCGTCAAAAAGGCAGGCTCTCAAATGAGATAGGTTAGGATTGGAAGCTTTACCCCTCTATCACTTAGGAGCTATGTGACATTGGGCAAGCTAGTTAACCCTTTAGCCTTGCTAGTTAAAAGTAGTAGTAGTGATAGCAATGAGTAGTTTGGGAAGTAGTAGAGCCTGTGTGGTCTTGGGCAAGCCACCTCACTTCTCTGAGCAAGGCTGGTCACCTCGATAGGTTATTTTCCAAGCTTCCTTCCCTTATTCTCCAGTATGGATCAGGAAGGGCTGCCTGGAAGAGGCAGGCTGGCCCACAGGTACCTTGGACCGATACCACTCCTCTGCCTCTTGCATGTTACTGGTGGCCACTGCCTCGTATTGAGTTCGAATCTCTCTGAGGGCCGCTGTGAGGTCTGGCTTGGCCACATCCATCTCCACGTGGACCTGCTGTTGGGCCAGCTGCTCCCGGAGTTCTCGAACTTCCTAATAGGGTAAAAGAAGCAGGGTTGAGGCTCAAATCTCAGGCCCAGGCTACAGCTGGGGCTCTCCCAAGCACTACACTTCCGCCTGCCCAGATATGGCACTGGCTCAGGGGAAGGGCGGCAGCCTTTACTGTGGGAGGCTAAGGCAGGCAAGTCTCTATGATTGTGAAGCCAGGCTAGTCTACACAGCGTGTTCCGGGCCAGCCAAGTCTACACAGTGAGACTCTGTCAAAAAATAAAAAATAAACCCCTAAAGGGTATGGAATGAGAGTCTGAGAGCACCTTCCTCCTAGGGATGTACAGTCAGGAACCAGGCATGAATATGTCTTACATCCAGGCTTTGAGGTCAGAGAACAGAGGGATGTGTGTGTGTGTGTGTGTGTGTGTGTGTGTGTGTGTGTGTTTGAGACAGGGTCTCATGTACATCAGGCTAGTCTCAAATTCTGTGTAGTTGAAATTGGTTTTAAACACTTTGGGCCTCCTATCTCTGCCTCCCAAGTGCTGAGAGTGTACCACCCCATGGTCTTCAGAGGGGTTTTTGTGACTGGCTCACATCTTACTGGAGACAGGTGGGGGAGAGGGTGAAACCAGAGAGGCTGTGTGACTTTGTGGTTTTGTTTCTAAACTTTTCTGGGTTTCAGTGTCCTCCCCATTGTGAAAGGAGGCTGTGAGAGGCGCTCAGGAAGCTGATGTGGAGGAGAAATCAGAGGCTCCGCCTTGTGCTTCTCAGAACATGGTGGAGGGGAGGGGATCTGTGTGCATTTTCCAGGGGTAGTAGATACTGGAAAACACCTCCCTTGTCTCTCTGTCTTCGCTCTTCCACTTTCCTTCATCCTGACAGTTGGTTTCTCTGTTTCCCTCTCTAAGTATCTCTCTGCCTGTCTGTCTGTCTTTCTGTCTGTCTCACTTGCAGTTTCTTGGGCCTCCCTCCTGCCTGGCCTCACCTCCTCATGGATCTTCCTCAAGAACTGGATCTCCTCCTCCAGTGATTCAATCTTCCTCTCCAGATCCAGACGGGCCATGGTAGCTTCATCCGCCTCCTGGAGTAGGGAGAAGGCCTTTTTGACCCCAGAGTCCCTCCCCACAACAGTCTCCAGTTCTGTCTTCCCCCTCCTTGTGGGGATCTGGGAAGCAGGCAATTGCTGTGGAGAGCTAAGTTCAGGGGCTGTGTCTGGGTGGACTGCCATCAACCTCCCCGCCCCGCTCCCATCCCTCCCATCTCTCTGACCTGTCTATAGGCAGCCAGGTTGTTCTCAGCCTCCAGCCTCAGATTGGTTTCATCTTGGAGCCTGGGATTGGAGACACAGTATGGACTTTAGGATTTCCTGAGGACTCTTGGATCCCTGTCATAAAACACTCCCAAGGACCCTAGAGTGGCAGGAGAAGTGAGCGGCAGAGGATTCCTAGACAGAGGCCCTGGCTGAGAGAATAAGCAGCAGATAAGGGCTTCTGCTTTGACTCATTACTGAGTGCCTTATCGGGGTTGGTGCACCTGCTAATGCCCGCAGAGGCGCATCCACCGCCATGCGCTCACTGTACAGACACCAGTGCACCTCCTGCACCAGAGGGACACACAAATGCCTGCCTCTCAGCAAAGCACCATGCCCCAGAGTTCGACCCCTGGTCACTATCTTTTAGGACCGATTGCATCGTAACTGCTACTTCATAGCTATGACCGTCAAAAGGGACTTGAGTGCAGTCAAAAAGCTGGTGGCAGACAGTCATCTGGGTTCTGCACCCAGGCCTGCCTGCTCTCTCTTGCATTTCCTATATTTCAGAGACCAGAGCTTCCTTGTGGACACAAACCTCCTCTCTGACCCTTCACCGTGCCAAATGAATGGAAAAGCGGAGCATATACTGGCTGGTGCCCTCGGTACCCTCACCGCCTTCCCCAGTGTGGAGCTGCCCAGAGTGACCAACTAACTCCCTGGCAGCTGGCCTTAGGGAATCAGATCCCTGAAGTTTTGGTCTCTCCCATCATATGCGGGAGCAAAGATGGCCCTCCCTTTCCCAGGTGAGCCCTCAGTCAGTACCCTTCCTAACAGATACCCGTCTCGGCTCAGTCTCACTGCTCATTAGCCATTTTCCCTGTGCCCCTCCTCACTTCTGCCTCAGGGTGCCGAGGTCCTGGGCCAGATTGTCTCTCTCCACCTCCAACCGGGCACTGTTGGCCGTCAGCTGGTCCAGCCGCAGCCGCAGCTCCCGCAGCTCTGCCTGGTAGACGTCAGCCAGTTTGGTGGGCTCCTTGGCACGAAGCTGGTTCAGCTCAGCTGCCAGCGCTTTGTTTTGCTGTTCCAGGAAGCGGACCTTCTCGATGTAGCTAGCAAAGCGGTCATTGAGCTCCATCATCTCCGCGCGCTCACTGGCCCGAGTCTCCTTGAAGCCAGCATTGAGAGCCCCGGCCAGGGAGAAATCCACCCTGGCAGGGAGTGGAGGAGACATTCGAGCCAGAGAGAGGCGCGGGATGGTACTCAGGTGGCGGCTGGGACCCAGGCCCCTGACCACCGTTTCGGAAGTGGCATAGGAGCGACGTGCAGAGGTGATGCGTCTTCGCTCCATCCTGCCCAGCCTCTGCTGGCTCCTGGGATGTCAAGGGCTTTATGGAGTAACGGGCTGGACTGGCTCTCCCTGACTTCCTGGCAGCACCCCCCTTGAATAGCCTGAGGGGTGGAGCTGGGCCCTAGCCCAGCTATGAGGAGAGCGTCTCTCACCCCACTGAGGTCTTTGTATCAGAGTTGAGGCTTCCCTGGGTACACAGCTTGGCCTCACCAGTGATCAAGAAAACCCCCTTTCTGGTAAGATGGGTCAAGAGAGGGCTCCAGTGGCTGAGAAAACAGCTTAGTCCATAAATTGCTTGCCTGTCAAGCATGAAGATCCAAGTTCTAGCCACAGAATAAATACAAAAGGCCAGGTTTAACAATGCATATTTGTAACTCCAGTGCTGGGGAATGAAAATCAGGAGGATCCTTGGGTTTCACTGACTAATTAGTGAGTTCTGGGTTCCAGGAAGAAACGCTGTCTCAAAAACCCAAGGCAACAGTACCTGAGAAACAATACCTGAGGTTGACATCTGGCCTCAGCATATATGTGCACACACATGAACATCTATGCAGTGAACAAACACTTGTGTGGGGGTGCACACGCACGCGCGCTCACACACACACACACACACACACACACAGAGAGAGAGAGAGAGAGAGAGAGAGAGAGAGAGAGAGAGAGAGAGAGAATGAGCTGGGTTGGGTGAGCTGTCTCCAGCCCCTAGAGCCTATAAGCCAGGGCTGTCCTCACTCTGCATGTCCTCACTTCTCCATGGGCCTGGGAAGTGCTAGGAACTTGAAGAATCTACGCCCTGCCTCCAGGATCAGCCTATACTAGTTTTCTCTGATGACTCCCATTCCCACCAGATGTCCAGAGTCCTTTCCCTGGAACCCACCATCACTACCTTCTCCTTCCTGGAGTTCAGGGGTGAAGGGCCGGGCTTGGGACCCTCCTCCCTTTACTCTATGCCTGGGGCCTCCAGCTGTGTGTCAGGGGGCATGACAGGAGGAATGAAGAGGATCCTGATAGGGTAAGACAGCAGGCCTCCTTCCTGAGCCCCTCTTCGGCATTTTGTCTAGTCTGCTGGGTCATTTCTTCCTGGTCCAGCTTCCCTTTGCTCCTCCCAGAGCCTGACCCCTGAAGGCTCCACAGAGTAGTAATGAATGAGTTGGCGGCACATGCCGGAATCTTTATTTCTGTAACACCCGGTCTCCCTGGCCACCCCACATTCTCCCAGGAGATTTATCTTCTTCAAGTTCCCACACATCAGGCCTCTGGGGGATATGTAGGTCTGGGAAACCAGAATTCACCATCATCAATGGTGGGGAGGAGGCTGTTGCCATGAGACTTCAGGCCTATCCATCCCATCCACTCTGGTCCCTCCCAGGCGTCTTAGCCATCTGTGCCCTTAGGCTTCTGGAAAACAGACAGCTCCCTCCACCCCTGCCTTCCTCTGTCCATGCCTGGGCTTCTGATCTCTACTCCAGGGCACTTGCTGAATAGAGCCTTGTTCTCTGCCGCCAGTGAGGGAGCCATACGGCAAGGGCAGCCCCAAGGGGACTGGGCTGCTTTTATCCCAAGATGCCAGGATGTCAGCCCCGGGTGCTGTACAAGCTCCCAGCTCAATGGATTTCTCGGAAAGCGTCGAAGGGGGCCTGGAGTACAGCGGGAAGCAGGCTGTGTGCCCACCCCTGATCATTGTGTCTATGCCAAGGTGAGTCATTCAGTGGGCACATGGAGGTCCTGGGGGGTGGCCAGCTCAGCACTGCCAGGTCTCCAGCTTACAGACAACGCCTGGCTGCTTGCCCCCTCCCACTGCTCAAGCCAGTTCAGACCCCTGAGTGCCTGTCATAGCAAACGTCCCTTACTCCATACCAAGGACATGGTATTCATTTGAGCATGTGATGGGCTGCTTTGCTAAGGTTCCCCTAGCCATGGGGAGGAAGGAGACCCTTAGGATCTAGCCATACCTTCCCCCATCCCTGTGACTGCTCTGAGCTCCAGACTAGCCTGATCTATATAGTGAGTTCCAGGAGTGAGTGCCTAAAGTCACTGCCAACTTCTCTCAAGATCTACCTTACTATGCCATTGTCCATTTCCTGTGGTGGGATACCTTGCTCAGCCTTGATACAATGGGGAGGGGCTAGGCTCTCCTTCAACTTGGTATGCCAGACTTTGTTGACTACCATGGGAGGCCTTACCCACTCTGAGGAGTGGATGGGGGCAGAGTGGGAGGGAGGTGAGGAGGCAGGAGAAGGGGAGAGAGGGGGAACGGGGGTTGGTATGTAAAATGGGAAAAAAATTAATAAATATATTTAAAATTAAAAATATATTTAAAGAAAAAGAAAAAAAGAAGAAGAAGAGCCTTACTAGAGACCAGCCTTTAACTAGGGACACAGCTCACAGGGTAGGAGTGGCCTACCTTCTTAGTATAAACAAGGTGGTTCTGGAGGGAAAAGATTTGACAAGGGCTTCATCAGCAAAACTGGAGAATTCCTCCTGTCTGTGTGAGTTTGCTTCCATGCCCACCAAGGAGTTCCCCAGCCTCTGCCCCTCAGCCACCTCCCTGGGCCCCTGATGCAGGCCCAAGCTCCATCCCAACCCCACGGGGCTTTCAGATCTTTGCTACTCTCTCTCAAGGGTTATTTGTGTGTAGAGACAAAAGAAAGACATTCTTGGTTGCACTTGATGTAGAAACTCTCATTATTAGTGTTTTTATTATACATTCACTGTAGAGAAATCAGAAAGACACATAAGCAATATAAATATTTAATTAGCCATAATTTTGCCACATGCAGATAAACACTGCCAGATTTTTCCTCACATATAAATTATTTTTTTTTTCAAAACAGGCCCAGACTGCACCAATTATTTTGTAATTTGATTTTCCTTCAACAATATGCTGTGAAGCATCTTTCTGAATCAATAAACATTTACCTACATCATCATTTTAACAGCTGCATCGTTTTCCACATTCTGCATTCATTTAACTAAGAGCCCTGTTGTTGGACAGCTCTCTCTAGTCAAGTTCCCAGCCCACTTCCCACTAAACTCATGCCTATCTGCCCCAGACAAGCACTTGGTAAGCAAATAGGCAGCCCCCTGCCCTCCCAGTTGCTACACGGATTCCCATCCTCCTAGCCTGGCGCATGCCTCATCCTGAGGGTTACTCCTTTTCAACTTTCCCAAGCAGAAGTCTCCAACAACAAAAGCCTCAGGGCAAACTCCAGCCGACTTTTAGACTTCACCGCAGGATGCCACCAACCACGGAGACAGATGCTTGGATACCTCACTACAGAGTCCACAGCCAAACTGAGCCCTGCTTCAAGCCCAAGTGGGGATAAGATGGCTTCCTTGTGTTCCTCTCCCTGTATTAAAATCTGACAGATGATCTTTTGCTTACAGGGCAAAACCTCAATGCCTCACGGGACAATCCCACTTCTGGTCTCAGCTCATGTACACAGTGCCTGGTGTTTCCTACTGATGCCAGACTCTAATTCAAGTGGCCATGGAATCTGAGTGTCACCTGCTGGCTTTGCCTGCACACCTGCCCCTGCCCAGGGCAAAGTACAGCTGGGTGGTGAGATCAAGACTGGCTGGTTGACCCCAGCCTATGGTGCTGCCCGGAGGAAGGGAAGTAAGCCCCAGGACCACTAGATGGCAGTGCTCAGCTGCCCAGGCAGGTCTGGCCACCAAACCAGTGGAGGGAAATAGGGTTTCCTAGAGGTTGGTGGCTTTTCTGCAGTCCACCTTTGTATCGATCAGCTAGCTGGCCATTCTGTTTTGTTTGTTTTTAATTCTAGACTCACCTCTGCTGTGACAGTGCCCTCTTGAGAAGAAAGCAATACTTTGTGGCTATGAAGTCTTGGATGACCCGGGAACTGTCACTGAATCCAGATCTGTGAAATGAGGCCTTACCTTCCGAGAACATTGTCAGGCGCTGTTGTCAAACCATAGCATCCATCTCATAAATGCCTGCCATGTGTGCCACTTACCGCATGCCAGTGCTTCTGTGGTGGCTCAGCCAGGACGGGCAGGAACCTGAGTAAGGGCTGCCAAGTCCTACAGCACCTATTGGGAATATGTGAGAACCTTCTATGGGAGGTCACGTGGCAGTGTGGCTAGGACCAAGGAGCCGCAGTGAGTAAAGAGAGTGGGAGTCAATGTCGTTTTCTCTAGCTGTTGGTGGCTTCAGGTCCTACAAGGGGACATAATTAGGTTTCCATTGTTTCTTTGTTTTTGTTGTTAACTGTTTTGTGATAACAGTTTCATTATATCTCAGGTTGGCCTCAAACTTGCTATGTATGTAGCTAAGGATGACTTTGAACTTGATTCTCCTGCCTCCACCTGATTACATGTGTGCACCACCGAGCCTGGTTTATTTGATGTTCAAACCCAGGGCATCACGCATGTTAGGCAAGCACTTTACCTACACCCAACATGTCACTTTTTTGAAACTGTGTGGCAACTGAAGTAGATGCTACCCTCTAACCCACATTCTTGCCTCCCTTATCCCCTTCCTGGGCTCTGTTCTCACTTGCCTTCCTCCATTCTAGATTTAAGGCTCATGACTCCTACAGATTCCAGAAACTTGGGGTCTGTTGACCTTTTGTGCCTGGGTCTCCTGTGCACCTCTGCCTGAGTCCTCCTGGGGAGCCATGTCTTCCCTCGCAGGCAGAGATTTCCCGATGCTAGAATCTGTCTTTCCCCTCAGACCAGGGTCTACAGCTCCCCAATTAAGGCACCACAGGACAGGGCTAGCTAAACCAATTGAAGCTTCTGCAGGTGGGGGCTTCAGTTGGAGAGGACCTGCCTTAGACCAGGGGCCATTCATTCTCCCACCTTTAGCCTACACCCAGCCAGGTTCTGCTGGTCAGAAATCAGACCCTGTGGCTGCAGAATGACCCCAGACTGGACCCCAGAGTCCCTTCTTCTTCCTCCTTGGGCCCCGCCTCTTCCTGTTATTGGAATCAGCAGCTCATTCTCTTCCACAGGTCCTGGGGCCACGCTGCTGTGGCAGGGTTAATAAGCTTGGGCCTTTCTCCCTCATCTCTCCTGCCCCAGCCAGACCCACTTCAGCTTGTCCTTTACCTCCCAGTCTCCAACCCCAAGATCTGCTTTTTAATTGCTTTCCCAGCCTGCTTTGCGCCTTCTCCCTTGCACTCCCCCTCCTGCTCCTGCACGATTGGACCTCTCAGGGGTGTGAGGCGGGACCAGATGTAGCCCTGGTGGGAGAACAGGGCTGACAAATCACCCACTATTTCCAGCCTAGGAGTTCTCCAAGTGGATAGGATGGGCCAATGGATGGGGCTGTGTTGAGCCGAGGAGAGCCCTGAGGCTTAGTTGAAACAGTTCCCAGACTTCTGGGTGTGAATCTGTTCCCTTCCTCCTCCAGCGACATTCATCCCCAACTGTCCTGGTCGCCTCTTCACAGAGCTATGGAAAGCCAGGCATGCTGGCACTCTGTGAGTTCCAGGACAGACAACACGACATAGAGAGACCCTGTCTCAAACAAACAAATAAACAAACACAAAAGAACTATGGAAGAGAAGACAGTCATGACTTACATGCTACCTGGAACCAGGATCCCTCAAGCACAGTAGAAAGCCAGGGTCATTCCAGGGAGAATCTGGAGACAGGCTCTTGGATAGATCTCATGAATTAGCTGCCAAGGAGATTCCCCAGGTTGGGATGATACCCCCCTCCCCGGAGGGGGTAAGCTGAAGGCTGCATATAGGGAACACAGAAAGACTAGTTCCCCCTCACCCCCTGACAGTTTTCAGCATTGATGGTAGATTTTTGCTGTGTATTCAGTTACAGGGCTAGGTGGGTACCACCTCTTCTCCTATCACAAAGGTTTCCAGCTCTTTGCCACAAGCCTGGTTTTGCAAACTGGGTACCCCAATGGCAGGTTCAGATCTAAGCTTCCGTGTGAGCAAGGGGGTGGCTAGGAGGGGTGTGGGGTGACAGGATTTCTAAACTCACAGAAGCAGGGCTGGGATGATGCAGGGAGAGGGGGTGTTAGGCCAGGCTGGGTCTGTGGCGGATGGAGAGGCATTGATTACCACATCTCATGGATAACTCTATGAGAGAACAATCCAATTTCAGTCTCATCGCCCATGCAAGTCAGATGGAAGCCGCATCTCAGCTCGCTGCCCCCCGCCAGCCCCCGCCAGCCCGACTGCCTATGGCATGCAGGACACCACGCAGCAAGCTCCCAGGCCGACCTCCTGTGATTGAGGGCAGGAGCCACACGTGCTTAGCTCCATCAGCCCAGAGTCTTTGTACATTTTATGGGTCACCCGAGAGCACACTTTGTACCACAGAGCCGCAAATGTTTGCGGAGTGAATGGCTGGCTGCTGAACATCCTTGTCAAGAGTGACCTCTTCTACTGTCAGGCTGCCCCCAGCCTGGCAAACTCTGCCTTGTGCAAGGACCCCATTGTTCAGAGCATGCCCTCCTGGCCCTCGTTACTGGCTGCCTTGCCCCGCGCCGACTGCCTCTGCACTTGAGGGGCGGCGGTAGTGATGATCAGAAGAGGTAATATATGTGAAGACCCCAGGAAATGGAGAAGTTATTCCATCTAAATCCAGTCATCACTCAGCGAGGCCTCCCCAAGTGAAAGTGCTACGCCAACTGCCAGGGGATAGATGTGAATCTGTGACGGCTTCGAGGGAGCCACGGAACACAGGGGAACAAACTCATTAAGACTAATTGGAGAGGCGGGAACCCCATGCCTGGGAAGCGAAATGATGTCTGTTCACTTCAAACAGGAAGCAGTCCTGTGTTATGTAAAAACCAGGATGTAGGCTGGGTCCCAAATACTTGCTGTCTAACCGTGGGCAAGTTAGGCAGAGGTCTGATTCTGTTCTCTTATTGGTCTCATAGGGCCAGTGTAAGCTGAGACACAGCCTGGCAGCACAGGGAAGCTCATCCACCTGCTTTTTCTCACTCTCCTGATAAGGAACAGAAATGAGCAGGAGCGGCCCAGGCATTCTTTGAACCTGGCAGCATTATGTACACACTATTCACAATGTGCTAAATGCCCTTAAAAATGTTTGTTTTCAGGAGCAAGTTCAACACAAGCTCCTGTAATTTTGTTTACACTATTAATTCACTCAGCCAACCGTGTCTTCATGGGGAGAACAGAGATAACCGTGTTGAACTGCTATACAGTCCAGAGAGTGGAAAGGAAGGCCCCCAAGAGCTGGTGGAGGGATGGGGAGAGGCCTGGGACTCACTTGGAGCCTCAGCTCAGGCTAGGGTCCAACCAAAAAGGCCTTCCTGACAGCAGAGTGACCCACTCTAAGGTGTAATAGACATCCAAGTGAGATTCCTTTGAAACCCACTGGGAGCAAGGATCCTGCAAGGAAGAAACTATCACGTGTGTGCATGTGTGAGTGCGGGTAACATACATGTCACAGGCTGTCGTGCAGGCCTGCAAAACAAGTGCTTTCACCTGCTGAACCATCACCCAGGCCCACAGAGAGGGTCTGCCCTGTACCAAGGAGCCAGGTTCAGGCCCCAGAACAGAAGGCTGCAGGTTGCCAGGAAGGTATTGTTTCCTGAACTCCTAAGTTCCTTGAACCCAGGACTGCAAGCATGCCAGGCAAGCGCCCTATCACTGAGCTACAGCCCTAGGAGTTTCCTGTTGATTTTTTTCACATTATGTGGCAAAAGTCGCCCTCAAACTCATGACCCTCCTGCCCCAGCTTCCCAAGTGCTGGGATCACAGGCGTGTGTCACCACACTCAGCAAGAAAGGAAAGGTGGCACTAACCTCTGAGGGTGTGGAAGGAAGAACGCACTCCAGGGGTGCAGATGATTTAATGATCATTACAGTAGAAAAATCTATAGATCTATAGGCACACACCTGTGTGTATATACATATAAACATTTACATATAAATACACATATATGGAAAAGCCAAGGACACTTAAATACCAATATAACTAGCTAGCATTTATATCTAAGTGGTAACATTAAGGCTACATTCCCGTCTCTTCTCATACACTGGGTGTATGGCCTGTGTTTAGTGAGTGCAAATAATATAAACCAAAGCACCTGTCATGAGCTATATCATCAAAGGGGTGAGGCGTTCCCTCCCCAGGCTGTGGGCACAGGGCTGAAGATGCCCATCTCAAACACCAGGAGAGTTGACCAGGACTTCACTGTTAGAGGCCTCCTGTGGTGTCTGCTGTCAGACATGAAGTTTGGGGGTAGAGAACAGAGCACAAGAGTTCCTTGCTTGCATGGAAGGCTTTGGGAATGAGAAAGCATGACAGGATCCTTTAATATAGCCATGTGTTTAATCCTCACAAACAAATATATATATCAAGAAGCTGAGTGTAACAGAGATTAATAATGAAGGCAAAGAGCAGATGGATGGTTGGGGAGGGGTGTTAATACAGGCAAGGCATGTTGGTGTTAATTGTTCCAAGGTCAGGAGGGCAGATCAGGGGCTCATGGTATTGGCAGCTCCAGACCAGAGAAGGCTGTCAGCATAGAGGTGTTGTCGGATCAGGACGAGCTTGGAGGCCTCGTGGTCAGGATACCCAGTTAACAGCACTCTGTCACACCAATCAGTCCCTTATGAGTCCTCTGGTCACCAAGGCTGTGGGGACTCAAGGGTGGTTCTGCAGGCCAGTGAGACACAGAGAGATACAGAAGGACAAAGTGAGGCTCTGTCCCAGGCCCCCTGCCTCTCACCCCATCCTCCTCCTCCCTCCTTGGGGTCCCTGAAATGCTTGGAAATATCTCAGGCCCTCCTTCCACCTGGGTCTCTATCACCCTGTCCTACACTCCATTTTTGTCTCAGCTACCGGGGACTGTGAAGGGTCCGTCTGGCTTCTTCAAAGTGCTACTGGGGAGGCGGGCAATGCAGCTTCGGCCTCGGGACAATGAAGACCTGGAGAAGGGAAGGCAGGGAGGCAGGAAGGTGGGAAGGTCACAGGCATGTTCTCGACTGTGGGTGTACACAGAAGGGAGGCAGCTGGACAGCAGTTTTCAGAACCCCATGAGAGAATGGGAGATGCAGTGAGGGGAGGCTTGTGAGATGAGGCATGCAAGGAAGCTTTGGTGAGGGAAACGGTCCAACCAGTGCATCAGCCAATGAACGACGCCTATCTCCCCCATGGCTAGGGATCTAAGGCCCAAATCATCTCTGGGAAAGCCAGAGATGATTCCAGCCAGAGAACTAAATGCTGGCCCTGCTTACAGGACCTCGGCTGCTTTCTCCAAGGAGTCTAGAGAAAATCAGGTGGGGGTCTGGGCTTAGTTGGTGCCTAGTGATCTGGTTAGGGCTTTTCTCTCCCACCTCCAGCCTCACCTCACAGTACGCCTCTTCCTGCTGGCAGTGGTTGTAGGTAGAGAAGATTTGGGGCCCTTCATGGTGAACATGAGCACGGGTGCACTGTGGGGGTGGGAGAGGCAGCTCAGGAGGGAGCCAGAAATGCCACTGACCAGTCTCCTCTCCAGCCCCGAGCATGCAGGGAGGGAGGTTGGACCAAATGACCTCAGGCTTCTTCCTGCTCAGAAGCAGCCTCTCTCCCTGCCTCTCTTAGCCTGGGCTGACAGCTGAGTGACAGCCCCGTTCTGGGAGGACATCTAGATGTCAGTTTCTGGTGTGTCCTGGGAGCTGGAGTTCAAGCAATTTCACCCTTCCACCTGCCCAGCTCTGAGCTTGTTACTGAGCTGGCTCAGAGGGCATGGAAGGTGTGGGGCTGTGGGTGGGCAGTCTGCCGGTCTCGGCCTCACAGCCCTGCTGCTTGCTCAGTCCTGAGCTGTTTCCATTCCCTTCCCCTATCATGCAGTTCAAGGGCAGAGGTAACGGCTTCACCTTTGCACTAGGAAATAATGAAAGAAAATTTTCCTTTCTTAGTGTGCCACATCTCTCTCTCTCTCTCTTTTTATTTTAGTTTTTCCGAGACAGGGTTTCTCTGTGTAGCTTTGAGCCTTTCCTGGAACTCACTTGGTAGCCCAGGCCAGCCTCGAACTCACAGAGATCGCCTGGCTCTGCCTCCCGAGTGCTGGGATTAAAGGCGTGCGCCACCACCACCTGGCGTGCCACATCTCCTTTTGGTCTTTTGAGACAGGGTCTCTCTACATAGTCCTGACTATCTTGGAACTCACTACATAGACTAGGTTGGCCTTGAACTGACAGAGATCTGCCTGCCTCTGTCTCCCGAGTGCTGGGACTAAAGGTGTGCAATACCACACTCAGCCTCCCTTCCCTATTCCAGATGCTGGGATAGAGAGAAACATCTGGAAATCAAGTAGATGAAATAGGTATCTGTCTGTGAGTCATGGAACCAAAACAAAGCCTAGGAACAGACAGAGCTGGGCTTGTTAACTCCTGGTTCCCTGATGACCCTTCCTAAGTTGGCGTCCCATTAGCTACTGGGGAGCATGCCATGAACCAGCACCGAGGTGGCGGGATGAGGCATGGGCACCGGGGGACTCTACGATCAGCCATGTTGCCATACAACTGCATGCTTTGCTTTCCTGGGTCTGGGCACAAGGCTGACGAGTGACCAAGGGGAGGCAGGTGGTAAATGCCTCTGCTCCAAGAGCCAGCTGCCTTCCATCTTCTGGGACTCACCTGGGAATGAAGGGCTGGTCTGTACAGTTCAGCTCCTGGGGGACTTCCTCCCAGCCAACAGGATCATGGAAGCTGGGTTTGAAGGGGGACTCCTCAGAGACGGTGAAGGTGGTGTTGAGGTCACGAGTGGGTAGGGCGAGAGGAGTGGAGCAGTTCTGTAAGGCAGAAGGGCCCAGGGGCACCCGGCTCTTAATGACTGTAGCTGGGCAGACCCGGGAGGAGGGGGAGGACGCCCTTTCTCCTCTGGGGGTTCTGGGCGCAGAGGAAGGCTGGGCCTTAGGTAAAGAGCCCCTCCTCAAGCAGGGGAGGAAGGACTGGCGCTGGCGCTTCGTCTCCTGAGTCGGGGCTGGTGGACTGCCCGGCTCTGTGGGGCTCAGTTTCCTCTTCTTCTTCCTCTCCTCGGCGGGCTTTTGGAATGTCTTCTCTGAGGTGCAGTCAGGTCCAAGTGGGACTCCCAGAGTGTGCGTGAGGCCATTCAGTTGCTTTGCCATGGTCCGGGTGACAGGACCACAGTACCCTGAAGATTCTGAACAGGGAAGGAACGTGCTGAGAAGGGACCTGGGGCTGGCCAGAGAGGAGTGTATAGGACATGGGAGCAGACCCCAGCGGCACAGAAGAGCCCTTAACTCCTCAGTTCTCTTTGGCCTGTTTGTGCATAGAAAGCCAGCCCTTAACTCCTCAGTTCTCTTTGGCCTGTTTGTGCATAGAAAGCCAGCCCTTAACTCCTCAGTTCTCTTTGGCCTGTTTGTGCATAGAAAGCCAGAGTATTAGGTTCCAGTCTCCCACACAGCATACCCCAGCAGCTGAGGCCCCAGCCCATCCTGTGGCGATAGGTGAGCCTTAGAGATTCAACAACACGTGAGACAGGGCAAAAGAGACACTCACTAGACTCTGAACACTCCTGAGCTAGGGGGTGCCCCCTTGCCCGACCAGGAGCCCTGGGGCTCTGAGCCCCAAGGTCAGTGTTCTCCTCATGCACCAACTGCTGCAGGGTCTCAAATTCTGATATCATGTCAGGAGTCAGGAGGTTGGCTGCCTGCAGCAGGGAGTATTGTTGCTGGGCCAGGAACAACACTCGGAGGGCCAACCTGGAACAGAGGGTAGAGAATCTGTAACTTATTGAGACCCAGGCTGAGCAGGTCTGTGTGTTACACACTGTCCATTGAGACCCAGGCTGAGCAGGTCTGTGTGTTACACACTGTCCATTGAGACCCAGGCTGAGCAGGTCTGTGTGTTACACACTGCCCATCACTCTCTATGTGGCTAGTATGCCAGCTCCCTCCTGCCTTGCCCCAGACCAGCTTACCTGCTTCACCCTCCTCCTGGCCATGGATCCTGTTTTGGCATACCCTTACCAAAGGCCAACACCTCCACAGGTAATGGTGGGAGGTGTCACCTATTATACATGCCCTATGACAAAGACAGTGACCTGGGAAATAGAGAAAAGGTGCCAAGTAACCTTGAACTTGGAAGCTCTGAGTTCCTCCTCAACTCTGCCACTTAATAGTGCTGTGGTCTTTTAGGTCTCATGTAGCCCAGAGTGGCCTTGAACACGCTACATAGCTGAGGGTGTCCTTTAACTCCTGATCTTCCCTCCAGTCCCCACCTCCCAAGTGCTAGGATTACACAGATATGTGCCACCACTCCTAGCTTAGAACTATCATGTCTCCCCTCAGGGTAAGACAATAGTTAATAAAAAAAACCCAGGTCCCATTAGTCCTGTTTAAATCCCAGCTCAACACATCCCGTCTGCAGGGTCTTCACTGTACCTGTTAACTACAATCTCAACAACTTTAAGATGGGGTGGCAACAAGTACCACTACATCACAGGGCTGCTGGCAACGTTAACTGAGGCACTGATTTGCGGATTTATTTATTGGTTCTTCAAGGCAGTGTTTCTCTGTGTAGTCCTGGCTATCTTGGAACTTGCCCTGTTAGGACCAGGCTGGCCTCGAAATCAAAGATTCACCTACATCTGCTTCCAAACGGATGGAAATTAAAGGGGTACACCACCACACCTGGCTTTGTTACTATGTTTTGAGACAGGATCTCACCGCATAACTCTGGTTGGTCTGGAACTCAGAGATCCACCTGTCTAGCCTCCCTAGTTCTAGGACTAAAGGTGTGAGCACCACCATACTTGGCCTACGTGACTTATTTTATATGCAGAATATTTAAAGAATGCCCAGCACACGGTGAACTGTTACTTCTGTGAAATGGCGTCTACCTTGATGGAATAAGGGGAGATTAAATACGAAGCTTGTGATTGTGGCTTTGAGAAGACCCTTGAAATGCATGTGGAGATGTGTTTTCTAGCTAATGCTTGGGATCCTGAAAAAGTGTGTGAAAATCAACACACATTTCACATGCACCAGGGGACTATTTAGAGGAAATTCTGAGGGTAATGTGATTATTGATATTGTAAATTTAGATTCTCATAAAGCAAAATTTCTTCCTCTAAGGCACGCCTGTGATAAAAGAAATAAACACAATTACCTTGGTAAGGATTATTCATGGCAAATGATTCATCCTCAGGTAACCACCTGTCTGGACCCCCTGACCCTTCTTCACTGGCTGCAGTCAGTGTGTGCTCAGGAAACACAAACTCATTTGGCAAAGCAGCCTTGAGGCCTTTCTTTGTGAAAGCAGGTAGGACATTAATTAACAAAGACACAGTGAAAACTCTATCTTTTTGAGCCTCTATTATGAGGAAGATCTGAATTTTTTTTTTTTCTAAGACAGGATTTCTCTGTGTTGCTCTGACTGTCCTGCAACTCGCTCTGTGAACCAGGCTGGCCTCAAACTCAGAGATCCACCTGCCTCTACCTCCCAAGTGCTGGGATTAAAGGCATGTGCCACCATGCCTAGCTAAAATCAGAACTCTTTTTTATTTCTTTTTAAGATGTTTATTTATTATGTATACAGTATTCTGTCCGCACACATGCCTGCATGCCAGAAGAGGGCATCAGAGCTTGTTATAGATGGTTGTAAGCTGCCATGTGGTTACTGGGAATTGAACTCAGGATCTCTAGAACAGTCAGTGCTCTTAACCTCTGAGCCATCTCTCCAGCCCGATGTGAACTCTTAAAAAGAGTGGGCATTGGGAGAAATACATGGGCCTGGATGTCAGACGACTCGGGTTGGGCTTGTCTTTGCTCTGTGCCCTAGACAATGGCTACAGCTCCCCAGTTGACACATGGACAGCTGGGCTTTCAAATTAATTTCAAATTCCAGCACGTGTAAGGCAGAACAACTGTTTTGTCTGTCCTGTGTATTGGACCTCATGTGAAGAAAGGATTTTACACCTGGGGTGGTGGCACCTGCCTTTAATCCCAGCATGGGAGGTAGAAGCAGGTGATCTCCGAGTTGAAATCAGTTTAGTCTACATAATGAGTTCCAGGCAGACAGGGTTATGCAGAGAAGCCCAACCTCAAAACACCAACCAACCAACCAAGAAACAAATAAGTAAAATAAAAAAGAAAAGATTTTACAAAAAAAAAAAAAAGTCTTGAAAAACTGAACTGGAAAAAAAACTCTCCAATCTGCTCCAGGCCCTGGAGGCCCAACTCTGAGCTCTAATGAAGTCCAAGGGAAATCACTATTATCTGTCTGGTTGTTAGAGCTTTTCCAAATGCACAGGACAGGACACCATGATGCTCTGCAGCAACTGAGACTTGGGATCCTTTGTCATATTTTATTAGTGTTTCATCTCAAAGAACTTAGCATAAGAACTGTGATTCCATGCCATTAATCCCAGCATTCGGGAGGCAGAGGCAGGTAGATCTCTGTGAGTTTGAGGCCAGCCTGGTCTACAGAGCTAAATCCAGGACAGGCACCAAACCTACAGAGAAACCCTGTCTCAAAAAACCAAAAACCAAAAAAAATTGTGATTTTCAAATCACAAGATAAAGTAACTTGTCAGAGACCACAAAACCACAGGCAGAGCAAACATGGTGACCAAGAGGCCTCTCTTTATAATGGGGACACCAAACAGAAAGACACTGGGTCATCTATGGGAGCCAGTAGTTGGGAGGCCAATGGGGCAGCCCACCCACATATCTCTGCCTCCTCAGGGTCCAGGGAGTTGGCAGCAGGAGACAGATAATGAGCCTTTGATTATTCAGGCCGCAGCATTTTTGCTGAGTCGGGAACAGACACTCCCCGACAAGAAATAAAATTAAGCAGGCCCTTCTGTCCGGAAGCTTTAAATACACTGCCTAGTGTGAACCGTGCAGGGGAGGGGCGAGTGGGGCTGACAGTAGCAACGCAGAGTGGAGGGGATTGGTGCACTGGAGGCCATGGGAAAACGAGAGAAAAGCCCCTCTTTGTGGCCCAGAAGAAATGGTCCAAATCTTTTCCTCTTTGGCTTGAGGGTGGAGGATCTTATTTACTTCTGGAAGAAAAATAGCCACAATCTGTTGTCGAGAATGCACTGGAAAACCTGACTCATGGTTACCCCCTCTTCCGCCTGGGGCCTGGCTCCTCCTGGCTGTACAGGGACAGCAGCTCTCCAAAGAGACTGGAAAGCCACCTGCCCTACCTAGCTCAGTTCCTGCTGTCTGTCAGGGAGGGATGTGTGTGTGGGGTGTGTGTGTGTGTGTGTGTGTGTGTGTGTGTGTGTGTGTGTGTACGTGTGTGTGTGGGGTGTGTGTGTGTACGTGTGTGTGTGTGTGTGTGTGTACGTGTGTGTGTGTGTGTGTGTGTGTGTGTGTGTGTGTGTGTGTGTCTGTTTTGCTGTCCTTGCCTGCTGTTAGGTTGCCAACCATAGCAGAGTAGAGATGGCAGTGAGAAGACAGAGTCCCGGGTCACAGCAAGGGCCAGAAAACAGCCATGGGGGAAGGGTGATGAACAGGGACTTGAAGCTGGGCACGGTGGCTTAGGCCTTTAATCTCAGAACTAGGTAGGCAGAGGCAGGTATATCTCTAAGTTCAAGGCCAGCCTGGTCTACAGAGTGAGTTTCAGGACAGCCAGGGCTGCACAGAGAAACTGTGTCTCAAAAAAGCAAAAATAGAAAGAAAACAGGACTTAAATAAACTGTCAGCTCAGAACCGATGTGCATGACATTCTGAACATCAGCTCCTGTCCGAGGCGGCTAACCTGTCCCTCCTCACTGTGGGGTCTATTGGTGACGAGACACCTACTGCTTAAAATGGTCCCCGTCCAGTTTCTGTGATGAGTGTTGGCTCATGACTGGCTTCGGCTGCAAAGTCACACTAGGCGACCCTGGCAGGTTCAGCTCTGGCATCTGGGTTAGAAAGCAGAGAAGGAGGCATTAGTAAGTAGTGTAGCCAGGATGATCTCCTAAAATCCCTCCCCTGGGCTGCTGACATGGCTCAGCCGACAAGGGGGCTTGCCACTAAGCCTGAAAAAAGATAAGTAAATGTTCACAAATAGAGAAATAGAATCCTCTGTCCCTTCTCACAGCCACTTTCAAACACAAAGCATCTGGAAGACTCGAGACACGCGGACGGAGCAAGGGGAGATGCCTTGATGATATCCCACCAGCCCGAGTCTTCTCAAGGCCCCGGCTTCATACCCACAAGTCCTACCTGCTCGTCCTGTAGGGACTGCTCCTGCCCTGAAGCATTTTCTTCCACAACCCTCTGTTCCTGGGCCTCTGTCTCCAGGTTCTCCTCTTGAAGGGTTCCACACTGTGCATGCGGTACTGGGGTGTAGGACTGGCTGAGGTGCCCAGGCTGTAATGGGGAGCTCGGAAGGCTAAGGAGGAAGTGAATTTTGAGAGGTTTAAGAGGGAGAATAAGCAGAGGGAGGCAGAATGTTTTGGTATCTGGTGGCAGAGTCCATCTGCAACTCTTGAGTGACAAATGGGTGGCCATTGGTGGGAGTGGGAGGTGTCAGAGATTTTTCTGGTTTAAGAGACAATGACACCCAATCCCTGTTGACCTTCTCCTGATGAGGAGACATTGCTCATATGGCTGGGTGTTAGTGCTTCATCTAGGTAACTATTAGTTGCTGGCCCCGGCTAGGAACCCCTTGTTTTAGGTTGAGAACACAGGCAAAGATTCGTAGCCCACCAAGTGGCAAGAAAAGAATGGGGCTCATTCTCTCTGCAGCTGATTTGAGGGCGAGGCAGGAGAGGGCAGCCACACTCACTGTTGTGGTATGCTCAGCTTGGGGGACCGTGGGGAGTGCTGGTGCTGGGCCTGGGCTCCTGCCTCATACGCCTGGAGCTTCTCCCTCAGGGCAGCCACCTGAAACAAGAGCATCCCCATCCTCAGAACCCCAACAGGACCCCAAGCTTCTGGGTCTTGTTCCCTGCCCAAGTCTGCCTCCTCAACTGCTCCTCACCTCGGCCTGGAGCTGCTGGCAGATGGTAGCATATTGGCTGATGTGATGGTCCAGGCTGATCACGTTGCTTTTCAGCTGAGGTGGGTGCACACAGAAGAGAGTTGTTTGTTTATTCAAACAAAAGGCAATGATCACCATGACCACAAGCTGAGTGGGAAGCCTCACTCATGTTACTGTGATTCACTCTCCCAAGTCAGGTAACGGACCAGCGGTCTACTGTAATGTACTGCCTGGGACCACAGCAAAGGGCAGAGGATTGTGTGGGGCCTGAACCCTGACTCTGACCTTAACACTAGCCAGGCAGTGGCCTGCTCTGTAGCAGCTCCACATAAGCATGGTTCACTGCGGAGACAGGCAGGGGAAACCAGAATTCCTCTGCTTTTGTCTGAGTCAGTGTATATGGGTATCGATACTACTTTATTGAAAATAGGGTTCTGTTGCCTGTAGCAAGTCTGGATGTCCTGCCTCAGTATAGCTGAGGTCTTCCTCAGGACAGAATCTTACTGCTTCTATCACAAAGACCATTCATGAGTCCAGGGAACTTTCCTGTGCCCGGAAGATGGGATAGGACTCTAAGGGCTGTCTAGGGCTTGTCCCCACCTCCTCTCAGGTCGGGGCCCCCTCCACATGCAGGACATCCCTGCTGGCATGTACCGTGAGTCTGATCTCCTTGGCACGGTCAGCATATTTGAGGGTGTTGTAAGTATCCTCGTAGGTCAGGCTGGAAGGGCTGACGGCAGCAATCATCACAGTGCGGCAGTTGCCCCCAATGGAGTCCTTGAGCAGGCGGGTCAGTTTACTGTCTCGGTAGGGCACATGAGACTTGCGGCCCTGGGGAGGTAAGTGGATAGCTGGGTTAGACTGCCCTGTGCTGGAAAAGGGACCACTGGTTCAGGTGCTCATCTTCTGTTCTGAAGGGGCTGGGCCTGCTGTGTATTACCTTTGCATCGGCCAGGGCGTTGAGGACATTGATGAGGGCGAGCAGAGAGCGGTTGATGTTGGCACCCTCCCGTAGCCGCTCTCCTTTGGCATGGGTGCTGGATGCCCGCTCTGAGCCAGCTAGGTCAATCAGGCTCATCTTGGCTACTTGAAGAGCCTGGGTCAGTCCTGGAACCCGGTCCCGCTGCTTCACAAAGATCTGGGGGCAGAGGGTAGAAGTGGGGGGTGTAGACATCGGGACCCCCAGTCTTAGGCTGAGCACATGACGCTGCTCACCTGGAAGATGGCATGAGAGCGGGAAGATGTGGCATTGGCATCCGTCGGGTGCTGTGTGCGGCTGCAATTGCCTCTGGTCAGCATCTCTAGTAGCTGTGCGGCTGAGGCTGGCTACAGAGGAGATACCCAGGGAGGGGCTGTGGTCTCACCACCAGGGCTTTTCTCCTCGCAGGAAAGACTGTTCTTCAGAGCCTGTCACCCTCTATTGCTACTCCGCCACCACCAACGTCACCTTAACCGCCGCTACCACCGCCACCACCACCACCACCACCACCACCACCACCACCACCACCACAGCATCCAGGAGACTCCCAAACTGCTATGTGAGGGAACCCCAGAGCACCAATGGAGTTGACTGGCCACACCTGAGACCCAGTGCATACCTGGTGGAAAGAAAGCCCCGGTACCACCACTCCCTTATCAGGGTCCTCACGGATGGTGAGGGGTCCTTTGGGTTCCAGGAGGTCGTGGATCTGCTCATTATATACCTTAGGAAAAAGAACAAGAGGAAGAGACCTGAGGAACAGCACCCCCCTGGGATAGCAACAGAGCAGAGACGAGGGGCACTCGGAGGGGACAGACTCAGAAGAACTGGTGCTGAGACAGTAGCCCTGAGAGTAGCCCTTTGCAGGTTATGTCGGATGACAAGGGCAGGGCGGACAGGTTTCTGCCTCACGTGGGCTCTCACTGGGCTATATCTGTGTGCCCTGGACCCTCTTCCCCAGGTACCACTCCACCCCCTCTTCAAGTGTTCTGAGAATGAAGTATGATGTGGGCCAGAGAGGTAGCAGCCCTACCTCCAGGTAACTGATGAGGACCTCAAATTGTTTTTCTTCCTGACGGGCTTCGAGACGCTTATATAGTTCCATGGTGGTCAGGTACATGATGCCAGGGTCTCCTTCCCTTCCCAGCATGGTGTGAGTCTTCCCGGCCCCAGTAGCTCCATAGGCAAACACTATAAAGGACAAAATGGGAAGAGGGTGGCAGCTGGGCCAAATCTACCTCTCCTAGGGCTGTCCAGCATATTGCCACCAGGCTCGACCTTCTCAAGTCCCTTTCCCCTGCTGTCTATGACCACAGTACCAAGGCTTCTACCACGGGTATTCCCTCAGTGCTCAAGTCCAGCAGCTGTTCTCTCTGGACCTATCCTGGCTCCCTGTAGTCTGTGGAGTCCAGGGCAATAGGATCTTTTTCTTCTTTTCTTTTTTTGGTTTTTCGAGACACAGTTTCTCTGTATAGCTCTGGAGCCTGACCTGGAACTCACTCTGTAGCCCAGGCTGGCCTTGAACTCACAGAGTCCACCTGCCTCTGACTCCCGAGTACTGGGATTAAAATGTGCGCCACCAACTGCCCAGCGGCAATAGGATCTTGATCTGCACTGGAGTTGAGGACTATCCCTTCCTCTCCAAGCTGGGAATGCTTTCTGATGGAAGTCTACAGTTTTTTTTCTTGCCATCATTCTCCTGGGTTTATAGTGCATGTATACATACATACACACACACACACACACACACACACACACACACACACACACACACCCCCTTTCCCTCTAGAGTGTTGTACACATCAAGAGTTCAAAACCATGTCTAACTAACTGGCTCCTACAGTAGACTAGGACCCAGAGGAAAGCATTGCATGGTCAAGTGAATGAATGGAACCCCAAGCAGAGAGATCAGAAGATCCATGGAACTCTTCTCTCAGACAGAAACAGATAGGTAAGCCCACTACCCAGCAGGCAGTTCTCACCTGAGCAGTTGTAGCCCTGGAGGAAGCTGTCAAGGATGCTGTGTGTAGTGTGCTGGAACACATCCTGTTGAGTGGCGGCCTCGCCAAAGACCCGGTCAAAGGCAAATGTCAGGTCTTTGCCCTTCTTCTTGGGGCCATTGTGGGAGCCACTCCATTTTAGGCCAGGAAATCCCCCATCATACTCCTCAGGGTCAAACACCAGCACCCGCTCATCTACCACCTGAATTACAGGCCGCCGCTGACTCTCTAGCTCTCTAGGGGTGGGAGGCCTCACCCGTACGACCACCCGAACCACGCTGTCTTCCACAGCCATCACCATGGCAACACCTGTGCAGAGACATGACTGAGATGAGGACCAAGCCCACTCAAGAGTATGCTTCAGTACTGAAGAGCTTTCCCTCACCTTCCAAGTGGCTGACCTCCACTTACTTTGTCCCCGAGGGAGCAAGACATCAGTGGCAGTATCAATTATTATTATTATTATCATTATTATTTTTAAGACAGGGTTTCTCTGTGTAGCCTTGGCTGTCCTGGAACTCTCTCTGTGGACTAGGCTGGCCTCAAACTCACAGAGATCCACCTGCCTCTGCCTCCCAAGTGCTGGGATTAAAGGTGTGCATCAACACTACCTGTCAACAGTATCAATTAATACACATTTTTCTCACTTGAAATACCACACTTGTCATAGTCAAATGGCTATGTTTCCAAAGGTCTTTTACTGGACTTACTATATTTCCACTAAGCCATTTGGCTTCAGAGCCAGTGAGATGGCTCAGCAGGTAAAGGTGCTTGCTGCTAAGCCTAATCACATAAGTTCAATCCCCAGGACTCCTGCAAGTTGTCCTCCAGCTCCAACACATGCTTTGTATCACGGCCCCTTTTGATAAATAAAATGTAATAAACAATTTGTCTATACTCATACCACCACCATACTTTTCCTACTATTAAACACACTTTAATCGAGTAGCAAGACTCCCTCACTGGACTTTTTTGTAACATCTTAGTTATTCCTAGGCATTTGTTATGCTATTTGTGACTTTCTAAGACATTTTATTGGCACTAGCCCTGGTTATGCATGCCTATAATCCTAGCTACAGGAAAGGAGGAGGTGAGAGACTACACATCTGCCTGGGCTGCAGAGCAAGGTCCTGTCTCAGATAATAAGTAAATGAGAAGGGTGGAGTCAAGTGTCAGTGAAGCTCTGGCTTCCATCCTAGTACCAAAGGGGAAAGAAAAGAAAGAAATTGGAAGTTGGGCTGTAGTGTAGTGGAATACTTATGCTAGCATACATGAAAAACAAAAACCAACAACAAAAAGACATT
The DNA here is from genome assembly GCF_903995425.1 of Onychomys torridus. Classification (NCBI taxonomy): domain Eukaryota; kingdom Metazoa; phylum Chordata; class Mammalia; order Rodentia; family Cricetidae; genus Onychomys; species Onychomys torridus. The sequence goes on from NC_050450.1 coordinate 90,882,902, forward strand.
TCTTCTCCAAAGCAACAAATTTTTTTTTTTTTTTACACTCCTGTCCAATACCTTCCTTTCTTATATTCTTTTTTTCCAGCTGGCAAGCAATTATCTGAAGATCATTTATTGAAGATTTCTTTCCCACCCATTTCAAACGCAAAATTTAACACAACTCATTTTTTATAGAGACATGCACTTATTTGTGGTTTCACTCCTCATTCTGGCACACCGCCGTGGAGTCCTCTGTAATGGACACCTCTTGCACTTTTTCTTGGTTATTCTTGGACATCTTGCCTTGCATATGATTTTAGAATTATCTTGTGAAGCTCCATGAAGAAAATCCTGCTAAGACTTTAATTTAGGTTATTTTTAATTTATAGGTTAATATGAGAAGACTTGGTGTCTTGATGATACGGAAGCTTCCCACCTAGAACTGCTGTCTCTTTCCATGCGTTTACAACTTTATAATCTTCAGTAAAATTTCATAATTGTCCTCTCATGAGTACCGTACATTCTCGATTCGGTTTATTACTAGTTATTACACAGTCTTTGTTATATGGTGAATAGACGCCTTTGAAAATTGCATTTTCAAAACCATATTTTGCCAGAATATTGGAAAGCTTTGAATATCTGGATGCATACCATGCAGCTGCCTAGAATACCAAATATTCTTTTTTTTTTTTTTTTTTAACCAAATGTTCTTATTAGTTCTAATAGACTGCCATTGATTCTCTTAGGCCTTTCAATTAAATGATAATATAGTTGTCTTTGCAAATAAAGACAGTTGCTTTCTATTTTCAGCTGTCTTTATTTGGTTGCCTACACTCTACTGCCCAGTAGGGATGCAGGAATGGGTACTTGGTGAGATGATTTCACGGTGTCTCTCTCTGAATCTGTTGATGCGGACGGTAATACAACAGATTTCCCAGTGTTGATGTGGTAATAATTCCCGAGGTTTCCAGCCTGTGGTCATTTGGTGTTCCTTCACACCTCTGTGCCCGCCTCTTCATTTCACCTTTGAGTTCTGAGGATGCAGGCAGGAGTCAGTGGATTTAACCCAGCTCTCGGGATGTATTAACACAGGGAAGTAAGTAACGGGGCTGTTCCTAAGGGATATGAACAGATGAATGCGTTCCCAATAAAGGCTATATCTGCTGATCAGTCATAATGAAGGCCATTCAGCAAAGTGGGGCTTCTGCTGAGTATTCTGGCCAACAGCGCCGGGTTTTCTTGGGGAACGAGGCAGAAGTGAGCCGATTTGAAATTCCTGTTCCTTCACCCCCTAAACTTAACTTCTTCCCAGCACCAAGCAAGGGACAGCTATCAACCAACAATAACCCTTTTATGTGTGTACAGTCCAGTTTTCGTGCCAGCAGTCCGACTGTCATAATAAACATATTAGCAAAGTGCACACTCTATCAAGGTCTGTTCGAAGCACCGCACACATCCTCTCCTTTTATCTCCACTGCAATCCCACAAGATGGATAGTATTATTACACTCATTTTTCAGCGAGGAATTGAGACAGAGAGGGTTAAGCAACTTGCCCAAGGTTCCAATACGAGTGAGTGATGGAGCCCTTAGCTCCAACCCAGGCAGTCTGACCGCAGAGCCTGCTCTCCTGCCTGATAATGATATTATATATTATGCTCCGATGATCACATGGTTTTAATAGTCCCTTAAGTTTGTATAATAATTATAGTCTCTTTTATGGGACTAGATCATGTGTTCTAAAAGCACTTGCAGATGTATGGACTATATCTGATTTTCAACACCAGAGTTCCTTTTTCTTGTTTCTACATTCACACTCTCAGGAGACCTGCTTCTCTGTGGGAGAAGTAAAGGCAGAGCCTGTCTACACCGGCTGCCTCCCTGGCCGTTTCAGAGGCCCACGGGGAGGGTTCTGGCTGAGGAGGAGGCGCAGAGCAGCCTAACATTCTAAGCAGGAAATTAAAAAGGGCACTGGCAGAGAGTGCGCATAACCTTTACAGCTCTCTCCTCCCCCTCCTGAGGGCCAGAGGGGCCAGTCTGTTTGCCTAATGAGATGTTTTCTTTCTTCCCAAGACAGTGCTGGGGGCACCAGGTGCAGAATGCAGGGTAACACTTGGCATGGGTGCCCCAAGGACACCCGGGTCCTGGTCAGTGTTCTGCATCTGACTGGTGGGGGTCTTTCCAAGAGCCACACCACCCGTCAATGTCACATCAGCTGCCCGCTTTGAGAGCCAGTGAGAAGAGCTACCAATCTGCTCCCACCCCCTGGGGGATGGGAGATTAATGAGAGAACGTTTGTCAAGTTTGCTTTGATCCTCGCTTGGAAAGAGCATTTCAGCCCAAAGTACAAGGGAGATGATTCTTTAATAAGATCTTCAGGGTTCTCAGGCAGGCACACTCAAGTCCTATTTCTAACCCCAGGCAGCTCATTAAAACCCAGAGGCGAGTGTGCTGCTGATCTGGGGCTGGGAAACCAAGATCCAGATGTTTTAGGGGTGGCTTTTTTTGCCCACCCTTGTAGAGACGAGATCAACTTCTGAAGGCCCTGGAGGAGAGTTTCTGCGGACTTGAGGGGATCCCCCTGCAGACGATGGGAGCTGAGGAGGAGAGGAATGAAGAGGTACATCCCTCGGACATCACTGTTACAGGCACAGCTACAGCCCCTTCACTGATTTTTATCATTCCTCATACACTTATGGTAACTCACCCACGCACCCCAGGTATTTGGGGACCTGTCCCAGCATGCAGCAGATTTTGTTCTATGAATGAATAAGGGCTAGAGAACCCAGTCTGAACCCAAAAGCCTAAAAATAAGTATCGTAGCTACATTTACCGAGTGCTTCGCTGAGTGTGTCTGTATGCTAAGTACTCTATGCTAACTGCTTCACAAACGGTTACTTTTAGCATTCTCAGCAACCTCATTCTGTGAATAAGAGTGTTCCATGTGCCCTGGAAGGAAAACAACCCGTTAAACAGATGGTAAGCCAGGCCAGAGTCTAAGCTCACTCAGTGGCACTACTCCATCCTTACACACTACTTCTGCCCTTCCATCAGTTTAGTACGTTTTTTTCTGTCCCACTTCTGGGCTTTGTATGTCCCTCACCTTGGTATCCATATAACAGTGTATTGGTGAAATTATTAAGGCCACTCCTTGTAGTTAAAAGGGAGGTTTATTTTGTGGGGTAACTTACAAATGAAGGGATAGGTTGCAGGGTCTAGCAAAGGTATGGCGCAGTCTGGCTGTGTTCTCTGAAGAACTCTGCTAAGTCTACCTCCTGTGTCTAGCGTCCCAAACCAAGAGAGCACGCCCCTCCTCTCTATCTTGGGTCTTCCACTTCCTCCTCCACCCCGCCTTGTGGGCGTGACCATTACCAAAGCCTCAATGGGGGTTGGAACTTGCAGGCCAATACTGGGATGGCTATCCACTACAACAGTGTGCTACAATAACGGACTCCTCCTATGCATAGCTTGATTTTTAAACAAAATCATAGACTATACTTTTTCTATCCAGGGCTGGGTATTGCACACGCCAGGCAAGCATCCCAGCACTGAGCTGTTTAATAGTTCTGTCTGTTCCCTTAGTTTGTCATTTTCTGTGGTCTGGCTAGAAAGCTCAGTGTGGCCTGGAACTTAAGATCCTCCTGCCTCAGCCTCCCAAGCACTGGGACTGTAAGCACATGCCACCATGTCCCCTTTGCTTGTTCTTTGCCATCTTACCAACCGTCATTTAGTTTCCTTGTCTTACAGTTCTGGCTAGGAATTCTATTACAATATCCAACAAAAGCTGCAATAGTGAGCATTCTCCAGCTTTCCTCATTTTACAAGGAATGCTCTTATTATTTCATACTTTGTTAGTCTAAAGGCATTTGTCTCCATTTCCAGTTTACCTCCACATGCACACACACACACACACACACACACACACACACACACACACACACACACAGACACTGGATGTGGGCGGTGCCGAGGATTGAACTTAGGACCTTGAATATGCTGGTTTCTGGTTCCCAATGTTTTATTTGAAGTTTTAACAACTACACTTATTTTTATGTACTGGTAATTTTAATCATGTTCAACATAATGTCCAGAGTCTTAAGACAGAATGAAAATGTTTGCTTTTCTAACTGACTGTAAATATCTGGGAATTCAGTGGGGGTTTTCATTTGTGTGGAGGTAAATTTTAAACTAATATAATCTCCTCGTTGGCCTTAGATCAATTAAGAAGTTTAACAACTTCTATTTGGGGAGCAACAGGATGGGAGTGCTGAGAACTAAATCACATCCCTGACAACATGCTAGTCATCTTTTCATTATAATTGTGATGCTCTATTTAACTGAGTTCAGTGTATTTTTTTTAATGTGAATTTACTTTTTTTTTTTTTAAATTTGTGTTTATTTGTGTGTGTTTGGTGGTGGGGGGGGCATTTTGAAAGCGTTTCACTCTAACTGGTCTAACACTCAGAGATCCTCCTCTCACACATCTCAGGGACTGGGATTACAGGTGCCAGGGTTACAGAAGTGTCTTACTATGCCTAGCTTGTATTTATAGTTTAACCAATTGTGGAGAGAGAATGTAGTTTATACAATATTATGATAATTATCCACAGTTGCTCTTTGTCCAGATCGAGAAAAGCTTTACAAATGTCTCTAACAATATGTTGTACTTTCTTTAAACAGTACTAGAGCTGGGAATGTAGCTCCTGGGTAGAGTGCTCATGGTCTTGGGTTTGATCCCTAGACTATGAAAAGAAAAAGTACAAATGGATAAATTAGATAATATAAAAAACCAACTAACTGAGAATGAAACACCTTAAAGACCTGTCTGGGGTGATGGGGGGGGGGGTCGAGTTCAATAATGAAATGGGCAGAGAAGAAATGGCATTGACTGAAGGGAGTGGTATTAACACGCTCATTCAGAAAAATGATAGATCTCCGAGTCAGGCTTAACTACTCCATGCCTCAGTTTCTCAATATGCAAATTGTTAAGTAATATTATCTGCCTCACCAGGTTACCGTTAGGCTTGAAGGAGTTCGTTTCAACCTGAAACTGAGTTCATTTAAGTGCCCAACAAATATTAGGCAATACTAGTAAAATATGATACAGCATTTCCCCGAGACGCACGGAACCAATAAGTTCAATAAACGATTTCAAGTTCTTTGGCACAGACCAGGCTCTACCTTTTAAATGTCACGTCAGTTAAAGTTTAACGTTTTTTTAAAAAAAAAAAAAAAAAATCGGTCTTCCTGGTATAACGCAGACCTGGTTTTCTTTCATTCCTTTCCTGTCTGGTTCACAACAGTATTTACTGGGTGCCTTGTAACCAAGTTGCAGCAATCCCCACCCCCGCTCCACGCTCTCCACACACACCCCCCAAACCCACCCCCGGTGCACACGGCTGTGTAATTCACTCTGACAAGATGTGTGGAGAGGAGCGTGGCTACCCCATTCTCTTCCGCAGGGCGTCCCAGCTCCCCAGTTCTAGCAGAAAACCCAATCCCACCTCATGCTACAGAGCAGGGTGCATCTTTCAAAGGAGCCGTGTACATGAGCAGGCTCAACATAGGTCCCGGGCCGTGGACACAGGGGTCGCGGCCTGCTGGGCAACTGATGTGCAGGAAGGGCCCTCCTACATCCCTGTCCTCTCCAAACGAGCGCCGCTGCAGCCGGCCGCAGCCCGGCCCGCGCGTCCGAGCCCTCCGCACCGAGCCCACGGGGCCGTCCCCACCGTGGGTCAAAGCTTACCTCTCGTCGGTTCCCGCCGCCGGTGTCGCTCATGCGTCCCCCCGCCACAGACCGGAGCCCTCGGACCCCGGACCGAGCTTCCCCGCACCCTCTTCCACCCCAACCAACCTTCTTCCGGCGCGGCGCGTTCAAATTAGGCGGTCCGCTCATCCGCGTTTCCCATTGGTCACCGCAGAGCTCGCTGATTGGCTGTTTCCTAAGAAACAAAGACAGCCCGAGGTGCGCCTGCGCGCTTGTTCTCTGGCTTGCTGGAAGCTCTTTGGCAGAGACTGGACTGACCAGAGTTGCCGCCAGAAACCGGTCCCTAGCTGTAATACGAGGGACTGTGTTTCTGTCGTCTGTGTGCCGAGCTCAGCATCGGTTACAGCGAATTCGACAGGATTTTAAATCTGCTTCTGTGGCCTAAATGGGCCTCCTCCTGTCTGTAGTGGCGGTTCCTTTAATCTCATCCCTTCTGGGCAAAGGTAGGAGGATCTGTGTGAGTTCGAAGCCAGCCTGAGCGCATACATAGCAAGTTCCAGGCCAGCCAGGACTAGAACATGAGACCTCTACTTGCTCCCTATTTTCAGTAAACTTGGTCTGTCCTCCTTGTGGCACTGTGTGTAGGTCTGGAGCATATATGGAAGGTAAAGTTTCCTCCACCGCAGCTGTCCACAGGTTAGTAGAATAAGTATTTAATACCTGGTTGACGTGACTCAAACTCTTTATTCACCTAACTGGACCCAAAACGATAGAACAGCACTTAATTCATTGAGGACAAAACAAGAAAACTGAGTGAAGGTGCAGTTACTATAAAGCAACACAAACTATAACGAATCGGTCGTAGCCGGGTGGTGGTGGCGCACGCCTTTAATCCCAGCACTCGGGAGGCAGAGCCAGGCCGATCTCTGTGAGTTCGAGGCCAGCCTGGTCTACAGAGCGAGATCTACAGGACAGCCAAGGCTACACAGAGAACCCCTGTCTCAAAAAACGAAACCCCAAAACAAAACAAAACAAGAAAACAAACTGGGCAATGTTGGCTATGTTAGCTGAGGTATAAAGAGAGGTGAGGGATAGTCTGTTTCTTAGATCTCAGAAGCCAAGATAAGAGCTTTTTTTTTTTTTTCTTTTTTTTTTGGTAAGAAGATCAATTGACCTACAATTAGCCCAATAGGAATTTCAACTCCTAGGGGCTGAAGAGATGGTTCAGTGGTTAAGAGTACTTACTGCTCCTTTAGAGGACCTGAGTTGGGTTCCCAGCACTCATTTTGCAGGGTTCACCCCTGCCTCTAACTCCAGCTCCAGGGGCTCTGACACCCTCTCTAATCTCCCAAGCATCTACATATGCTTACACATACCCACTCACAGACAAATACATGTACACATAATTTTTTTTTTAAATCCTTAAAAAAAGAATTTCAGCTGGGCATGGTGGGGCATACCTTTAATCCCAGCACTCAGGAAGGCAGAGAGCCAGGAGGATCTCTGTGAGTTTGAGGGCAGCCTAGTCTACAGAGCTAATTCCAGGACAGTCAGGACTACACAGAGAAACTCTCTCTCAAACCACACCCCCCAAAAAAAATTTTTTTAAGTGGGCATGGTGGTACATGCTTTTAATCTCAGCACTCAGGAGGCAGGAGGATCACCATGAGTTTAAGGCCAGCCTGGTCTCCATATTGAGCTTTAAGATATCCAGGATAACCTGGATATATATACCCTGTTTCAAGAAACAAAACAAAACACAAGGATTTTAAGGCTTAGGGTTGAACATGTAGCTTAGTGGTAGAGTGCTTGCTTAGTAATCAGGAGGCCATGTGTCTGATCCCCAACACTGTAAACTATATATGTGTGCACCCACAAACTCAAGGCAGGGCTGGCATGGTGGTTCAGTGGTAAAAGCTGCTTAGTTGATGATTGGAGTTTAATCCCTAGAATTCCTCATGTTGTCTATGCCTTCCATATGCCTATTGTGGTGTGCATAAATAAATGTGGGATAATACATAGTGAATAAATAAATAAACAGACCCTAAACCTGAAGACTGTGTGCAGTTTTAGCCTCTGTCTTCTGTGCAGACAAGAAGTGCTTCTTAGCTGGTGTGGTCTACATCTTGTGGGGTGTACATACATCTTACTCCCTGTGACTGCTGAAACAGCCAACCCTAGGTGGTTAGGGGATGCAGAATAGAAGCACATCTGGACACTTTTTTTTTTTTTTTAATTCCAGGGCTCAAAACCGGGACCTGACCTTGCCAGGCAGACACTGTATAACCGAGACATATCCCTTGTCTGTTTAGTTTATACATCCTTCACACCAAAGTTTGGCATTAGATGCTTCAGAAATAGACTAATTTGGGGGACTGGAGAGATACTGGGTGATCTTCCATAAGACCCAAATCCAATTCCCAGCACCCATATGGCCACTCACTATGGTCTGTAACTCCAATCCCAAGGACTCTGACGGACCCTCTTCTGGCCTCCATGGACACCAGGCATGCATGTGGTACACAGACATCCATGCAGACAAAATACCCATACACTATGCGTGTGTGTGTGTGTGTGTGTGTGTGTGTGTGTGTGTGTTTAAAGAAATAGACTAATTTGAAAAGGTCCTTGAATCAAGCCCATCATTCTGTTATTCATTCATCTATCTATTAGTAATACTGAGAATGAAGCCCAGAGTCCCAGGCATACTAGGGAAAATGGTCTCCCATTGAGCTATAGCCCTAGCACTTCATTTTAATTTTTATTTTGAGACAGAGTCTCACTGAGTTGCTCAAGCTGCCCTTGACCTCACTATCCTCCTGGTTGACCTTGAACTTAAAATCTCCTGCCTCAGCCTGACAAGTGGCTGGGCTTACAACCTGTACCATCAGGCCCAGCTTTAAGACATCATTCTTACCATCTTAAACCCAGTCTAACCTAGTCCAGAGGCCAAGCATCGTGAGAGCTAAAGAGTCCATCTGCTTTATCATGGAGCTTCAGAGGAATGGCAGCTTCTAGATCAGGGCAGGACAAGGGAACAGAGAGCATGAAGCAGTGAGAGGGGAGGGATGGGGTTGAAGGAAAGGCTTAAAATGCCATGGAAAGGGGTTAGTGAAGTATGAACAGTTGAAGATTAATACAGAAATGAGATTATCTGGGGAGATGGCTCGGTCAGTAAGTGCTTGTCACCCAAGCATGGCTCCCTGAGTTTCATTCCCAGCACCTACGTAAAAAGCTGAGCATGGGGCATGGACTTCTGATCCAGGTGCTGGAGAAGTGGGGACAGGTGGACCCCGGAAGCTCACTGGTCAGTTATCCTAGCCGAATGAGAAATTCCCAGCCCCTGGTGAGCAACCAGGTCTCAAAAAAAACAAAAAACAAAAAACCAAACCAAACAAACAAAACAAAACAAAACAAAGTAGGGGCCAAGTGTAGTAGTAGTGCACACCTTTAATCCCAGCAGAGGCAGATGGATCTCTGTTCTCTGCCAGCTTGGTCTACATAGAGAGTTCAGAGCCAGCCAGGCTATCTGCCTATCTGTCTGTCTGTCTGTCTGTCTGTCTGTCTGTCTGTCTGTCTCAGAGATATCGCTTTGGGAGCTAACGCCTGAGGAAGAGAATGGTGCAAGATGGAGCAAAGAGAGAAACTGTGCTGAGCTCTCTGAAGATGGGAGGATACTTCAGAGTGGTCTTTTGTAGGGCAGGAGGACTGAGCAGGGAGCCCAGGCCTCAACGCCCTTGGCAAAATCAGATGTGGGAGCGAGGTATGAAGAGACAGGGTAAGACAAGCAAGCAAGGCACTCACATTGGCAGAGGTAAATCCCCCAGGAGAGGGGTCTTTCAGGCAGCTGGACATGATCTTCCGGCAGCACTTCCAGCAGTTGGGGGAACAGGTCCTTCCACCGTGAAGGATACCTGGGAGGGGCCTCGCAGTGCCCATCCGACCATCACAGAGGAAAAGGTAGGAGTTTAAGGAGGGCAAGAGATGTTTGAGATAGCCAACGTTATGGCAGAATGGTTCTTATGTGGCTGGCACAGTGTCGTGTACTAAAGGAAACATGGAGAAGCCCGAGTCTGACTCTGGAGACAGGTGACTACTGGAAGGCTTCATGGAGGAGCAGGCAATGGACCTGGGCTTTGAATAGTGAACAGGGATTCTGTGGGCAGCTGCAGTAGCCAAGGGTCCTTGCAGATCCCTCTCTACATCTGGTCAGTCAGTCAGGGGCAGAGATATGCAGCTCTCATGGCCTTGGTAGTGTTCCTGTCCAGGCTGGAGCTTCCTGCTGAGGGAGCTAAGGGACTTTTACCTTGGGGACCCGGGGAGAAGCCTTCAGATTTGCCCTTCACCAGCTGGAAGGAGGCATCACAGAAGGCATGCTGGGTGACTAAGGGGAGGGAGAGCTGCTCAGTCTGGGATGGAAGAAGAAACACTATCACCCCACAGCACAGCTACAGCAACAACCCCGGGGCCAGGGGCTCAGATTTCAGAGACCAGCATCCTTGTAAAACAAGAATAAGAACAAAGCAGCAGGGCGGTGGTGGCGGCACACCACCCCAGCAGTCGGGAGGCAGAGCCATCTCTGTGAGTTCAAGGCCAGCCTGGTCTACAGAGCGAGATCCAGGACAGACACCAAAACTACACAGAGAAACCCTGTCACAAACAAACAAGAACAAAGCAAGCCCCACACAGTGTAGCTACCTCAGAGCGACAACTCCTACTCACAGCTGGAGGAGCTGCCCTTGCCCTCACAGGCCACCATGCTGTGGGTGTCCCTGTACTGTCCCCACGGGTATCTTCAATCTAGTGTTCTGTTTCTCAACCTTCTGATGCTGTGACCCTTTAAGACGGTTCCTCATGTTGTGATGAGCCCCAACCATAAAATGATTTTCGTTGCTACTTCATAACTGTAACTTTGCTACTGCTCTGAATCGTAATGTAAATACCTGTTTTCCAATGGTCTTGGGTGACCTCTGTGTAAAGACTGTTTGACCCCCTCAGAGGGGCTGTGGCCCATGGGTTGGGAACCACTGCTTTAGTAGCTCTTGTCCAGCTCCTTGGCACCAAGCAAAGGGTTTGTCTATAGGTAGATGTTCAGCACTATTTGCTGAAGTGAACAGAGGAAATCCAGACAGGAACATATGGAGGTCTCGGGGTATCCTTGTACTCACCCCAATTTGGAAGCCACAGAGCAGAAGGATAGGAGAGTCCAGAATGGAGACTGAAGAATGCATTCTGAATACTTAACTCTACCTCATGCATCCCCCATACCAGATCCTCACCTGCGAGTCCCACACTCACTTGGTTGTTATCAGGCTAGAAAACAAACGACCCAGGTATCATCACCTTTTAGGAAGCATCATATTAATCCCAGGCACTGACATACAAAGAACAGTAAATCTCGGGGCTCGGGGCTTGGACTACAGCAATAACAACACATATACATGTTTCTTCATAACTTACAAAATAGGGTCTCATTCACTCCTCACGACAGCCTTTCAAGTAGATTTTGTTATCCAGCCCCGTTTTGGCGAGGAAACAAAGGCTCAGAGAAATGAAATGTCTTTTCCTAGACCATCTAACATGGTTGGGACTTGAACCAGGTCTTTTGTCTCCCTCCACTCCGGTTTATCCTCTAGGTCCTGTGATCTCTGGTTCTAGCGCTGCCCTGGGCAGCCTTTTCTGGGCCTCTGTTTTTCCAGCTGTGGAATGGAAGCCACCCATTGGGTGGCCTTGATTCTCAGTTTCGGTATATAAGACAACTGGGCGGCATGTGGAGAATCCTGGGTGGGAGAGTCCTCTGGTCCCTTTTCACTTTCAGCCACTAGCTGTATTTCTCAGTAACCCTTCCAGTCCCTTCCTGTTCCAAACACATACAGACTTTTCACTTCCACTTTATTATCACCTCATTTGTAGAATTTTAAGGTTCGTTACCTGGGAGCTAGGAACTCACACCTCCAATTCTGTTTTTCATATATACCTTCATCACGTGTGAAAAAAAGCCTTACTAACAGCATCTAACCTGTCACAGCTTCGTCTGGGGGGCATCTAGATCAAGGAACGCAGACGGCACCAGGGCAGGGGAAACAGCATGGCTGGCCGCAGTAGGGAAGCCTCTGGACTCCTGAATGTGCTCTTGGCCTTTGAGGGTCCCGGGGCTGTAACGGTCAGCAGAGCAACAACCAGGGGCAGAGCTGCTTTGAGTAGTTGGCCACCTTCTCTGGGTCCATAGTTCCTGCCTCTTCCCTTGCACCCCTAAACTCCTCCTCGAAAAGCTCCTGTGCCTGCCCAGCTCCCCCAACCTCCTGGACACTTGTCCAGGATTGATTGTCTGGGCAGCTCCCCCTCTGAGCAGTAAATGAAATATTGGTTACCAGGAGTGAGGCAGGAGCCAATTAACCCCTAGACCTCGACATGGCAGATGTGTTTGTAGGAAGCTGAAGTGGAGAGCCGAGTGCACCTGCCTGGCCTTCCTGCAAAGTCATCCAATTAGGGCAGCCCCCAGCAGCGGGTCCCACTGCCCACTCTGGACCCAATAACCTCAGAAACCAGGGTGATACCAGCACCTACGGCTGGCAGCCGCCTGGCTATAGAATGGCCTGCCTTTCCTGTGTGAGTGAACTCTGGGGATACCTCACTCTCCTCCTGACTGGGACATTCTTCCTTAATCAATCACACGCCTTTCTAAAGGGGAGGGGGTAACCTGGGGAGAGTTCTTGCTTCCATTCTCTAGAGTGGACTCACATCCTGCCTGTCCAGACTTCTTCTACCTCTTACCCAGCTCTGCCCCGGAATATCTCCATACCTAAAAATCTGCACCATCGGCTTCCAGAGAACTCCGAACTTCAAAGGAGGCAGTCTTGTCTTCAAGGATACCCCACCTCACAGGTAGAAACTGTCCCCTCATCTCAGAAAGGCCTAGACGAACAGAAGAGTAAACTTGTGCCTACCCACAGAACTAGTGGGGGCCACTACCACTACATCGAGGGATCAAATCACTGTCTGCAGCTGATACGCCTCTCTCTGTCAAGGAGCTAGATGCAATATGAAAGGAAAATACAGACTTTGAGGTCCCATTAGTCTAATGCAGGAGACACAAGTCTTGCCTTCAGAAAACTTCCCAGTCTGAATAGGGGAGACATAGCTCTTGCCCTCATCAGCTGTCTCCCATCTGAAGGAGAAAACAGATTTTTGTCCTTAGGGAGCCACTGTTCGATGGGGAAGACACCTTCTAATAGATTCCCTTGTAGCTCAGATGTTGCCTAAATGCAAGCAGCTGGCATCACAGGACATTCCTGGAGCTTTGCAAAGGTAGAAAAACTCTTTGGCTTCGGTCCAGTCTTAGGTGTGCCGCCAACATCCTACCTGGCCATGGGCAAGTCATGAGTCTGTGAGTCCTCATCTGCAAGAAGGGGTACTTCAGTCCCATCTCTCAAAATGACATGAGGATTATCAAGTCCCCAGAAAGAAATGCAAAGCAGCCAGCTAGCCAAGCGCTGACTGTAGACATAATCAGCATGCTTTGGGTTGTAACGGAAGTCCTGGGATAGTCCTTATGGCCTCCAGGTTAGGGCGGGGCGGCCCTTCTACCCCTCCCACCACCCCTCCCCATGCCAAGTATGGTCACTGGGTAATTCTGAGTCAGTGTGGCTATTAAAGAGTCAGAGGCAGCTGTGGGCATCACGGGGGGACAGGAGGGGTGCCTTCTAATCTAATCACACTTCCCATGGAGACTCTAGTTCCATCCAGAGCTGCCAGGGGTTTTATTGGGTTTGTGGGGTCCTGCAGATTTCAATCTCCAGATCCCACAGGGAAGGAACAAGCATTAAACTAATTTTATTAAATGGCCACAGCTGGCAGTGTGTGTGTGTGTGGGGGGGGGAAATAGGGGCGAGAAGGAAAGATAAAGAAAGCCATTCAAATCTGCTAGCCATGACAAGGGTCCAGACAAGGGTCCATACACGGGGCCTGGCCAGGAGGGTGGCTACCCTCCTTCCTGTCTCTCCAGCTGAGCCAGTCTGGCGAGCCGGATGGGACCTTTCCTCAATGTAGAGCCTTGGCATTCTCCAAAAGCCCCAGCCCATGGCTGCGGCCCATGGCAGATGCTTATGAATGCATCAGGCAGGCCTCTGTAGGGCTGGGGTGGAAGGAGAAGGAAGGGGTGGGGTTACCCCAACTCGAGCTTCAGCTCTGCTTTGAATGTGCCAGTTCCTTATGAATATGGAACACTGGGTAAGAGCACTGTCCTTGGCTCAAATATTGGCATTTGCCTGTTGTAAGTCCTGTGGTTTGGCAAGTTACATAACCTCTCTGAGCTTCAGTGTCTATCTAAAAGTCAACAAAATAGCCAGGTGTAACACAGTGCCTCTGTAGTCCCACTGAGAAGCTGAAACAAGAGGATCACTTGAGCTTAGGAGTGATGTGAGTAAGTAACCTGGGTAAGATGGTGAGCGAGACTCCATCTCAAAGTAAATGTATCATTAAAACGGACAAAACAGGCCGGGCAGTGGCGGCATACAACTCTAATCCCAGCACTCTGGAGGCAGAGGCCGGCAGATCTCTGTTGAGTTCAAAGCAAAGGCAGCCTGGTCTACAGTGCGGGTTCCAAGACAGCCAGGGCCATTACACAGAAAAACCCTGTCTGAAAAAACAAACAAAAAACAGACAAAAGCATCTATGGACATGGAAGCTTTCCAGGAACCTGTTTTGCACCTCACACATATCTGTGAGGAAATATTTATGAAATGTCTACAGTGTCTGACATACGCTGGATGTTTTTTTAAAATATTAGCTATAATTATTTAGAAATGCCCTATTTGTGTGTTACAGCTTGCCAATTACAAGAACTTAAAAGAGGCATTGGCACCGGGCGGTGGTGGCACACGCCTTTAATCCCAGCACTTGGGAGGCAGAGGCAGGCAGATCTCTGTGAGTTCGAGGCCAGCCTGGTCTACAGAGCAGAGTTCAGGATAGACACCAAAACTCCACAGAGAAACCCTGTACCCTGTCTCGAAAAAAAAAAAAAAAAAAAAAAAAAGATAGAAAGAAAGAAAGAGGCATTGGCAGGCCAAAGAGACTCAGTGTAACCCACGTACATCCACAGAACTTAACAACCCTGTCACTTTAATCTCCGTGGAAGAAAACCTACCCATTCACCCAACTTGGGTGAGAGAGTATCTGAAAGCATTCTGCAAACTTTAAAATGATGTAGCAACAGGAAGAGCTATGTACTTTGAGCGTGTCCAATCGAGGGAAGTGGGTCTCCTTTCCCACATTTTACTGATGAAGAAAAACAGAGGCCCAGAAGTAGTGATTGGAAGGTTAACCAGCTTTTAGTGCAAAGCTTGGTCCTTTCTGTGGCTTTCACCAGCCGGAGAGTGACTTGCATCACATGTGACATCACAGGAACCTAGGCTCTCCACTTACAAAGTTGTCTGTACCTTGTCCCCAATGCAAAAATGGCACTTTACCACTATGTAAACTGTAACTGAATCGCTTCCCACTCCAGCTGCCTACTTGGGCTGTGGTGAGCATTGGGCCTTTTGGCCCTTCTCCCAGAGCAGCTAAGACTCCAGCATCTGGTTGTCCCCAGAAAGTTTTACCATACTCCTTCCCAGGCTAGAGGACAGGGTCCAGGGCACCTTCTACAGACTTCCCCAGGGCACAGACTGAAAGCCCCACGGGGTGGAAATGTTTTTATTATAGCTTTGGTCAGACCAGTTGCAGCTGTTCCAGGGTTTTGTGGGTGCTGGGATGTTATCCAGCCCCTAACCCGCTCCTCCCCCCCGCAGGGGGGTCACCCCTCAGGAAGCAACCGTGCCAACTCCCCGCCCCCCAAGACCGGGGCTGGCTGGCAGGAGGGGGTGGGCAGTAAACAGTCTTATTATACACATACACAGTGCAGGCTGGCACCAGAAAGGCAACCTGCCACCCGGGCCGGAACTGCGTGCGGGTGGGGAGGCGGGGAGGCGGGGAGGGGGACCTTTGCGCTCCATGAAGTAAAGGCCTGGACTAGGTGGTGGAGGCGGGCTAGGGGCGATTCAGCCTGGACCAGGCAATTTGAAAATGAGTAGGGAGTGGGTTCTTGTTTGCTTCTCCCTTAGAGGGGAGCCCCAGGGATGAAGAGCCACGGATGGAAAGGGGTGCGGGGGCTCAGTCTGAATAGATGATGAAGCCAGAGAAAGTGCTGTATTTGTTGCTGTTGCCGCCGTGCGCTTTGCCTCCATCCAGCTTGATGAAGACCTCATCGCCTGCGTCCAGGTGCAGGATCACGCTGTTGCTGGCATAGTCGTAGTTCTGGTCTGCATCCTGGGCAATGGCGCTGGCCCGTACCTACGGGAAGTGAGGGGCGGGGGGGGGGCGGGGGGAAGGTGGGGTTAGGGATGGGGAATGGGGCAGTGTGAGAGGGGAAGGAGGTGAGGCAGCCACATGGTGAGGATCTGGAGGCTCTAAAGCCCAGCTTTCCAGCCATTCAGGACTTCGGCCTGCTCTCCGTCATCCCACCCTACCCCCTTTTAATCATGCATAACATTTTTGGGGGCAGACATAGAGGAGCCCTGGATTCTAGGGCAGGGCACATCTGGGCCCAAATTTGAGGTCCAGATGGAGTCGTCCTCTGTAAGTCCTGCAGGTCTTACCATCTGCCTACTGCCCACCTCAGTGCCCCCAGGGTGGCCCAGCTGGGAAGTCCTTCCTTGCACAGAGGGCTGCCTTGTACTGCCTGAGATGAAAGATCTTCCTCTGTCCTTAGCATTCCTTCCTCTCTGCTTCAATATCGACGATGGACAAAGGATGCAGCTTGGCCAGAGTGGGGCAGCCGGGGTAATACCAGACAGCCAGGAAGGAGCTTTCCCAGAAGCAGGGCGGGGCCTTTGGTCCTATCCAAAGCTTTCTCCAGAGTCTCTCTCACCTTGACACTGAGACTCGAGGCCTGGTAATTCTTTCCCCTTCTGGGCTTTAATTGACTTCACTGCCCAAGGCCTCCGGGAGTTGGAGCTATATCCCTGTGACTATTGCCCTGGCCAGAGGACTTCTAACGCTTGGTGTTTCATCCCAGGGTAGCAGAGAGGAACAGGATGGGAGGAAAGGAATTGGGGCCTTACATTCTCTGTGGTCCTTGTCTTGAAGGGAGATGAGGACAGGAGGAAACAGCTCAAGGGAAGCACTAGCATTTGAGTTTGAAGGCTGCTGTGACTTGTGGAGGCTCTGACATTGGGGGAGGGTGCTGGTGGCTGAATTATCTGTGGACATTTCTGAGGCATCAAGAGAACTAAGCTTTAGGACCTAGGGTCTCCCTAAAATAAAGGGAAAGGAACAGAAGAAGAGGGGATGGAGAGTTAGTTCAGTGGATTAAGACCACTGGCTATTCTTCCAGAGGACCCAGGTTCGATTCCCAGCACCTACATCACAACCGCCTGTAACACCAGCTCCAGGGAATCCTGTGCCCATTTCTGGCCTCTAAAATCCATCAGATGCACATGTGATGCACAGACATACATGCAGGCAAAACACCCAGACACATAAAGTAAATTTTAAAAATTAAAGGGAGAGAGAGAAAGAGAGAGAGAGAGAGAGAGAGAGAGAGAGAGGAGAAAAGCCGTCCCCTGGATTGTGAGTTGCAGTGGGGAAGGTTACATTGAACAGGGTCCTCAGGCAGGCTTTTCCACAGTCCTCTCTCCTTCTCTGAAGGCAACTTCTGGAGCCTCCTAACCCAAGACTAATGTCTAGGCTGAAGCCAAACCATAGTTGGCAGTGCGGGGAGCGGGGGCAGTGGGGGAGCTGAGGGAACCATAACTTGGGGCCATCCTTGCTAAACAGCTGACTCAGCAGCAATGCCATAACCAAGACGGTGCAGCCCCCTTGAATGCAGCTCTCCTAAAAGTCAGTGTCCTTCCAGCCCGTTACCTCTCCTTAACCTCTTCCCCAGCCTGGGCTGGAACTATGCGAATTATAACTGGGGAAACATCTTCTAAAAAAAGTGGCCGGGCGGTGGCTGCACACACCTTTAATCCCAGCACTCGGGAGGCAGAGACAGGTGGATCTCTGTGAGTTCAAAGGCCAGCCTGGGCTACCAAGTGAGATCCAGGAAAGGCACAAAGCTACACAGAGAAACCCTGTCTTGAAACACCCCCAAAAAACAAAACAAAACAAAAACAAAGTGGGAGAAAGGGCTGGTGAGCTATCTCAGGTGAAGGTGCTTACTGCCAAGCCTGATGACCTGAGTTCAGTCCCCAGGAACCCGCACAGCAGGACAGATCTGACTCCTGAAAACTGTCCTCTGATCTCCACGCCAAGAAGTGTCATGTCCTCACCTCAATAAATATAATGAAATATATATAAAATATATATAATGAAAATAATATATAATGAAATTTCAAAGGTGGGCCTGGAAGTAGTGGCCCATGCCAATTATTCCAGCACTCAGGAGGCAGAGGCAGGTGGATTTCTGTGAGTTCAAGTCCAGGCCAGCCAGGGCTACACAGAGAAACCCTGTCTCAATAAACAAACAAACAAATAAACAAATAAATAAGGTGGGAGGAAATAAGGGAGAGACTGTTTATACAAGGCCTCGGTTTCTCTGTCTAGAAAATTGGATGAGATGGCCCTATCTCCTGCTGCCACCTTTACAAAAGCCTGTGGATGGTAAAGAAAAAAATTAAGTCTAGATAGGGCTTTAAACTAGTAGAGAAGAGCTGAGAGCAAGCAGCCAACCTCTGTATTGTTCCCTGGGCCCTAATCCTGGCAGTATTTATTATTACACGTGCACTTCATTATCTTTGCTAATAAATTACTACTAATAACAATTATTTTTATTACCCAGATTAATTTAGCCTTAACTCATTAAAACAGTGTGCTCTGTAATAGCCAAATCCATTAGAACACAGTCATCCGTCAACAGGAATCTCCTGGTGATGTGACAGGCATCAGAACTGTTATGTTTATTATTTATTCATCACCATGATTGTTGCTGTAATTATCCTAATTATCCAAGGAAGCAGCAAGAATTTATGCCCTTCCATCCTTAGCCAGTGGGGGATCCTGAAATGGAACCCAGGGGTCCCAATTCTCTACTCCAGACGGGAAGCCGTTGAGGCATCCAACTCCTCTTGGAAGCCCTAAGAAAGATGGGGGAATTGAGGTTGCCATGGAAGCCAGAAGGCAGCCTGTTCCTTGTCGGGAGAGATTGCCAAGAGAAGAAACTGAGGCAGTGGTTGGACCAGGGGAACCGAGATGCTAGGCTACCGTCAGGGAAAGCGCGCCCGTCCCCAGTCTATGCTGGGGGTCTTGGATATGTAGGTGTGGATCCCCGAACTTGCCAGCCTGGTTCATAGAGGACTGTTGGCTCATCCGTTTGCTGGGTCCCTTCTATACTAGGCTCTGTGCTGTGAATAGGACCAGAAGTTAGAGAGAACAGTGGGGTCTCTTTCTCACTCCAGGTGAGAGGCAGATCCCCGGGAGTTTTTTGTTTGTTGTTGTTTTTGTTGTTTTATGACACAGTCCTCAATTTATATACCTCTATCAGCTTTTGTCCTCCCGCTTCACCCATGTATAGCACTCACCTCCCCACGTCCCCTCCCCTGGACAAACAGCACTCTGACCACTGGCATGTCCTCACACAGCCTCTGCCTGTAGCCATGTTTATCAATTCTGTGTCCACCCTGACCTGTCTGAACAGCTCAGCCGCCCCTAACCTAGAACCCTCTCCTCCTGCTCCTCAGCCTAATCACTAGTGCCAGGTGCCATCAGATTGGGGATGTTGATGAAAGGCTATCCCTGGGGAGGGAGGGCAGTGGACCTTAGACAAGGGTCCGTAGGCACCAGGCACGCCGATGGCAAACCCCTTTCTCGACTCATCTTGCCCAGGGAAGGACCAAAGGCCAGAATTGGTCTGCCTTCTCAAAGGACTGGAGACCTCTTTGCAAGGGGGAAACTAGGCACTCGACGCCCATGGTGGCCTATGGAAGGCAGAAGCTCCTCTCCTCTTTCCACCCATTGCACAGCCCGGTCATAGTTTTCTCTGCTTAGTTCAATGTTCTCACCTACCTCTGAGCCAGCCTTCCTCTACATTTGACCTTTTCCTTCCTCTTTAGTGGTATCTCCCAACCTGGTGAACCCGGGTTCAACATCCTTTTCTTCCTGCCGTGTGGTTCTGAGAGGACCGACCCACTGAACCCCTCTCTCAGACAACCCATCTTTAATGTAGCACCTATTGAGTGTTATTGTACGGCCACATCTACAGTCCCTGCTACATAAGCCTTAAAGACCTAGAGCGTTAAAACCCTTGGTGCCAAACAAGCCTTGTTGCCTGCAGGGCGTCTCGACAAATATGTGGAATGATGAACGAGGTTCAGCGAGCCTCTTGGGCAAGCTGGAAGAAGTCACAGAGGATCTGGGGGAGGAGGCCACAGAGTCCATTGTTGTTCTTAGTCTTTTTTGTTTTGTTTTGTTTTTGTTTGGGGGATGTCTTGAGTAACTGTTAATGTGTGGAGTCTTTGAAACCCTAGAATGGCCCTAGGTGCGCGTCTGGCAGCCTGGGGTCCTCTCACCTTGTGAACTCTTCTTCTCTGGCTGTGCTAACACCCAGGCTCGGAGGGAAGGAAGAGGTTTGGGGAACGGCTTCAATTCCCAGACACTAAAGCCAGTGACTGCACTACAAGTACCTGCCATCTTAGGAGCCTCCTCGGCCCAATGCTGGAATCCTGCTGGGACCCCTGTGGCGGGGCAGAGTCCAAGGGCCTAGTAACCACTCTTCAATCCCAGCAAGCCCCAGTCCCCTAAACCTCGTCTTTGGGCCAGCCCAAACTTTCTTTGAGGAAGGAAGGAATGCCATCAATGAAGGTGACATTGCTGCATGCCTTATTGGTGATTAATAAGGGGACTTGTGGGGCTGTCTGCAGAACTAGCTTTTGCTGGATTCCAGGGCCTTCCCATTTGGTCAGGAACCAAGGACAAAGAGGAGAGACACCAGAAGCCTGACAGACACACATGGGAGAGAGACACAGCAATAGAGAAGGTCGGTGATGGGGGGGGGCGGGGGGGGGGTTGGACCCAGAGAAGAGAGACAGAGATGAATGGCACGTTCCGGGAAAGAAACGGTCAAGAGGCAGAAACCATAGAGCGGAGTGGGGGGAGCAGGCAGAAGAAAGAAAAGAGAACAGACTTCCATGCAGATAGGCTTTCTGCCCATTCTCCTGTCCCCAAACTTTGCAGATCCCAAAGCGGGGTAGTGCTGCAGTGGGAGAGGTTCTGGGAAGATCTAGAGTCTCAATCGCAGGGGATTTCTTCTAACTTTCACTTGCCGACCTCAGTTCTGACCCTGGCCTCTGAGAAGGGAAGGTTCAGCCTGACCACGCCCCCGGGGTGGGGCTCATGTAACCCCGAGGTGAGAACTCTGGGAACTGGGAACCCAGGGTGGGTGATTCCAAGGAAAACGCGGTGCGCCCGCGGTCTCTGTCTCTGACACACGCACTCCGGGGAACAGAGAGGACCCTTCCAGCTCCCTATCTTCTAGGATAGTGGAGAAGTTGGATCTGTAGACCTTAAGGAGGGGAGTTTCTATCACTCCGCCCCGCCCCTGGAGGAAACTTTTCCCCGGAGGCGCTGGATAGCTCTGATACTCTGGGAGAAGATTGCGCATTCCAGGAGGTTTGCAAAGGGTATCAGACCAGCTCGATGGTTCCTTCTCTAGAGGCAAAAATGTACTGCAGCTAAGGCTATTGGGCGCCGGACTCCCTCTGCCTTTGTGCCCAAAACATTTCCTGCAGCCCTTTTCCTCCTGTGCGCACAGCCACTCGGCTTAGCGCGGAGACTGCTTCTCCTTATCGGTGCCCTAGAGCACACCCTTGCTGTTCTCTTAAAGCCAGTCGGCGTCAGCTTGAATTTTAGCTCTCAAGTGAAATCAGCCTGAATCAGCCTCCCAAGGGCCAAACCCCCAAGGACCAGCCCGTGCGCCCTAGAGCCTTATGATCTGACTAGTTGGATTTATCTTTACGCATTTCCACTCCTCGGGCGCCCTGTAGCATTTGCCTTAGAACTCAAGCCCAAGGGCTGAAGAGTCAGGGGTGCCCGTTAATTGCAACCATTCTTCACGTGATAGTTAAGGGGGCCGCTTTAGGGTCTCCACCTACGCCTGCCTGGTGTCCCTGCCGACTCTGATCCAATACGCATTCTCCTTGGGGCTCCCTGGGTGCCCTGCCCCCAGGTCAGCCCCATGCCCCCTCATGGCCCACCTGGCCGTTCTTGCAGAGGTCCGCCCACATACTGGTGCCGTCGCCGCCGCGCATGAGGACGTGGTAGGTGAAAAAGTAGGTGCCAGGAATGTTGCATGTAAACTTGCCGCTGGCTGCATCGTAGTTGTTGCCTAGGTTGGTGACCACGTCGTCAAACTTGAGCACCTCGTAACCCTCATGAGGGTTCTTGAGGCCGGCGTAGAAGGCCACGCGTGGCACCGTGGTATAGGTGGCCGTGCTGATGGCGCCGCTGCCTCCTGAACCCGGCAGGCCAGGAGGGCCAGGCTTGCCTGGCTCACCCTTCTCTCCGGGCGGTCCCACAGGACCCGGAGGACCCCGGTCCCCTGGAGGCCCGGGGGGGCCCGGCTTGCCCGTGCGGCCCGGCTTCCCCTGGGGGCCCTGCACCAGCGTGGAGGGCGGGGGCGCACCGCTCTGCTCGCTCAGAGCGTCGCCGCCGTCGGACCGCGCGCCGGCGCCGGGGCCCCGCGCGGGGTAGGGGTCGCACACCATGCGGCAGGTGCCCAGCATCTCATAGTGGCCATCCGGGCCGCCCGAGCTCACCAGCACCGGGATGAGCACCACCAGCACGAGCAGCATCACCACGCCCGCGGCGGCTACCAGCAGCGTTTTCCGGCCGGCGCGGAGCCTGGGGAGAGCCGGGCCACCCGGCCGCGCCGTCGGGGCAATGGTGCCGGCGGGTAGGGGGCGCCGGCGCAATGCCCGCGCTCAAGGGAGGTCCGGCGGGGCTGCGGGCATGGGGCCGGGGCCCGGGCGCCGCGCTGCGCTGCTGGCGCTGCGGAGCCCAGCAACCGGCTTCGGCCTCGTGCTTGCCTCCCGCTGCGCTGCCCGACTGAGCACCGCGGCCGCCGCCTCCCGCCTTGCGCCTAGCTCCTCCCGCCTTCTCCGGCTGGGGCCACCGCCCCCTCCGTTGGGCCCCGCCCACCCGCTCCGCCGGTCTCCGAGAGGGCGAGGGGTGGGGCTGCGGGCGGGACAGGCGCCTAATTGGGCCGCGGAAGCCGTGAGGCGGGAGGGGCCGAGGGGGCGGGGTTTATGGGACTCGGGTGGGCGCCACAGAGGTAGCGGGAGACTGAGGCTCGGAAATGGGAAAGGGGCTAGAGTCAGGTAAACAATGAGGATCCCAGAGGGAAGGGATGAGTAAGACCAAAGAGCCAACGGAAGGGAGAGGCAGAGAGCTCAGAGTAGCATTGAGATAGATGTCCCAGGGGTCAGTCCCGAGGAAAACCGTGACAGAGGGGCAAAGGACCACCACCTGCAGGAGGTTGAAGGATGAAACACGCCCCCAATCTGCAGGGGAAGAGAAATGTTGACGGGTGTGTGTGTGCCAAGTGAGGAGCAGGACGACAGACCAAGAAAGAAGGACAGAGTGAAGGCCAAAGCCAGGAAGGAAGACTAGGGAAGGGCCACTGTGTGGGCACCCAGGCCTAGCATCCAGATAACCCATCTGGATCCTTTGCTTTTTCAGGGTGCGCAAAGGGACCTCTGAATTCTAATAGCAGCCACCTCGTCTTTCTTTTCCTTTTTTCCTTTCTTTTCTTTCTTTCTTTCTTTCTTTCTTTCTTTCTTTCTTTCTTTCTTTCTTTTTTAATTCTAACTGTTTGGGGGGACACCTTCTTCCAGGGTGGCAGCGTCTTCAGCACCCTCCTTTTCTACTGCCCGGGGCCATCTGCTAGGCTGCCCCTTCCTGCGGCCTCTTCTTCGAGACCTCCTCTGATCCCAGCTACTAGCTAGACAAGGGAGAAACAAGGACCCTGAGAAGGTGCGGGACCCCCATGTTATCTCTTAATGCTAACCGGTCCTGGGTAGTGCTATTTTCCAGCTGCCAAAAGAGGAAGGGTTGATCTCCCCTAGCCCCTCAGGGGACTCCCTAACTCCTGTCCCCCTCAGGTAGTACGAGGCTCTCCTCTTCCTGAGAGCAGTCAATGTTTGGGTTGCATAAACTGAAATGTGTCTGCTTCCATCAAAATATTTGTCATATTACTTGAAACCCAGCTCAAGCTGCCTCCCTTAGTGTTCCCCCTTTTTCCGAGGAGTACTGTGTCTTTCCGAGGCCTCTGGCCACGGTAAACAATGACACTCCAGCTCGTTCTCTTTGGCTGTAAGACTTTCCCAGCTCACACCCCCACCGCCGACCTCCCACCGTCCACTTGATTCTGTGGCTATTCCTCTCTAAGATTGAGACTAAGGAACACAGGAATAACCAATGGAAGGCGTGGGGGTGGGCGGGACGCTGCCAGAGAGGACCTTCCAAGTAGGAACCCAGGTCAGAATGACATGCATCACCAAGGAGGAGGGAGCTGAAACAAACACACTGTGTTGGATGCTTTGTGCGCATGAGGACATTTGATCTTCACATCAGTCTAGATACAAAGCCCACCATTATTCTCATTTTACAGCTGGGGAACAGAGGCTCTGCGAAGTTAAGAGATGTGCCCCAAGTCACCAAAGTAAGCTATGGCGGAGGTAGGATTCAAGCCTGTAGCCTCGCTCCCAGCTGTTCCAACCTCAACGCGACAGGGTCTCTAGAGACTGGTTATTGTCCAAAGTGCAAGGTGATGCGAGCATGCCTTGGTGTCCCTACCCTTCTCCAGGCAGACACAGGCCGAGCAGCCCTCAGCTCTCAGCTGTAGGTGGCCTCCTGGTCCCTCGGGGCAGTTTCTCAAGTGCAATTCCCTTTAGAGAGACCTGTCTGGCGACCTGAGTGGCACGTGCGTGGCCAAGGGAGTATGATTTGTCCAGACTCCCAGCTTTCAAGGCACACGCCCGAGCCCCTCGTCCCTTAGGCGACTGGCGTTCGTTAGTTGCCCGCAGCGGTAGCTTGGCGGGCGGGGGGGAACCAACCCACCCGCCTGTGGCCGCTAAGGAGGGGGCGAAGGCGGCCACCCCCGCGCTCGGGAGGCGCTCTGGCCGCTGAACCGTGCTCCGCCCACCGCCCCGAAAGCGCGCCCGCTCCCCTGGCGCGGTGTGGCGTCTCTGTCAGCCCAGCCGGATTCTCCCCGCTTCGTTGGAGTGGAAAATAACGGCTTCAAACTTTGCAGAAAGGAGCTGGTGCCAGCACTTTAATTAACAGCCATCTTGGCCTGTGAGCCTGAGCCACCGCCTCCTCCCCTGGGCTCCTCCCCTGGGCTCTCCGGGCCAGCCCCAGGTCCCACAGGACACCATCCTCACCTCCCCAGAGCCCAGCACTCCTTTTATCAGAGAGATCAAGACTGGACGGACAGAGGAGGCTGCATTAACGGCGTCTCCCCATTTTAATTCGTAAAAAAACTCCTCCGAGCTTTCTTCATTCTCAAAAGCCGGATCCAAGATTCAGGAATTAAAGAACTAGGTGCCAATTCCACCTGGTGATTTTGAGATCAATGGCCTTGTCTCCATACCTCCTCCCGTGTCCTCCTCTGGCAACAGGGTGGTTGTGGGGGATTAAATGAGATATAATGTATGTAGAATGTAATATAATTGTGTCACCTCAAGCCTAAGAAAGTCCTCTTACCACCCACTCTTGGCCTAAGTTGGCTGTGTGTAACGCTGTCTTTCCTGAAGATTGTAGTATTGGGGCTAGGAAAGGACAAAGGGTGTGTGTGTGTGTGTGTGTGTGTGTGTGTGTGTGTGTGTGTGTGTGTGTATTTCTAGGTTTAGAGGGGGGCACACAGATTTTTTATTTTTTTAAGACAGGGTGTTTCTGCATAGCCCTGGCCCATCCTGGACCTCACTCCGAAGACCAGGCTGGCCTTGAACTCAGAGATTCGCCTGCCTCTGCCTCCCGAGTGCTGGGATTAAATGAATGCACCACCACCGCCCCGCCCCACACCCTTTCTTAACTATGGGCCAATACTAGGGGCTTAGGTGTTCGGGAGACACCCCCCCCCCAGGAGGGCAGGTAGCACCCTGCTGTGGCTGGAATTCTGCAGTTCTTGAGGACAAAAATTCTGGCTTCGATTTCCCTCTTTTGAGTGAAGCTTCGTCCATGTAGCCCCTCCATTTTTGGGGTGGTGGGGGTAGGTCTTCAGTGCTGGAGTGAATGGCTTGGGGGTGCACAGGAAAAGGAGTAAAAGGTTTCTAACTGATGTGTGGCTGCGTTTAGGAGTGAGTAGCTCTTCCCTGGTGTTGGTAGGTGCTCTGAATGAATGTGAGTGGGTGGGAATGTGTGAGAGTCTCTGCTAGCGGTGTCTAGGATGTGAGTGATGAAGGGAGAGCTGGGCTTTGACTCAGCAGCGGGGAGCTCTGCATTCAGCTGCTTTTGCCTTGACTGGAGACACCCCAGTACGGCAGGATGGTAGTGGTGATCTGCCCCATGAGAAGAGTTTAGTGGAAGCACTGTTTGGCAGGAGAGAAATTATAAATGCCCAGGTAACAGTAATGCAGCCAGTGTGGGTTTTTACCCACTTACTAAATGCCAGAACCCATTTCAAGCACTTTATATATATTCCTTTCTTTAAAATTAACAATTGGTTATCATGGATTTAAAGTTATTATGTGTCTCTTAAAAATGATTATGCTGTGTGTTTGAGTATTTTGCCTGCATGTATGTCTGTGCACCACTTATGTACCTGGTGCCTGTGGAGTCCAGAAGAGGGCATCAGAGTCCTTGGAATTATAGATAGTTGTGAGCAGCCACCATACAGGTGCTGGAAATTGAACCCAGGTCCTCTGGAAGAGCAGCCAGTGCTCTTAAATGCCAAACCATCTCTCTAGGCCCTAAAGTTATTATATGCTTCTATTTATTTATTATTCTTAGATAAGTTCTTTCTATTGTAGCAGTGCCTGTCCTCGAATTTGATATGTAGACCAGGCTGGCCTTGCTAATTTATTTTTTTGGGGTGTGTGTGTGTTCAAGACAGGGTTTCTCTGTAGCATTGGAGCCTGTCCTGGAACTCACTCTGTAGATCAGGCTGGCCTTGAAATCACAGAGATCTGCCTGGCTTGCCTCCCCAGTGCTGGGGTTAAAAGCAAACACCACCACCTCCGGGCTCCAGGCTGGCCTTGAACTCATAGCGATCCACAGCCTCTGCCTCCTAAGTGCTGGGATTAAGGACGTGTACTACCATGCCCAGCACTGTGTCTCCATAGTACAAACCTCAAGGAAGATACTGTTATTTGACCTGTTTTATGGCTGAGTCCAGATTCAAGTAGGGGTTTCTACTAGGTATTAGGAAGCATAAACGATGCATGGCTGGAGACTGGTGAGCCCACAGGGCTCTAGGGAGGCATTACAGAGAAAGTACCTGTCTATTCATTCTTCTTTCTTCCATCCATCCTGTAAAACATTTTTAACTGACTAGGGGTCCACTTTATTACCACGGGACATAATGATGAGCAAGGAAAGGCTTCTGACCTCATGTAGTTTACAGCATATCACCGGACTCTGGACTATTGAACAAGTGGTGGCTATTAAGCTTGACAAGCTTGCTGCCTGGATGGGTGAGAACGTGTGAGAACGTTCTGGGGGCTGGAAAGAAGGGACACTTCCTGAGCCACGTGCTATTTAAATGAAACCCTGACAAAGGGAGTCAGCAAGGTGAGGGGATGGCTGTCAGAGGGACTGGGGAGGGGATAAGAGAGCTGTATAGCCAGCGGGAACAGCCTGTGTTAAGGACTGAGCTTGTAGGGCCCTGTGGGCTGTGATGGAGTTTACAATTTATCCCAAGGCAATTAAAACCTACTACTGAAGGATGTTGAATGAGAAATATGATCAGAATTTTTGCATGAGAATGATTACTCTGGTTCCTGTGGAGAAGAAAGATTAAAATAGAGTATTTGTAGAAAGACTAGGAGGCGGTTGTGATCCAGGTAAGACGTGATAGTGGGCAGGCAAAGGTTTAAGTTAGCAACTAATGAGGGGGTCCCTAAAAGGATAGGGAGAGGGACAGAGGACTTCCAGCTTCCTGGAAGGATCTTGAAATGTATACTAAGGGAATGCAGGACAGGTGGATGCTGTTGCCATTGCCTGAGTACCGATATGGACTATGTGCTTTTGTGTTCTATTTATCGCATCCCTACTCAAGTCTAAGGAATAAGTACCGCCATCTCCATGTGGAAGATGACACTTGGGGACAGAGGGGCTAAGTAACTTACCCAGCATCATGCAGCCTGTAAAAGGGAGAGTTAGAACTGCAACACCTGTCTTCTGGAGCCTGGATTGGGGCCCTTCATCTTTCCATCCTTTCCAGGCACATCCCTGAGATGGGAGACAAAAAAAAAGGACTTTAAGATCAAGGCCCAGGTGTATGAGAGGCATGTTTTGTTTCTAGTCTTTAAGCTCTGGCTTGGGCTAGGTAGGGAGCTAGGCATCAGAGGCAAAGACTGGTTTAGAGGACCAGTTTGGTTAGCAGTGGGTGTAGTGTGGGGAAGTCTTGCCACATTTCAGAACTTCCATTTCTCCTCCTCCTCCTCCTCCCCCTCTTCCTCCTCCTTTTTACTAAGGCAGGGTTCCTCTGACTATCCCTGGCTTCCCTGGAACTTACTCTGTAGTGTGGTGGTGCACGCCTTTAATTCCAGCACTCGGGAGGCAGAGGCAGGTGAATCTCTGTGAGTTCGAGGCCAGCCTGGTCTACCAAGTGAGTTCCAGGACAGGCGCAAACCTACACAGAGAAATCCTGTCTTGAAAAACAAAAACAAACAAACAAAAAAACCAAAACCAACCAAACAAACAAAATAAAACAAAAACAAAACAAAGCAAAACAAAAAAAGGCGTGCACCACCACACCCCAGCTAGGACTTCCATTTATTTCTCTGGTCTGAGTAATTGTCCAGGAAAGCTCTGAAAGACTGTGTTACTCACAGTAAGGATGTCTCCCCAGTGGCATCCATTAAAATATTTCCATTCCCACCATGACATTTTAATTTAGACATTTCCAGAGCTTTCATGAAAGGCCTTCCATAATTTAAACCCCCTCCCCCTTGGGGAAGTATGATATTGGGTCAGAAAGTACAGGAGAATAGAATTTGAGTTGTGATTTGTGGGGAGGGGTGCATACCTCAGTAGGCTGATCCAGGCTGGCTCTCAGAACTCAATTCTGACCCATCTCAAAGGGTGGAAGGGAGACCTTCTCCAGGTCCCTGCCTCCAGCCCCAATCTCCTGTGGAGGACAGAGGAATCCAAGAACAAAAACAAAGTTCCCAGGTCACTGGTAGGTTTTCTCACCCCTCTGTCACCAGAGAACCTGAACCTCATGCCTGGGGGGGGGGGTGAGGAGGAGTTCAGGAACCTACCCAGGCCTGGGCATCCTGCCCCACCCATCCCTGAGATGCCTATTGCCATCTCAGATCCAACTCTAGGGAGGCAGCTCAAAAAAGGCCCTGGCTGAGGGTGGAGGAGCACCAAGGGGAGGGGCTGTTTCTCTCAGCCCAGTCTGCCTCCCCCAGCTGCATGTATAAGTGATGAGGCTCCAACGGGCCCAACAGGAACCAATATAATAGCGGGTGCGTAGGGTCAGCTGGAGAGACAGATATGGGGACGCAGGAGTGACAGGCAGTGCAATTATGCTGAGCCTCCTGCAAAGGCGACAGCGGAGACCCATCTGGCCAGGATGATCTGCAGGCTCCCCTTAGGTTCCCTCTCCACAGGCCTTAACTCTTCCAGCCCCGCCAGAAAGGTGGGAGAAGGCAGGAGAGATGAACCCCGGGCTCCTGAGGAGCTTAAGAGGGGCTTCAGAGGTTTCTAGAGCTAAGGATGGGAAGCTGGGAGCCGGGAAGGCCTTCTTGTTCCCAAGAAGGATGACTTGGGAAGACTCTCTCTTCCAAAGCATTGTATTCTGTTTTTGGAGGGGAGAAAGTGGGCATTGAACCTGGGACTTTGTGCCCATCAAGCAAGCACTCACTCTACCACTGAGTTCTGTTCCTAGGGTTACACTCCCAGCCCATTTTTCAATTTTTATTTTGGAACAAGATCTTGTTATATTGCCCAGGCTAGCCTTGAACTCTATCTGTAGACTAGACAGACAGGCCTTGAACTTACTCCTTAGCAGATGGGAGCATAAGCCTGTGTCATCAAGCCAACTCTTTTCCCTTTTAAAGGAAAACCTCCCTGCTTCAAGAGGCAGAGACAGGATCTCAAGAGGTCTTAGAGACCTCTGCATTCACAGACAGGGAAACTGAGTCCCAGAGAGGGAGGGTTGGTTTGTCCAAAGCTGCAGAGTCAATCTGAGGCAGAACCATGATGCATCCCTGGGACTCTTTCCAAGGTCTCACTGGTGTGACAGGCTCAGAGAGAGGAGAAGGAGAGGCAGATGACAGGCCACTGGACTGGGTGGTCCACGCAGACCCGCTGAGGGTGGTAATGGAGCTGGGTGGGAGGGCTGGGGGCTCTGGCTGTGGTAGTATCTTTGGAGAGCCCAAGTCAGCCAGGGTTGGGGGTAGCATGGTGCTCTGCTTCCCACTCTGTTCAGAATGGGTCTCATCTCTTGATGAAGAGGGGTATGTGAGCACCATGGAGACAAGTAGAGCTGAGCAATGGGTCCATAGAACATGTTAATTAAGTGGAGCCCTAAACAGGGCTGGCTTCAAGGGCATGAAGACTGTGTATGAAGCCTGCATTCAGAATAGACTTGACTTGGGTTGAGTGTTCTGTCCTCGAAATTCCTACCAGTTTCGGAACCGTTTTCATTTTCCACTAGGCTCTGCAAAGAATCTGGCTGGTTCTGCCCCTGAAGTGGAAACGTAGTTTCATTTTTGAGAGACTTCCCTGTTCCCCCACTGCCCTAACACCACCACCTCAATACCCCAAAGTGGAGAGGGGACACAGATCTAAGAAAAACTGGTGTTTGATAAGCTTCTGGGGTTTTCACCCTACCATGGCTGACCATGCAGATGTTGGGAGAACTTGGCACAGTGCACAGTCAGCTCCAATGTATTGTGCCTGCCTGTCCGTCTGTGTCCCACCCGTAACCCAAGGCCAGGGGTATACATGGAATGGGGGTGTGGGGCACCAGACTGCTGGTCCCAGCTGGAATGTTCTGTCCTTTGGGGAAATGAAATGTAACCCCTCTGCTTTCTCCTCCCTTGGCCTCCTGCTGGGATAGAAGGGGTTGGTGTGTGTGTTGGGGGGAGGGGGGTGCTGGGAGATTAATTAGCAGCCATGCCAGGCAGCAGGCGGTGGGGTGTAGAGTAGACTGGCTTTTCCCTGCTATAGATCCACGCTCTCTGGGAGAGGCACTAGCTGGCTGCTTTGGGCTCAGGCTCGGCTATTTTAGGAATATTCTTAACCCTTCTCAAACCACTGCAGTCAACCAGATCTCTCTTCCAGAACACATGCCAGCTCCAGAATGTCCCTCCCTTCCGTTCCCTCCTCCCGGCCTCTGCTCTTCCTCCTTAGCAGTTGAGAAGGTCAGAGTTGACCTTTGCCAAAGAAAACTCCTGGCCCCTGAACCCAGTTCTTTACCTACCCAAAGCTCTTCACTAAAGGAGAACAATCCCTTTGAGGATTTTCCCAACCCTTCTCATCTTTTTAGCTGGGAACCAAATTCAGAACTTCTGTTAGAGCAGGGAATGCTCTTAACCACTGAGCCCCCTTCTCATCTTAAAAATGTGCAATGGTTAGATCTGGATGCCAGAGAGTAAGACAGAAAACCCTTGGGCCCTCTGTTCTCTGGCAGAGCACAGCCCCTGGCTGCCTGTGTAGTTCCAGCTGGGTGACTCATACAAGCAGTAGGGACCCTTGGAGTCACCAGGTTCCTCCTTGCCTACTTTTTAAATTTTTCCTTTTACTACATGGCCTGGCTTCATGGAAACACCTAGGCAGTACAGACATTGTCTGAACAAGGTCAAAGGGAGGACCATTAGGGGTCAGAGGGACTCACTAGTCGAGAGTCTGAAATCATAGATAGTCTGTATTAGGTCCTTCTGCCACTAAGAGCTGGAGTCTGCCAGCTTTTAAGTGCTTCTGGTAACATGGGGACTGTAAGCTAGGTGTAGTGACCCATATCTTTGTTCCCAGCACTCAGAAGGCAAGAGCAGGCAGGTTTCTGGGAGTTGGAGGCTAGCCTAGTCTAAATAGCAAATTCCAGGCCAGGCAGGGGGAAAAAAAAAAGGACAGGGATGCCAGGCACCGCAGCACATTTGTAATTGAAGTACTTGGGAGGCAGAGGCCAGAGGGTCATAAGTTAGAGACCAACCTCAGCTACATAGCATATTCAGAATAGCCAGACAACTCCTACCACAAAAAAAGTCAAAGCTTGTGGTGTGTCTGGCACTATGCTAGGCACAGACATAGAGGATTAGTTTTCACTCTCTGTCTAGGAAAAGGAACTCCCCTCCTCCAGTTCACCATGATGCCTGAGCACCCACCTTGGCCCAAAGTGTAGGCAGCTTTGGGCAAGTAGGTCCTCCTCCTTCAGGTATTCCTTCACTCCCAGCCCAGCTATAGAATTGATAGAGTTCGCTGCAGCAGAGGTAGATCCAGCTGAAGATGCTTTAGCCTACAGAGAGGAGCTCTCTGTGTCATCTAAGATGTAGGAAGATCCTTTCCTGTATCCCAGTTGAGACATGGGTAGATGCAGGAGAAAGGCCCTCTATTAGATAGGGGTTGGGCAGGCTTCCTGATTCAGAGCAGTGGCTGATATTGCTGGACCTACAGGGGCCTGTGGGCTAAGCTTTGCCAAGTTAGAAGCTGTGAACTCAGGAGTCCTGAACACCTGTCTCTCCACAGCAGCCCTGCCCTCCCTCCCATGGTCCTCACTTGCCAGATCCCTCCCACCAGCTTCCAGCCTGGGAGCCCCAGCTGGCGAAGGATGTCTTGCTCCTCAGCAGCTGGGATTTGTAAATATTTATAGGAACACGAACAGATCAGTGGCTGACAGGCCCAGGGAGCAGGCGAGGGCTCTGCCTTCAGCTCAGCAGCTTCCTTACTCTCTGGCCTGATTTGAGAGAGTCCAGGATGTGGTCAAATAGGGTGTGGGGCTGGCTGCTTCTACATCCAGGGATGCCAGCTGGAAGGATGCATTTGTCCATCTGTCCTCGGTAAGGTTTCCACACTCAGAGTCATCCCTGTCCTTCCTCCTCACCCAGCCCACCCGAGGGCTCAGGAGGCCAAGGCCACACTCACCCCGGACTCACACACATTATTTTCAACTTTCAAGGACCTTCACTTGCACACTTGTGTGTACTCACACATTGCAATGCCCACATCTGCACTGACGCTCTCAGGCTCGTGCCTTTGCACACACATCAGCTCACAGTCATCAAAGAGGGAGCTCAAGTCATCACTGTTGTCTTAATAAAGGTCCCAGGAGAGGTGGTGTGTGTGTGTGTGTGTGTGTGTGTGTGTGTGTGTGTGTGTGTGTGTGATTAAGGTGTAAGGAAAAGGGGGAAAATGGACAGAGGCCTGGACCAAGGGCCATTTGGAGTTGAGGTCAGTCAGCCTGGAATGGAAAGAAGGAATAAAAGCAAGACAAAGAAATGGAGACTGATAAGGGTTGAAGAAGAGGGGGCAGGAGGTAGGGACAGAGGCCCCCCTCCATATGAGATGCTGTCACGTTGCTGCTCCAGTGGCCTGTAAGACCAGCACAGCCCCAGCTGGAGCTTCTCCCCTCTGGATCTTGTCAGTGTGGCTTTGCTCTGCTGCTTGGGCAGCCGGGAGTGGTGACAAGCAGCAACGACAGTGCCCAGGGCATCTGGCTGTGCCACTCCAGCCTGACTGCCAGCTCACCCATCAGTGCCCATCTCATCACCCAAAGGGACCCAGAGGAGACCAGAGACCAGCACCATCCTTCCCTTGAAGGGTCGCATCAGGGGAAGAGAGCAAGTGAGTCCCACTCCCCAAAAGATGGACGGTGTTAACCAGGACCCGGACTCCCAAGTGGGGTTTGGGGAGCACGGAGCAGATCTCTGTTTCCAGGAGTCCACAGCCCATCAGACATGCAGAGGGAAGGGAGCACAGGCAGGGGCTGCAGGGAACATGGAAGCCCCTATGAGGAGGAGCCTGACTTGTGTTTGGCATAAACTTTTTATTTCATTGGCTTTATACTACACATGAATGATGTTCCCATACCCCAGACCCCTGGGTGCTGTGTTAAATAATTGTCCTCTCGCCTCAGGCCTGTCTGAGGGTATTAGTTCTGGGGCATCAATCAGTCAGTTTGTGCTCAGCAATCTGAGGAGAACCATTTCTATAAAATCAGAAAGGGAGGAAAAAAAACAAGGAAGAAGAAGAAAATGCAGGGAAATGGTGCTCACTGCTAGTTTCCCATTCTCCAGTTACCAGTGCTACTCTCCCCAGGTCCTGACGTCCTGATTGATTCACGCTTTCACAGGTTCATTCATGTATTTACTCAGCCACCATTACTCATCACAGTGCCAGGCCCTGTGCTGTGTCTTGGCAGCCAGTGAGAACGTCGGCAAGGTTCCTGCTTGCTTGATGTTAAGACCTGGTTAGAGATGAGCAAGTGCACAGCAGAGGGACTCCCTCAGGGTCTAGGGACAATGCCACAGTGTATAGCTTGGAGATGTGGACATCTTGTTCTTCTGGCTGAAGGCTTGAAAACAATCCAGAAACCAGATGTGGTGTTGCCTGTCTGTGATACAGACACTGGAAAGGAAGAAATTCAGGGCCAGCTTGGGCTACAAAACAAGACCCTGTTGTTTTTTGTTGTTTTGTTGTGTTGTTTGGTTTGGTTTTTGTTGTTGTTGGTTTTGTTTTGTTTTGTTTTAAGGACTGGGGCCAGTAAGATGACTCAGTGGGTGAAGGTGCCTGTTGCAAACTCTGGTGGCCTGAGTTTGGCCTTGGGATCCTCATGGTGAGAGGAGAGAACCAATCTCCAACTCCTACAGTTGTCCTCTAACTTCCATACATGTGCTGTGATATGCATGTATTCAAGTGCATGTGCACACACAATAAATAAATAAATAAATAAATAAATAAATAAATGTAAGAAATTTTTAATTTAAAAAAAGAGGAGGAGGAGGAGCTAGGTGTGCTGGTATAATAGCAAATGTCTAGACCTTCCTAAGCATTTAGGAGATGGAGACAGTGGGATCTGGTCTTCAAGGTCATCTTCTGCTGTATATCATGTTAAAACAGCCTGGGCTTTATGAGACCTTCATGGGCACTCAGAACACACAGGCAAAATAAACACATAAACAAAGCCACAAAATAAAGTGGTCCCATGCCATACACCTGCAGTTCGGCTGTCCTGAGTAAGCCATCTAGGAATGGGAGCAAGAGTGGGGTTGGAGAGAAGGCTTGGCGATTAAGAACACTGGCTGCTCCTCTAGAGGACCCAGGTTTGATTCCCAGCACCCACATGACTACTCATAACCATCCGTGATTCCAATGCCAGGGGATGCAATGCCCCCTCCTGGCTTCTGTAGGCAGCAGGCATGTCAGTGGTACAGAGATGTATATACATGCAGGCAATCACCCATACACATGAAATAAGATGATGATAATAATAATAATAATAATAATAATAATAATAATAATAATAATAAAAAGAGTGTGGTATGAACCCCACCTTGGACAGTAATTGATCAGGTGACTGTAGGCAAATCCTCCCTGTCCTTGAGTTGCTGCTTTTTCTTCTTTGGAATTAGGTAATTAATACCCATCATAGGCTACCTTAATGTCAAAGGCGATTATACATGTAACACCAGGGTTAGTGCCTGGCGTATCGTAGGGACTCAACTAATGCTTGCCCTTTTGCCAACTGTATGTATCTGCTGCATCTTTAACAGCCTGCAATTGGGTGCTGAAGCTTGGGGAGCCAGGGCTTCAGGAAGACCCAGCATTTTATTGCACCATCTACCCCTACTTCATGCTGTTCTTGAAGTCTGACTGCTTTGCAGGGTGTGGGGGTTGTGTCTCATTGTTTGGGAGGGAGTCGGGAAGTCTGGCTTTGCTTCTGCACCACCGGGACATCACATGCATGACTGTTTCCTCACTCTGACTCAGGTACAAAGCACATCATTTGTGTGTGTGACCCTGATGTGGATGTGGTGGTGGTGGTGAGGCAGGTGGTGATGAGGCAGGTGGTGGTGAGGCAGGTGGTGGTCATGATGGTATTGGGGAAGGTAATCGTGGAGCTGCTGCTGCCGGAGGGGGAGATAGATGGTGATAGGTGGCAGAGGTGATGACAATGTGGTGGAACTTCATTTCAGAACGTTCTACTCAGAGGAGAGCTAGGAAAAAGCTCAGTTTCAGTGGAGCCCGGAGGGCCTACTGTGTGCCAGGTCCTGTGGTGTTCGCTCCATTTGCACAGCATTGCTCTAGGAGTGCTGTCTCCTCCCTCAGAGGAGTACACAGAGCCCTGCGGCTGAGATCCAGCAGTCAGAGGAGAGAATCATGAATCCCAGGCAAGCCTGGGCTACACCGTGAGACTCTGAATAAACAAAACTCTGAGCCCGGAGCTATCAGGTGACCTGCTAAGGGCATAGGAA
Source organism: Onychomys torridus (assembly GCF_903995425.1). Taxonomy (NCBI): domain Eukaryota; kingdom Metazoa; phylum Chordata; class Mammalia; order Rodentia; family Cricetidae; genus Onychomys; species Onychomys torridus. The sequence continues at coordinate 90,919,191 of NC_050450.1, forward strand.
GGTATTGAAATCCTTTGACTTCTAACCTATGTTCTTGGTTTTTCTTTGTTTAAAAAAAAAAAAAAATGGCTTGCAGATGGTTGGTAGGCATTCTACCAGTGAGATGTGTCCCTGGCTCCCGCTGTCCTTGTGCCATCACAAAGCCACCCACCTGTGTGCCAACGGGACAGGAAATGGCCACTCAGGGTGCTTCGATGACCAACACCTTCATTAGCAGACCCTGGCCATTTCATCTGTGCTTCCCAATCTCGACAGCCTTTCCTTCAGCAGAGGGTGGGGTCCTACCAAGGAAGATGGAAAGGCCATCAGCCTATGGACCCTCTTAGTCCTGCCAACCGGGACCTCCTCTGCTGCTGGGCAGCCTCTGTGTCTGTTGTGCTCCTGACCCCGTGCACTGTCAAGTGCAGTCTCCCCCTCTAGTCTCAGAGGGGGAGTGACAGACAGCCCAGTCGCTGCCTGACCCATTAAATTGATAGCTCCGCTCCCAGATCTGACTGCGGGCCTCTCTTGGCTCTGAGTGGCACTGGCTGGCACCCTTCTTCCCTTGTCTCTGAGCTTTGAGATCGTAAGTTTGGGGATCTAGCGATCTTGCTCTCCTGGGGTCTTGGATTTTAGTTTTCCACTAAAAACCAAAACAAACAAACAAACAAAAACAAACCAGGTAGCTCTACCTTGACTCACCCGCAAGAGAATTGTGCTGCACTTGATTCTCAGCCACCCCCAACAAGAAGCCTTCTGGGATTCATGTCGTCATTCCAGCCCTCTGGTCCACCTGCCCCATTCTTTCCATTTCAGGGATATGTGTCTGAGTGTGAATCATGGTGATGGTGGTAACTGTGATGCTGACGGTGATGGAGGATGTGAGGGTGGGTGGTCTAGCAGCTCTTGGGTGGTCACCATAGAGCAAGGTCTCTGGAGGGAAAGAGGCTGGCCGGCCATTTTTGCTTTCTACATCTTCAACTCAAGCTGGCCTCGAACTCTCTACATAGCCTTGAATTCTCCTGAGTGCTGGGATTACAGGTGTGGCCCACCACACTTGGTTTTATATAGTGCTGGGACGGAACCTGGACTTTGTGAGTACTAGGCATGCACTACTCCAGCTGAGCACATGGCCGCCCCCCATGCAATTCTTTTTTTTTTTTTTTTCTTCCCGAGACAGGGTTTCTCTGTGTAGTTTTGGCGCCTGTCCTGGAACTCACTCTGTAGCCCAGGCTGGCCTCGAACTCACAGAGATCCGCCTGCCTCTGCCTCCCGAGTGCTGGGATTACAGGCGTGCGCCACCACCGCCTGGCCCATGCAATTCTTTAATAGTAGTTGTGATTTATTGAGTGTTACCCAGTAAGCAAGCAACATGCCAAACACTTTATATATAATAATTCATTTATTCATCCCAAGAACCCTATGAAGTAGGTATTAATATTTTAAAGAAATGTTGCCGAGGCATGGAGAGGTTAAGTACCTTACTTACTCAAGGTCATACAGTTAGCCCCAACCTACATGCCAATCTCAACTCCTGCCCTGCATTTCTGTTTTTCCAGTAGAGTTGTATCCATAGAGGGAGAGCTGACAGTTACGGGGTTGGACCAGCGGGCCTCCGCTGTCTTGGGATGTCCAGACCACAGCAATGCAACTCTTTTTTTCCCTGGACACCAGGCATCTAACTCTCAGCTCTGATGGGGAGCTGGGATAGTGGTCGTGGAGAGGAGGACTGCGTTCCACAGCAGGGGGAGGGCCGGCCTTTGGGAGCCAGCTCACCCCAGAGCTCCAGCCTGGGGCTCCCGCCCTCGGGAGCTCCATCTTGCTGCTCCCTCCCCTCAGGATCTCATTATATCCCTAAGAGAAACTGACAGCCTCAATATCTTACTTTGCAAATATAGTTTATTCCTTCAATAAAGCCGCCTGCGCAGGGGAATGTTTAAGCCCGGGTCTCCCCCGAGAGAGCCTCATTTGAATTTCTAAAGTCTTTAGCCGGCTCCTCCAATGGGGCAGCTGGGTAATGAAAACGCAGCAGCCGCTTAGACGGGATTCATTTCCTGTCTGGGTCTCTGCTGCCGGAGGAGCTGGACTGACTGACCAGAGGGGGATTGCTGCCTACTCGGAGGTCGTGGCACGGGCCTGAGCACCCAGCCCACTGGGTGGAGGCCCTGGATCACGCCCACGCAGATGGGTCTGTGCATTCCGTGGGGAGGGGGGGAGGTAGGTAGAGGGGTTCAGTCTCCAACTCTCCACGACCAGGTCTTGGTAGGCTCAGCTCAGGGACCCTCAGCCCATTTGTCCCTCCATGGGATCTCCCTGTGGGAGGGTTCCTCCATGGAGACCTCCTGGTGACCCCTCCACAGGGTCCCTATCCCGGGACCCTTTAGACAGCATTTCTCAGACCTGGATGCTTCCCTGGAGTCCAAGCCCACCAAATCCCTGGAGATGAGGTCTCCTCTCTGGCAGGACCCCCTCACTCTAGGGCAACCCTATCCCAGGCCCCCTGGGAGTCTCTAATTAAAGGGCCGGCACGCCCCTCTGGGACTCATTAGGCCCGCTGTGCAGAGAACATTTAATCATTGCTCAGAGCATCGATTGGAAAATCAATTTCTTTGTCTCTCCGCACGAGGCGCGCTGGAGAAGTAGGGGGGAGCGCTGACCTCCTTCTGCTGCCGTGTAAAGCGCTGCACATTTAATCAGGGAACAGAAATCAATTAACCACTTACGAGGTTGGCTTTAGTTACCGAGTCGGCGGGGCCTGCGCCACAGCTCAGCCGCTGACAGTTGCGGATCTCCTCGCCAGCCCTGCTGCCTGGCTCTGTCTCCCTGCATCTCTCTGGGTTCCTTCTTTCCCAGAGTGCTCTGGGTTCTCATCATCTAGGCAGATATAACAAGCCTCCCCAGTGCCCAGTCTCCCTCTGTTACCTTCCTGTGCTCAGCTCTACCCGTTCCAAGAAGTCACACGGAGATTCACACCTTAGCTTTGATACCCGGATTCCATGATGTCAGGGAAGTAATTGTCAGCCCGAGTGTCAGATACCGCAGGCCCACTTTACCCATAAAATGAGAATAACAGCGGCTGCCTCTCCAGCGTGCTCTGGAAATCCAAAGAGATCATTTTGGGGAAGTGCCCACTAAGTAGTTTCAGCTCCATCCAAAGAACTTTGAACTCACAGTGGGGGGACAGTGTCCTCCCTGCAGAAAAGAGGTATAGTCTGGGACCCTCTGGCCATAGCTCTCTTTCCTTCCAAGACAAGGATAAGGGGGCACAGGGCCCCTTCCTCCCTCTCCATTTTCCCATTGTCTTTTGGGGGTCGCCTTGGAATCAACTGTGCCTCTGTCTCCTCACTCAGGAAGCCACGACTTCCTGACCACTCCGAGTCTCACTTGGGATTATGCCCCCCTCCCCCAGCCCCAGAGGTACAGGCACTCCATCGACGCCTCACGAACTCGAGTTACACACACCCAATTACACAGTTGTACACAGACTGCACGCCCCATTACACATAGTTTCACAGAGTTGTTCCTACGTTAAAATCCCAGGCATCCGATGCCCACATGCAGCTAACTGTCCTTATTCCACTGCACATTCGGGAAGCACTTGCCTGGTGTCACACACACAGGCCCACCTCAGTCCCACCACCACACAGTGCGGCATCACAAGCACCCTCCCACACGCACATAGCCACGCAGGCTGGTGCACACCCGTTCCATAATAATATTAGACATGCCATTTCTTTTGCATGACAGTTCCAGTGGAGATGCTCAGAGCTGTCACTTGGATGAAAAATAATGCATAATCCTCATCTTCCTTCCTTCCCTTTCCTTTCTTTCTTCCCTGTTTAATGAGCTCCTAAAAATATTCCTTGCTGTCTCGCCAAGGATGTGGGCTAAGTGTGAGTCAGGTCTTTCTTCGCTCTCCCCATCCCCCACCGCCTCCCTCAGCCCCCCGAAATGGCAAGAAGGATGAAGGGTCACGGTGATCTGCCATGCTTGGCCAAGCCCAGACCAGGTAGAAGGGTTACCACCCATGCCTTCCAAAGACCTCTGAGTCAGTACCTGTCCTGCCTTGACTGGCCTGCCTGAACTGGAGGTGAGAAGCCGGTGAGACACGGGTGGGGGCAAGCAGAAAGGCACCAGTCCCTCACCCCCCCACACACACATTAGCTTCTGGCTTGTTTCACAGGACTAACCCCATCCATCATCCCCCTGCCTCAGAAGGGAAATGCCTCCATGGAGGCACCATCCCCTCTCCACCTCCATCACTGCTCCACCCGCCCAGAACTCAGAGGACAAAGAGGGACAGTTAGAGGTTCTCTGAAATCCCAGTGTTTTCCAGCACCCTTGCTCTTACTGGGAAAGTCATAATAGCCACATTTTCCTCACTTCATCCTTTAAAGCCCAGATGCACATCGCCTCTTCCCTGAAGCCTTCCTGATTCACGCAGATTTTTGGACCCTATGCATGTTAGTGTACAATGATGATGGATTTACCGAGGAGAGGCAATTGTGTGTAATGGCCAGTGGATCGACCTTGTCTCTCTGAGGGACTTCATACCCTGTCTTGTTTCCTTAGTCTTTCTCACCAGACACCAGCTCAAAGTTCTTGCCACTGCAGGCTGGGACCCTGCCTTGTCCACCCAGCTCTGGCTGAATGAAAGCTTGTGTCTCCTGAGTGACAGGACAGTGGATGGGTGAGTAGGGAGGTGGAGGGAGGGAGGGATGGGAGGTGATGGAGAAGAAGCTCAGGGGCTTGACTGCTCACACTGCTTCTACCAAAATTCACTCTGATTTGGGGAATTTGAGGTCCTCTCTTGATCTCAGTTCCTCCATTTATAAAACAGGAGAGCAGGGTCAGGTAGTGTCTGAGATCTCATGCAGCTCTGGACAATCCCTACTCAGTAATTCGGCATCCCGTCAGAGTGGAAGTGTATAGCTTTTGAGCCAGCTATCCTACTGTGTGCAGGAAGCCTCAGGTGCTGGGATGGATGGGTCTATTGGCCTTTCCGGACCTTCCGTCTGTCTCCCACCTGTTCTACACTATCTCCCAGTCTCCTTATTCTACTTCTGGGCTTTCCATTCACCCTTTGTCCCCATACTGTTTTCCTTGGGGCTGCATCCTGCCCATGGGTCCCCTGGAGCCAGTTCCTTCCACCTGCTTTGCTCACCTCCCTCCCCAGCCCACCTGCGGCCGGAGCCCCCTCCCCATGCACCTCCCCAACGCTTCCCAGCAGCTCCAGTCCCGAAAGGTTAAGCTAATAGCAACTCCTTTCTCATCAGCTGCTCGTGTTTGCTCTACATAATTGCCGCAGAGGGGGGCTGGGTGGGGAGGGCCCTTTGAGTGGTGGCAAGTGTACAGGGCGGGGGTTGCACAGGCTCGTCAGTGGGAAGGGGTACAAGGGACGGGGACATTTACAGAAAAGGGACGGTAGGCTGTGTGGGAGCTGAGCATATTGAATTAGACAGATGTGGTCCAGTAGTCACCTGAAGAGGGGGGAATGGAGTCCAAAGAAGGGCCAAGACAGTACCAGTCCTGGGAAGAAAACACCACCAGCAATGGCTGTCAGTGGTGTTTGCCAACTGTGGACTGTGAGACAAATGCTCGCCTGGCTCTGTCTCATCCGATGCTTGCACAGTCTCAGGAGGCAGATTCACCCGTTGTACCCACGACTCCTTTTTCTTGTGCCCATTTTACAGAAGACAAAGGCTCCAGGAGGAAGAGTCATTACTGAGGCCACACATGTCTAAATAGCTGAGCCTCAGGGACTGTGAACATGTGCTTAGAACACCCATCTAAGACAATGGTGGCGGGGCTCCTCCTCCTCCTTCCCTTCTTTTTGAGACACAGTTTTACCATGTAGCCCCAGCTGGACAGGAACTCACCACGTAGACCAGGCTGGACTCAAATTCACAGATCTACCTGCCTCTGCCTTCTTAGTGCTTGGATTAAAGGACTGCACCGGGATTTAGCTCAGTGGTAGTGCACTTGCCTAGCAAGCCCAAGGCCCCGGGTTTGGTCCCCAGCTCCAGGAAAAATAAATAAGTAAATAAAATTTTTTAAAAAAATGGACTGGAGAGATGGCTCAGTGGTTAAGAGCACTGGCTGCTCTTCCTGAGGACCTGAGTTCAATTCCCAGTGCCCACATGGTGGTTCACAACCATCTGTAATAGGATCTGATGCCCTCTTCTGGCATACAGGCATATATGCGGAGCACTCATACATAAAATATAAATTAAAAAAATAAAATAAAAAAATAAAGTCATGCACCACCATGCCCACCCACCTCCTTTTAAAGACAGGGTCTCATGCAGCTCAGGCTGCTCTCTAACTGGCTATGTAGCCAAGGATGGCCTTGAACTCCAGATCCTCCTGCTTCGGTGAGCACCGCCAGGCCCAGCTGACATTGCTGTTAGTCATGCCCTCTGCTTGGAGAGTGGGGCTTGCAGGAACCTGGGAGACAATTAAGTCGACCCACTCCACGTCCAGCACGGCAGAAGGAAAAGGGTTTGTCCAAAGTCATACAGGAAATTGTTATCATAACTATGTTTAGTTCCATGTGTGATGCTAAAGCAATTGCTCATCTTCCGGGTCTTGGTCACCTTAGGGACTTCTATGGTTGTGTGCCAGGGTGCGGGGTAGCGAGACAAGGCACACCTCACAGGAAGGAGAGTGTGGAGCTAGTGGTATGATGTGCATGGTGGAGGAAGAACACACCTGGAGAGGTCCACTCTCTGCCAGGAGCAGCAGTCTTGGCCTCCTTCTGGGTTGATAACTTTTAATAATTCATCATGGACAGAGCGGGGGACAGCGCAGCACACATAGGTACAACAGTGGGGGATGAATTAGGCCAGCACTGGACTTTTAGAGGTTTAGAAGCCAGTTTGTCAGCTCCTCAGTCCGGTTCAGCTATGGCTTCGAGGCTACTCAGGCCCCCACATTCTGTCACCTAGCTCAGGCCTGGTCTCTCTCTCAGTGCATCACCCATCAAGACAACTTGCCTTTCCTCCCAAGCAAAGGTCACTCAGTGTCAGGCACTGCCTCGTCTTTAGACTTGAGGGCTCTCTGAGGCAAGCTCTGTCTCCTTTTCACAGTAGGGCTCCTGGGAAGGCAATGGACCTCCCCATCAGGCTGGACATTTATCTAAGGCACAAATGGTGCGCCCCCCCCATCAGACTGTGCCTTCTAGCCTGTGCCCTGTGCTTTGATGGTCTTGGTGGCTTTGGCATTGGCTCCATCCTGAACCACCGTCCGGATCCCAACTCTGCCCCAGCTCACAGCACTGAATTGGCCTGTCTATCCCTGTCTCCTGCCTACCTGTGGGAACTTTGAAACTTCCTTAATTGGAGTCAGTGTTGCCCAAATAGACCCCCTTCCCTCCGCCTGCCTGGATCCTTATCACACACCATGCCAGCAGCTATCCTTTGCCCTTCATGGTAAGTATCCCCACACCTCTAGGGGATATGACCATTTCTCACCTTTACACCATGAATAAGATCTCTGTGAAAATATAAGGAAAGGCATAGTGGGAGGGGGTGACTCTGGGGCCACCTTTCCCAAGAGGGGACTTCTCAGCTTTCCTTGGACAATTCCAGTTCAGGGCATTCTCAGTCAGTTGAATAGGGAAGTGATCTCTTTTTTGGAGAATGACCAGCTCTCTGCAGAAACTGTCCCCATGGGAAGCCAGGATACCCTGTGATGCTCATGCTTGCGTGTATCTTGCCCAGGGCTGGGATGCTGCTTTCCAGAACTACGGCTCGTTGCCTATCACGGGCCCCCAAGTCCTCTCAGCTGTAGCTCACTGCATACTTGGGCATATGTCCCCACCTCCCACCAGCCCTACAGGAAGCAGCTGTGAATGACCAAGACATCTCATTAGCATTCTGAGTGGCCAAGCCATGCCAGAGACCCCCATCCTCTTCCTCAGCTCCACCTTTCCAAAGTTGTCCAAGGAACATCAATAGTGGGAATCAATTCATCAATGAGCATCTTGGCCTCATCATGACCCCCATCCTTGTGAGTTTCACTGCATTCCTAAGCACTCCATCCCCCATACTCCACAAATTGCATTTTTTTTTTGAGGCAGGGTCTTAATATCCCAGCCTGTCTTCAAACTCCCTGTCTAGCAGAGGATGACCTTAACCTTCTGATCCTCCTGCCTCTACCTCCAGAGCACTGGGATTACAGGTGTGTGCCACCATTCCTGGCATTATATAACACTAGGGACTGAACCCAGGGCTTTATGCATGCTAGTCAAGCATTCTACCATGAGATACATCCCCAGCCCTCCACACATCACTTGTAGAACCTGGTCTTGCCACACCCCTGACAGACTCCAGGAAGCCAAGCCCTTTCCACTCATAGGACCTTTAATTGAGTAAAGCAAGTTGAGCAGGTTGGGGGTTGATCATGGAGTAGAGCCAGGAACCTATGACACTGTTGTAGCTTGAATCTTATTAGACACCACACAACATGAGAGGAGTGCCATGCCTTAGAGATGTGGGAGGGTCAATCACCTTCTTTCCAGTATCTAGACCCTAACATTCAACATCTACTTTTTACCACTGACTATGCAAGACTGTCAAACCCTGATGACCCCTTAACTCACATTACCTCCCCACAATAATGACCCATGCTCAACCAACTATCAAATGTCTACTCAACCCTCATTACTGACCAACTACTCCAGATAGCCCAACACCAATATGTTAATACAATATCTCAATAGTGGCCTCCCAACACCAAATGCCCAGCCACCCTGACACCCAATAATGGCCTTTATTAAGAACCCCCCAAACTGACACCTCAATTAACCATAGGTAGTTTTTTTCTTCCAGTCACAGATCTAACAAGGGCCCCCAATCTTGACCATCATCCATTACTGTCTGCTGGAACATTCAGACGTCTGCTGGCGACTGCTGGGTTTACCTGGCTCTGACTGGAGCTAACCTGAACTTCCTTTGGCTTTTTGGACTTGACCAGTCAGCCAGTACTGGAGCTGTTGTCTAGCCTAGTCCCTCTCCATCTGACCTGGCGCTAACTTCCTTACCAGACAGCTGTGAGCAGAGGACAGAGTTGACCTGGGAAGACCATCCTCATTTTCCAGAGTTAGGCCCTGAGGAAACCAGCTGTTATCCACTGGACACGTCCAGCACCCCCACCCGAGTCAGGATGCCAGGTGCTGAAAGTGACAGTTCATGGAGAGTTAGGAATCTGGGACGGGCTGATCTCACAGGGACGGGCTGATCTCACAGGGACGGGCTGATCTCACAGGGACGGGCTGATCATCTCACAGGGACGGGCTGATCATCTCACAGGGACGGGCTGATCTCACAGGGACGGGCTGATCTCACAGGGACGGGCTGATCTCACAGGGACGGGCTGATCTCACAGGGACGGGCTGATCATCTCACAGGGACGGGCTGATCTCACAGGGACGGGCTGATCTCACAGGGACGGGCTGATCATCTCACAGGGACGGGCTGATCTCACAGGGACGGGCTGATCTCACAGGGACGGGCTGATCTCACAGGGACGGGCTGATCTCACAGGGAACGCCTCAAGATCGCCCCTTCGCCACTTACAGCTAGGCGAAGGATACAGAACTCAAGGAAAGAAGAAAGGTTCTGGGAAGGAAGCAGAGGATGGAGAAGAACTATAAAGGCAGTAAAGAGCCAGTATCCAGGACACGGGGAAGAAGGGAGAGGAAGCTTCTAAGAAACAGTGAGGGCAAAGGGAGATTGAGAGATGTAGGAAGGGATGCAGTTCTCAGCGCGGCAGCCCTGTGAGCTGTCCCCATCTCTCCCAAGCCCTCCTGGAACGCTTGCTCAATGGAAAGCTCCATGGAGACTTGAGCAGAGCAATAGCTCATGCTCCCCCTTCATCAAGAACTCAGACCCAGGACCATTAATTAAATGAGGGAGCAGCTGCTCTGAGCCCAGCAGCCAAGTGACAGGAAATCAGTCTGTCCCTGGAAGTGCTGCTCTGGCCCTGGCTGCAGGTTTGGGAGACTGACTGCCCTCTCCTCCTTGGGGCCTGCCCAGGGAACTGCATATACCAACTGTGATGCCCTGTCCACTGCCAATCATGAACCAGGCCCAGGAGAATCCCATATTGTGAGAAGGCACAGGCCTCTGACATGCTGTAGTCAGATCACATCATTGTCCCAAGCTTCAGTTTCTCTATCAATGAGGAGTCTCAGATTGCCAAGGCGGGTATTCTCTGGGCTCCTCCTCCTGCCTCTCACAGGAATGACCATAGGCCCCTGTAACTTGCCCAGAACCTCAACAAGACAGCTGGATAGTAATGACTTCTCCTGAGTTGTTGTTGTTGTTGTTGTTCTTCTTCTTATTATTATTATAATTGTATTCCTTTGAAACAGGGTTTCTCTGTGTAGCCCTAGCTGTCCTGGAACCCATTCTTAGGCCAGGCTGGCCTCAAACTCAGAGATCCTCCTGTCTCTGCCTCCCAAGTGCTAGAATCAAAGGCATGCACCACCAATGCCTGCCTCACTCCCTGCCTCCCACCCCGCTTTTTTTTTTTTTTTTTTTAACTTCTCCTGGGTCCTAACTGTACTCTAGGGACCCAGGGTGAGCAAGCCATCACTAGCCTCTTGGATAGGATCCTCACACAATATGTAGTGGGGTGGGTTAAGGACCTGGAAAGCTGCCTAGAGTCCTTGCATTCAGCTATTTCCAGGTAATGGAGCAGAAACTAACGTGAGGAGAAAACTGTCCTCCATCACGGGAACTTCTGAATTGCAGGGGTGGAGACAAGATGTCTCTGTGGATCCTTCTAGTTGCCGGTGTCCCCAAGGCTTCAGCCACACGCTGCATTGTCGGCTGCAGGGTAAGGATGGGGGTGGAGATGGTTAGGATGTGGTTTCTGACAGCCAGATCCTTACTGTCCAGTGGAGGAGATGGGACTGTTGCCCAGGAAACCACAGGAGAGCAGCATTCTCTGAGCCTCCACATGGAGACATTTACACACCCGCTCCAGCAGAAGGCTGGAGAGTGATTGCTCCAGACCAGAGCCCAGGAGCTAAAGGAAGAAAGAACCCAGGAGGCTGCAGGCAACTAGGGAGGCCTTGGCAGGAAGCAGGGCTTCAGATTTTGTCTGTGTCTTCAGGACTACACAGGACAGAACACGGAGAAAACACTCTCGGTAGAGGGTCCTCCCTGTGCAAAGGCACAGAGGGGCTAGGGCATGGGTGGGAGCCTGGGGGAACATATAGCCAACCCTAGGAACCCAGAGGACCCACAGGACTTGGAAGCTGGGAAGGCAGGTCACTAGGAACCTGTGCCCTGTCAAGGCACTACGGTTACTTTCTGATTCCCAAGCCTCAGCATATGGTAGAATCATTTGCGCGTGTCTAAGGACCTAATAGGGCTGGGTATTTAAAATGTGGGTCATCTTGGAGAAGCAGGCATTCGGGGATAGAGGCTTTTTCTCTTATGTTTTTTCATTCCCTCTCTCAATTTGCATGTTAGATTGACTAGAACCTCCCCTCCTTCCAGAAATCTTGAGGATAGATGGAGGAGACATCCCCCCAAAGCACAGGCACCCTAGTGCCTACCTTCTGACTTTGCCTGCCAGCCCTAGGCTGAGCCTTCCTTCCTGCTTTTCTAGTTCAAACCCAGTCTTGCCTCCACTGGTCCCAGGGTCCCTTCCAACAGGATAGAAATCAATGAACAATTTGCTGCTATTTGTAGATCTCATTTCCCTGCCATCCCTAACCCCAGCCAGTCCTGACCAAGTTCAACCCTGCCTGCCTGCCTCAGGCAGAGGAACACTGGCACTATGCCTAGCTACAGGGAGCCCAGTGCTGGATCCCGGTGGGATGATGGGGTGGGGTTCTCTTTTACCTGGTGAATACCTAAGAATCAAGAGGAAAGAAACACAAAGCAAAAACCAAGTAATCAGTCAGGCAGGTGACACACGCCTTCAATCCCAGCACTTGGGAAGCAGAGGCAGTTGGATCTCTGAGTTCAAGGCCAGCCTGGTCTACAAAGCCAGTTCCAGGATAGCCAGGGCTGTTACACAGAGAAACCAGTCTTGAAAAACCAAACCGTGTGTGTGTGTGTGTGTGTGTGTGTGTGTGTGTGTGTGTGTGTGTGTGTGACAGAGACAGAGACAGAGACAGAGACAGAGACAGAGACAGAGAGACAGAGAGAGGAAAGGAAAAACAACAGCAGCAATGCAGTTCTCTGGGGGCAGAGGATGGAGCTCAGTTGGCAGCGTGCTTGCCCAGCCTACACAAAGTCCTGGAGTCCATCCCCAGCACTACATAAACTGGGAGCGGTGGCTCGTACCCGGTACTCAGGAGGTGGAAGCAACAGGATTAGGAGTTCAAAGTCATCCATTAGTACATAGCAAGTTCAAGGCCAGCCTGGGAGGATAGATGAGACCCTTTTCCTTTTCTTTTTTAAAATTATTTATTTTTATTTTATGTACATTGGTGTTTTGCCTGCATGTATATCTGTGTGATCCGGTGTCAGATCCCCTGGAACAGGAGTTACAGACAGATGTGAGCTGCCATGTGGGTGCTGGGAATTGAACCCAGGTCCTCTGGAAAAGCAGCCAGTGCTCTTAACCGCTGATTCATCTTTCCAGTCTCAATGAGACCATTTTTTCAAAAAAATGAAAGAAAGAAAGAGAGAGAGAGAGAGAGAGAGGGAGGGAGGGAGAGAGGGAGGGAGGAAGGAAGAAAGAATGAAAGAAAGGAAGAAAAAAGAAAGAAATGAATGTTTTTATTTATTTATTCCATTTTTATATTTTATTTACCTATTTACGTAGGAGTGTACCTGTGGAAGTTGGAGGATAATTGGGGATTGGAGTCAGTTCTCTCCTTCCAGTATGGAGAAAGCAAACTCAGCTCATCAGTCTGGTGACGGCCCTTTTACCTGCTAAGCCATATGGCCAGCTCTGTTTGTAGTCTGTCGTTTTTAAAAAATAGCCAAGATAGCCAGGAACAATGGCACATGTTTTTACTTGGGTGGCAGACGCAGGTAATTTCTATGAGTTTGAGGCTAGCTTGGTCTACATAGACAGTGCCAGGCTAGCTAGGACCCTTCCTCAAAACAAAAACAAAAACAGAATCCCTCCATGGGATTTAGACAGAGCTGCTGTGAGCATTGCTAGGAAGGTAATAAATAGTACTGGTAGTTGCTGGTCTTCCTGCCATCTGCTGGTCACATGATTTTACGCACTCCCCATGTGCTTCTACATCCTCACCTGGGCTCACTGAGGCCTCTGGAGAATCAGCGGGTAATGCAGGCATAGAGCTTAACTCAAATCTCCCCCATAGAACAGATATTCAGTAAGCAACTGGTGATAGCATCCAGAAGGACAAAACCCTGGGACACCACACACTGGCCAGGTCCTCTTGAATACCCTACAGGGCCTTTGGGGGGTGAACCCAGTGTTTCCCCCTTCAACTTCTCTGGGGGTTTCCCACCATGCCCTAAGTGGTAGGTGAGAGGGGCCTCTCTGGGGATGCACTGGGGCACTGAGGTTGCTTTAATGTTAAGGAATGGAAGGAAATTCAACTTTGGTTCCTTGGGGATTCCTGACCTGCCCCACAGGATGCTGAGTGAAGAAGTTGTGAAGGACCACTAATGGAGGGGTGTCATGGAGGTACCCTAGTAAGTGACACAACAGCCCAGGGATGGGAAACAGGGAAAGCTGTAGGGAGTCTGGGGCAGTGTGAGCAGTTAAACGGGGGGGAAATGGATGTAGGGGCAGGTGGTCAAGTTTAGACGCAGTTGGGTGGGGCCCACTCCCACCCACTCCCACACACGTACAAATATATACACACAAGTCAAGCATAGTGGCACACCATTGTAATCCCAGAACTCAGGAAGCTGAGGCAGGAGGACCACGAGTTCAAAGCCACCCTAAGTTACACAGCAAAACCCTGTCTCAGAGTAGGAGGAGGCTAAGGGTGCATGTAGCTCAGTGGTAGAATGCTTGCCTACCATCATATATGAGGCCCTGGCTTCAGTCCCTGGTGCCACACATGGAAGAGTGACAGAAATCTCCGCTTGGCATGGTAGCACAAGCCTGTTATCCCAGTACTTGGGAGATGGGGGCAGAAGGATCAGGAGTTCAAGGCCATCCCCAGCTATGTAGCTAGTTTGGAGCCAGTCTGCATTAAATGAGACTTTTAAATTAATTAATTTATTAATTCAAAACAAAACCAGGGCTGGAAGACCCAGGTTCAGTTCCCAGAGCCCACATGGCAGCATACAGGGTCTGTATTCCACTTTTCAGGAGTTTAGATGTCCTCTTCCCAACCCTTTGAGTAAGAGGGTCAAATATGGGGCACATACATATTTGCAGGCCCTCACTCATAAACATAAAATAAATCGTTCAAAACAAAACAAGCAAACAAACAAACAAAAGAAGACAACCAAAACAGAACCACACACACTTCCTCAAAGAGGGCCCAGTGCTCAGACACAGGGCACAACAGTTTTTTTTAAAGATTTATTTATTTATTATGCGTACAATGTTCTGCCTGCATGTATACCTGCAGGCCAGAAGAAGGCACCAGATCTCATTAGAGATGGTTGTGAGCCACTATGTGGTTGCTGGGAATTGAACTCAGAACCTTAGGAAGAGCAGCCAGTGCTCTTAACCTCTGAGCCATCTCTCCAGCCCTGGGCACAACAGTTTTAAGTGTGGATTTCATCTCCACACTCCGCTTGCCTGGGTTTCTCTTTCAACTTTATTGAAATATAATTTACATACAGTAAACATGGATACATTTTAAGTGTTCAGTTTGAAGAATTTTGGCAAATTTATATACACATATAACCATCTCAACAATCAAGATAGAGAACAGTTTCATCATTCCCAAAGGCTCCCTGGTGCCCCTACCCTGTCACTTGTCACCCTGCCCCCAATCCCAGGCAACCACTGATCTGCTTCCTGTCACCATAGATTAAATCTGTCGTTCCCAGCATTTCATATAAATGGAATTATGTAGTATGTACTCTTGGTGTCTGGTGGCTTTCCCTAAGAATGTTTATGAGGTGTGTACTTTAAAAAAAAGATTTATTTTATTTATTTTTAATCTCGTATATATGTGGGAGGATATGTCCTCACATGAGTGCAGATACCCTCATTGTCCAGAAAGGGGTGCTGTATCACATGCAACTGGAGTTACAGGGAGCTGTAAGCCACCATGAGGTGCTGGAAACTGAACCCAGGTCCTCTGCAAAAGCACTGAGTAAGTGAGCACTCTTTTTTTTAATTTAAACATTTATTTTTTTAAATTAATTTTATTTTATGTACATTTGTGTGAAGGTGTCAGATCCTCTGAAGCTGGAGTTACAGACAGTTGTGAGCTTACATGTGGGTGCTGGGAACTGAACGCAGGTCATCTGGAAGAGCAGCCAGTGCTCTCAACCACTGAGCTAAATCTCTAGCCGCTGAGTGAGCACTCTTTTTTTTTTTTTTTAAAGATTTATTTATTAATTATGTAAACTATGTTCTGCCTGTGGTATGCCTGAACACCAGAAGAGGGCACCAGATCTCACTATAGATGGCTGTGAGCCACCATGTGGGTGCTGGGAATTGAACTCAGGACCTCTGGAAGAGTATCCAGTTCTCTTAACCTCTGAGCCATCTCTCCAGAGTGCACTCTTTTCAAAAAGATTTATTTATTATTTTATGTATGTTTATGTGTATCTGTGTATAGGTGCACATGTATGCAATACTAGCAGAGGCCAGAAGAGGGCATCAGATCCTCTGGAGCTGGAGTTACAGGTGGATTATGGGACTAGGGATATGCAGCATGCTCAGCCATCCCCAGCCCCGAAGAAACAAAACAGCAGCAAGGCACAATCTGGACTGTCTTCTGACTGAGCTGTAGGAGTTTCCTGGATGCGAAGCTTCTCTGTGCTGCAGGTCCTGCGAGTCTCTTCCGGGCTGCTTCAACCTCAGTTGGCCTCAGCTGTTTAGCTCCTCCTCCTCCTGGCTCCATGTTGCAATCTCCAGCAAGATACCCATCTTTCTCTTTGTTTTGTTACTTAGTCTTTCTGACTTTTTGTTTCCTCTTAAAGTGGGGATTACTGCAGCGGCTGAAGGGGTGTGTTGTGACACCTCTGTTAATGTGTATCAAGTGCCTGGTGGCATGCCTGGGGTAGGTCTATCTCTGATGGGGCAATGACTTTTGAGGGGCCCATGGGCAGCCAAGGAGCAAGACATATGATACAGTCACTTTGTCCCCATCTGCCCTAGTGGAGATTTGGGGACCACAGGTTGCTATGTCCAGGAGCTCATCATCCTGTTGCTCACTGGGAGGGGGACCATCTTTGGGACCTCACAAGCTCTGGCTATGAAGCTGTAATCATTCGTGCACAGGTACAACCCCTCAGTTACAAAGCTTCAGAGGCCACCCATCACCCTCCTCCTGCGGCCTTGGCAAACTCAGACACATGCAAGCGAAACCCCCTCGCGCTCCCACTCATCAGTGCTGCGCTCACTGGCCAGCCTGTGCATAATTCAGAGGTTTGGTCTAAAATAGTTCCATGCAGGCCTGGCCCTGAAGATTCGGGGGAGGGACAGAGACCTTCACCAGATGAAGGCCCAGCTGGGTACCTGGTCAGGGAAGCTTCCTGAGCAGCCTGGAACACTGCCTTCCCAAGACCTCATCGTACCCCCAAAGTCCCTGTCTGACAACTGTCCCCATCTGGCCATGCACACCTGCTGGGACCCGGGGTCACCACATCTGTGTCTGCAGCTTCCTGATACTTCCCCCGGGACCCAGGCTGAGAGACACTTCTCAGCTTATCTGCTGCTGGTTCTTTTGTCTTCGCGGCACCAATCAATGGGTCGATAAGCCTACAAATATTTACAGAGCGCTTTTCAGGGCAAGGCTGGGCCCTAGGATGTTGGAGGGCATGTGTCCATGCCTAAGGATCAGGACAGTCCCAGAAAAGACAGAGAACAGATCACGGAAGAACAAGCCATAGGGGTCAAGAGTCGGGTAACAGGGAACTTCCAGCTGAAGGCCGGCCCTGAACTGGGACTGTCTGGGCAAAGGGTCAGTTTGGGGAGATGAAGAGGCAGATGGTGAGCTGGATGAGTGACTGGAAGGTTCAGGCCATCTGGATTTTGCTAAGATTAGATAGAGCTGTGAACAGACAAGGAAGTCATGGGGCTGCTGGCCTTGGGAGCTCTTCAGTCTTTGGTAATTCAACCAAAGACATCACAGTGCCCAAGACTGTATGTCAAGCACTTTCCTTTGGAGTCATCCAAACCCCAGCATGCCCATGACCTTGAGCAAGTCACCTAACTCTGGACCTATCTCCTCACCGGGTAATAGCAAGCAGGGTGTTATGGTGTGTGACCCAGCATACCTGTGACCCAGCACTTGGGAGACGGAGACAGGAGGATTACGAGTTTGAGCCCATCCTGGGCTACATAATAAGACCCTGTCTCAAAAACCAAGAACTAGCCAGGTGGTGGTGGCACATGCTTTTAATGCCAGCACTTGGAGTCAGAAGCAGGTGGATCTCTATGAGTTCGAGGCCAGCCTAGTCTACAGAGTGAGTTCCAGGACAACCAGGACTACATAGTGAAACCCTGTCTCAAAAAACAAAACAAAACAAAAACAAAGCAAAACAAAACAAACAAACAGTTCCCCAGCCTCCAAGAACTAGAGAGATGACTCAGTGGTAGACACATTGCTAGCACATTGCAAGGCCCTTGGTTTGAGCTCCAGAACCGCAAGATAAATAAATAATAGATAAAGGAAATATGTGGGTCAGGTGTGGTGTTGCATGCCTGTAAACCCAGTGCTGGAGAGGTGGAGATGGGAGAGTCAGGAGTTCCAGGCAGACCTGGGTTACATGAGATCCTATCTCAGCGCGCATGCGCGCGCGCGCGCACACACACACACACACACACACACACACACACACACACACATTCTTGTAAAAGATTTAAAATAAATGGACATGGGATACTTAGCCTCATGGCCGTCCCTGCGGCCTCATCTCCCGAGGGCCTCTGCATACTGCCCATGTGCGGATACTTGAGGTAAGGGCATCATATACTGATGGAGAAAAAGCAAGAGGCCTGGCCTCCTGACAGATGAGGCTTTTGAGCTGTGACATGAGACGCAGAGCCTCGGCCCAGAACATCCTTGGGAAGGTGCTCGGGAGGACCCAGTTCATCACAGGGCACAGTGGTGAGCCCCTGAGGTTTGCTTTGCTTTGCCGTTTTCTTCCTATGCTGCCTGCTCTGATGTTTTGTCTCTCTCCTCTCCAGCTCCTGACACCTTTAGGCCTCTGGCTCAGGCTCTCCGTCTCTCTTGTCTTCTAATTACATCTCCCATGGCTTTCTTGCTTTCTCATACCAGCTCCCAGTTCCTTCCAGGCTCCGGGTCCATTTCCATGCCTCTTCTCTACCTTTCCTCTACTTCCTGTTGTTTGGCTCTCCGGGTGTGGAAAGACCTTGTAGGGTCTCCAGGGACCTTCCTAAAACTCTCCATGCCTTTTGGAAGTGGAGGCAGTTGAGGAACAGTGAGAGGGTCCCTGCCTGGGAGGGGCCCGGCCCTATCGCCCTATCGATTAGAGAGGGTGGGAGACATCAGCGAATACACTCCCAACCTCACCAGTTGCTGCTAATATTAGCTCAGGAAGGCAGCTCACTGATGGATTAGGAGAAATTAAGAATTCAAATTCTGTAATTTGAATTGGAGGACCAGTGCTTGCTGACAGCTAATACTTCTCCAGAAATTAATGAGTGAGGAGGGATGGCGGTGCGGTGCGCAGTTTCTTCTTTGACAATAGACGCCCCCACCCCACCCCGTGATCAGGCATTTGAAGCTCCCATATCTAGGCAGGAACTCTCCTGAGAGGGGTGGGGTCCTGCCCATCTTACGTCATATTCTCATGCCCTCCTGGGTCCCGGAGATCCATGAGAACTGTCCTTCTAATTCCCAACCAGCTCCCTCTCTACCTGCTGGTGTACTCGACTTGAGGAGTCACAGAGACTGAGGAGAAGTTAAGAAAGGACAGGGCTCATGCCCAGGCAGACGGTGATGAATTCAGCCCCTTCTGGCTGTGTTGGACCCCAACAAGTGTCTGACCTGGCTTTGTCTCAGGACTGTAGTCTATGCCACCCCCGCCCTTCAGGGAGGCATGCAAAAGTACAGTGGCCACCTTGTCTCTGCCTCTCCCCTCCCTCCACCCCTGTTGTCTGAATGCCCTCTACTCATCCCACAGCCTGAACACCCAGACTCTTCCAGGAAGCCCTCCCAGACTTCATCCCACGTGTCAGACCAGTGACTGGCCTTGTTTCTTTTCTAAAAATAAATTATTACTATTATTACTGTGGGAGGAGCACGTGCACCATGTTATGCATGTGGAGGTCAGAGAACAGCCTTGTGAAGCTGGGTCTCTCCTTGTACCTTTATGCAGGTTTCAGTGATGGTACTCATGCTGCCAGGCTTGCATGGCAAGGGACTTTACCCACTGAGCACTCTCATTGACCTGTTTTGTTTCGTTTTGTTTTTCCTTAATCATCTTCTCTTCTGTGTCTCAGAGTTCCCGGCTACTCCTGAGAAAAGTGTTTTCATGCCAGATCGTTAGTTTTTTGTGACGTGGCACGGGCCTGCACCTGTCACCCAGGAGGTGTTCCACAGCCAGCAACTTCCGTGCTCTTGTGCCTGCCTTGTTGTCCCTTTGCTGGTATTTGCTGAATGTCCAGGATGTGCTGATGGATGGCAGATGCCGAGGTCTGCAGTCCCAGGTGCGACTGGTGTCCCGGTGAGGCATGGGAGACACGTTCGTTTCTTCAATGAGGAGCCCATTATTGCCCCTTCTCCAGTGTGGCATCTTCTAATTACAGGGGTCACATACCAGATATTTACATCACTATTGTACCAGTAGCAAAATTACAGTTACGAAGCAACAATGAAATGATTTTCTGGTTGGGGTCACGACAGCACGAGGAACTGTATTAAAGGGCCGCAGCGTTAGGAAGGTTGACTGCTCTAAGCAGTTTTTACAATGTTGGCATGGTCTTTGCCATGGGAGGGGAAAGGAGTCAGAAGGAGCCCCTAGGAAAGACAAGTGCTTACGGTGAAGGAATAAAGAGACCTTCCTGAGGCTTTCTTCTCCATCACGTCTCCACCTCTGGGGCACTGCCCTCCCACTCCAGGCTCAGGCCCAGGCCCACTTTCAGCCAGGCACCCGACTGAGCTCTGGCCCAGGATATTGTTGGCTACCAGGGCAGATGGGTTCTGCATCATAACTCAGAACCCATAGCTCCCAGTGGAATTAGCCACCGAGGAGCTGACCCCAGAATACTCCAGGAACCAAGACACCTGGGAAACGAGCTAAATGGCTTCACTGTTGGGAGGGACTTTGGGATTGCCTAGAACCAGTTCTGCCCTTGCTAAACAAGCAAACATGCTCAGAAAGATTCACAGGTCAGCAGAGTCCAGTCATCTGTCCGGTAAGGTAGCCCCTGGAGCAGACATTCTCAAATCCCTTTCAAAGGTTCTACTCAACTCTGGAAAATCAGATGTTTCCAATTCTGCTTCCTCAGTCTGGTGTTTAACCAAAATGTCTACTTGGCGTTGGTGAGGTGGGAAGAGAGAGAATAGGAAGGCTCGGGCAAGAGGGCGGAGAGGAAGAAAAAGATGTTTTCTGGGGTAGAAGCAAGGCCCCTAGGATTCTGCCCGCATCCCACCCTTTCTCTAGCTCACTCCCTTGAAAGCTCGCTCCCCCACCCAATGCCCTCTTTCCCTCTGAGGCTCACCCCGGGCTCAGTGACAGGAGGAGGTTTCGGGGGGAGTGAGTCCTGGAGGTGTCCCATCTATGCCCTTGGAGGCTGGGCAAGTGGCTCCTGCCTGACATCCCCAGGATGCTCCCCATCTCCAGTGGCCCCTCTGATGCAGAAATTGCCTTTTCCCAGATCCAATTAAAATGGTGTTTGGAGCAAGGTTGAAATAATCACATAATAATTTTCTCCAGTAAAGTTACTGGCTGAAGCCTGATTTGAAAGCTGAGCTGGTAATTGAATCTGAGGGGCAGTGACAGCAGAGGGGCCGGGGTTGGGGACTGGTGGCTCCTGGCTGTGATTACTCTGACCACTGAGGGCTGTGTGAGTGTGCGTGTATGTGTGTGTGTGTGTGAGTGAGTGTGAGTGAGTGTGAGTGTGTGTGAGTGTGCGTGTGCATGTGCGTGTGTGTGTGTGTGTGTGTGTGTGTGTGTGTGTGTGTGTGTCCCGTCCCCATCTCACACTCTAATGTCACAGATGTACGTCCCTCCCCTTGGGCCTGCAATACTGTGAGAATGTTGGAGTGCCACAGGCCCTGAGTCTCTGTCATCAGACTAGTACAAATAAGAAGGCCACAGGCTTCACAGTCACCCAAGAGTCAACCAAAGCCAGGACTCCAACCCACTGACCCCCCAGTCAGCACCCTGTGTTTCCTGTCTGCCCGAAGGAAGAAGGTTGAGCACCAGACCCTCCCCATCCTCCCTTGCCCTGTTCATCTCCCCTACCATCCCCTCCCCATTTCCCTGGGCTGGTCTTGGTACATCCTCTCATTTGAGGGAGAGAGGGAGGGAGAGAGAGGGAGGAAGAAAGAGGAGAAAAGGGGATTACCCACTCACCCTCTGGCCCAATGAGCCATGCAGATCGTGGTTCCATGAAGAGCTAAGCACCTAGGGTTAGTGGTCCTGCCTGGTTCCATCCCTCAGTGTCCTCCCCTCCTGCACTAGACTGGGGCTCAGCATATCTGCCACTTGTAGATGGTTCATTCATTTCTTCCCACCTTCCTTCCCCCCCCCCCCCCCGTTTCTTTATTCAGGAAATATTCAACATGTCTGCTTCATTTGAACTTC
The DNA here is from genome assembly GCF_903995425.1 of Onychomys torridus. NCBI lineage: Eukaryota > Metazoa > Chordata > Mammalia > Rodentia > Cricetidae > Onychomys > Onychomys torridus. The sequence goes on from NC_050450.1 coordinate 90,941,030, forward strand.
TGTGGGTGCTGGAGTGGGTGAGGATAGACAGAGGGGCTCTGCCCTCAGAAAGGAGTTGAAGGACTATGACCAATGGTGTGTGTGTGTGTGTGTGTGTGTGTGTGTGTGTGTGTGTGTGTGTGTGTGTGTGTGTGTGTGTGTGTGTGTGTGTGTGTACACGCGCTGGAGTATGTTCTCCTGAGACAAACAGCAAGGCCAAAAAGCAGGGTAGCAGCAGATGGGCCCCCAGGCAAGCTGTGATGTCACTGCCCTCTTCTCTGGCACGGACACCATGCTTCCTCCCCTGGCAGGATTCCGTGGTGAGGTGGGAGGTCCACTCACTCGCTTATCATTGTTCATGAAGGGCATTGGCACCCAACCCCAGATGAGGGGACAGAGCCTGACAGAAGGGAGCTGTGTGGAAAGGGTTGGCTGGGACTCCTGGGCTTGGAGCGCTTCAGGATGTAGAGCAGCAGCCAGGTAAGGGGTCGTGGGTAGCCCCATGGCTGGCGGTTGTGATGGAGGAAACTATGAAGATGGCAGCTGGCAGGACTCAGTCTGGTCCCTATGGCCAGTGCCCAGGAAGGATGTATTCTCTGGGCCGTGGGTGCTCCAGGTCCTAGGAGTCAAGGTGAAGGTTGGTCCTTTGGCATCTCTCTTCTGTGTTCTCTGCCTCCTGACAGGCTGGTGCTAAATGTACTGACTGGCTGTTTGAGGAGTTGATCTTCCAGACTACAAAACCCTCTCCCCTCCTAGAGATCTGGAGGAGCTCTAGCCACGGGGAAGCTTTGTGCCACCTTTACAAGCTAGTGGCACCAGCTGAGTACTCTGCCTCTGGGCCCTCCTTAGGCCATGTCTGTGGACCCAGTGCCCTTCCTGGCCTGCTGGCCTCCTGGTCAGCAGCTGTAGGGGTGAGTCATGGCTCTCATTAGAGCTTAATTAATCAATTGAGTTAATCAGACAGCTGGGATGTGCTGTGGCTGCAGATGGGATTGGGAGAGAGAGAGAAAGCTGGAACATGAGATCCTGGGTGAGCTAGGGCTGGCAGGTCCAGGGACAGAACACAGCCTCATGGGTTGTCAAGGGAGGGAAACACTGGAGTCCACACCCGAGTCCCTGGGAAGCAGGATGGATGGCCTGGGCAAGGGCTCACGGTGCTGGTTCTGAAAGGTGACCTTTGCTGGGTGCCAGGGACAGAGCCTGTAGGTGTCAGAAGCAGGACCTCTCTCCTCTCTCATTGTCTTGTCACATGTGTCTGTGAAGGCTGTCTGAAATCTTTATTTGAATGGACTGAGAAAAAGAAAAAAAAGTAAAATAATAATAATAATAATAATAATAATAATAATAATAATAATAATAGTAGTAGTTTCTTACATCCCAGGTTGATGGTAGAGACCTTAGAGGTCTGTCACAGGCACAGACAGGGACCTAGGCTCAAGGAGGAGAGCCACAGTGTCTGTCCAGCTCAGACACTGGCACTCTGGAAATGGCCCTGGTGAATGGAAGGGCTGAGAGAGCAGAGCCAAGGGCAGGCAGGAGCCTGGTAAGAAGTTTGGGAGAAGCAGAATGCCTGAGCTTTACCAAACACTCACCCTGCCACCTGTTTTTCCTCACGTCCTACCTTAGGGTTACCTTGGGTTGGAGGTGGAGCCACACACACAGTGATGGGAGCTGAAGCACAAGAGGGAGGGCATTTCAGATTAGAGTCCCGGAAGACGGGGCATTGGAGCCAGGCATCACAGGGCAGGGGCCACTATGGTCCAGTAGGCGTGGGAGTGGAGGGGAAGGGGTAACGGGAGGAGAAAACTGCTCGGGCAGACACAGAAGTCTGGGCCACAGCAGGCAAGGCAGGTTAGTGTGGAGAGGAAAGGGCTTCAGGGTTGCCAGGCCACAGCGGGTAGGCAATGGGAATCAGTGAGGCCTTGAACTAGGAAATGCGAACTTAGGCCCTGGAGGGAGGAGCAACTCAGTGGGAGCGATTCTATGCAGGAAGAAACCCAGGTGGAGGAAGCTTAGAGCATCTGTTCACGTGTGGAGGCATGTGCGTGGGTGTGTCTATATGAGCTGGGCTTTACATAGTATGTATATGGAAATGGGTCTGCATATGTGAGGACATGTGCATATTTGGTTATGTTTCGCTCTGTTTCTGTCTCTCTGGCTGGCCTGGAATTCACTGAGTAGTCCAAGCTGAGTTTGAATTTGCCTCTGCGTCCTCAGAGTTGGGATTACAGGCACATGCCACACACCTGGCTCGTGTGTGTCTTGTTGAGGATGTGTAGGTGAGGGCCTGGAGTGTGTGCTATGGGCACTGTCCCTAACCTTATAGGGACACTTATCCCTCACAGCCTTGACAAAACTTTAGAAGCGCTATATTTGGCCTTAAGGATGGGAGGTGTGGTGTTTGAATGTAATTGACCCCAGTAAGCTCCCCCACGTCCACCTCTCGGAGGTGTGGCTTTGTTAGAGTGGGTGTGGCCTTGTTGGAGGAAGTGTGTCACTGTGAGGGTGGGCTTTGAGGATTCCTATACTCATGCCAGGCCCAGTGTCCATTTCCTGTTGCCTGCAGATCAAGATGTATAACTCTCCACTCCTTCTCCAGCACCATGACTGCCTGCACGCCTGCCACCATGTCCCACCATGATGATAATGGACTCTGAACTGTAAGTCACCCCAATTAAATGTTTTCCTTATTTATTTATCTGTTTATTATCTACTTTGGTTTTTGAGACAGGGTTTCTCTGTGTAGCCCTGGCTGTCCTGGAACTCACTCTAGACCAGGCTAGCCTTGAACTCACAGAGATCCGCCTGCCTCTGCCACCCGAGTGCTGGGATTAAAGGCATGCACCACCACTGCCAGCCTAATGTTTTCCTTTATAAGAGTTACTGTGGTCATGGTGTTGCGTCACAGCAATGGAAAACCTAACTAGGCAGGAGGGATACCCTGGGTTCACACTATCTCCTGAGCCCCATTTACTGGGCTCCCTATGGTTTCTCCAAATATCTCCTGACTGTTGTGCAAAATATGTAAACCAAGGCTAGTGTGGGACCTGGCAGGTGTGCTGGGGTACTTGGTCCCGGGGAAGCCTGGTGCCTCTCCTACCTCCTTTCTTAGCAGGGCAATTCTGAAACTAGGACACACAAGACCCATGTACAAAAGACTCCATGTCCACCCCATGACTACACCTCATGTCCACCCCGTGTCTGCCCTATACCCACCCCATGTCTGCCCATGTCCACCCACCTCTCTGCCCAGGACCTGTGTGACCTGAGATGTGCCTGCTGAAATGGACCACTACCACCAGGCTGTCCCCCTAGAAAGCCTTTGTTGGGCAATTATAGTCCCTTAGAAGCCACAAAACACTCCTGCCAGCACAAAAAGAGACGTTCATCTTGCATCTCCAAAGCATACCTCGCCCCTCTGCCTCCACAGCCCTTTCTACTGTCTTGGGGCCAGGAGCTCCTGACCCACGGCTCTTTTCTAGAGTTCTGCTGGCCCAGCTTGGGAACCACTCAGCCCACGTGGCTCTTGAGTACTTGGAATGTGGCCAGTGCCATTAGCCGAAATGATGTTTCAAATACAACAAGTTCACTTAAAAATGGTATTTAAGGGCTGGAGAAACGGCTCAGCAATTAAGAGCACTAGCTGCTTTTGTAGGGGACCCAGGTTAGATTCCCAGCACTCACGTGGTGGCTCACAACCATCTTTAACTCCAGTTCCAGGGATTTCTATGTCTTCTTCTGGCCTCTGTGGGCACTGCTGCACATGGTGTATCGATATACATGCAGGCAAAACACCCATGAACATAAAATAAAATTTTAAAATCCCATTTAAATTAATGTTTCCTTTTTGACAAAGTTATGTATCCCAGGTTGGCCTAGAACTCTATGTAGCTAAAATGATCTTGAAATCTTTTTTTTTTTTTAAATTTTTTTTTATTTTTAAGACAAGGTTTCTCTGTGTAGCTTTGCACCTTTCCTGGAACTCACTCTGTAGCCCAAGTGGGCCTCGAACTCACAGAGATCCACCTGTCTCTCCCTCCCAAGTATTAGGATTAAAGGCATGCGCCACCATCGCCTGGCTGATCTTGAACTCTTCTTGATCCTCCTGCCCCTACCAAATGCAGATTTTGTTTTTGTTTTTCTGAGACAGGTTCTTGCTAAGATAACCCTGAACTTAAAAATCCCCTATGTCTGGCTCTTTCTACTCTTTCGGGGCACCTCTGACACCATTCTTAAATGCTGGTGTGGATCCCATCTATGACTTTGTTCTTATAATGATGACATGGATCCACCATCCCGTTCCACTGGCAGAGCTACCCTGGTCAGCTGCAGCCCTCCACCCTGTAGAGCACTTTGTGTAATCTCCACCGGGAAAACTCTGAGGAGGGAGAGCAGAGCCACCTGCTTCTGTTTAACACATAAGGAGGTTGAGCCTCTGTGAGGTCACATGCCTTGGCCAACCAAGGTCATATAGCTATGTCAGGGTGGAAGACTAGGCTTTCCTGACTCCAAATCCAACATAGCCCAGGAGGTGCCTCTCCCTCCAAACTGGCATCCACCCACCCTGCACCCCTCTTTTCCTGTGGTCCCTCAGAAGCCACTCTTCCATCTCTATGCTCTGGGAACCTCCCATTTAGAAACAGCCTGTGGGGGCCATTGCCTCTCCATCCTCCATGAGAGCCAGGGGCTGATACCACTTTAGATCCTTGGACCTGTGATTTCCCCCAGCAAAGCTGGTGCCTTTCCGCTGCCATGAAAAGCCAGCTCCTTTGTACCTGCCAGTAAGTGCTGTGAGATGCAGTGGCCCTGGCTGAGGCTCCCTGCTTGCCCTCCCACCCCGAGCCTGCCCTTCCCACCTCTAGCGGAGCTCCACCCTGGAGATGAGCATATGCATTGATATCACAGAACTGTGTCTTTAATTTCTCCCCCTGTCCGTCCCTGGAACGTGATAAAAATACCAGCATTGATCTTTTTTTTCCCTTCCCCTTCTGCCAGGATAATGTTTACCCAGGTGTCAATCAGGAGAAGAATTTGGCTTCCTAATTTCTCTTCTCCTCCCTGGGGGCTGAGCATCTCCCCGCCTCACATGGACACTGAGCAAGAATCAAGGTTACTAATAATCCCCCAGCACACACAGCCACCGAGAGCACATATATTAAAGTCACATATTGATTTATATTTTCGGGCCCCTCTGCCTTTCTGCCCAGTCTCAGCCTTTCCCTCTACCAAGGAGAAAAAAAGAATTACATAGCTATATTTATCTCCAAGATGTTTAGTGTAAAGAGCATTGTGTCCGACACTAATTCCCAACCCCCTCTGGTCCTCTTTGGGTGTATTTTTTAAAATAGTGTGGCATTATCTAGCCATAAACATTTATCTTCTGGCTGTTGGTTCTTTATGTTTTCTCTGAAGGAAGCAGTGAGAGATTTAAGGTAGATTGTCAGAAGGACTTTCTGATTTGATAAATGATAGGATACCATGCTGGAAGGAGGGATTTTGTCAGCAGAGGTGAGCCTATTGGAGACAGACAGGTTGAGTATGTGTAGGAAGGAACGGCAAATAGATTCAGTAACCTTGAGAAATCACTCATCCGGCCAGGAGTGGTGGTCTGTGCCTTTAATCCTAGCACTTGGGGAAGACAGAAGCAGGTAGATCTCTGTGAGTTCCAGGCCAATTAGAGCTATATTGTCTCAAATTAATTAATTGATTGATTGATTGATTGATTAATAATCAGTCATCACTCCAAATAACACAATGTAATTATTGGCTTGTGGTCCCATTTCACAGTTGAAAAAATGAGGGTTAGAGGTGAATTTACATCTCACTGGGGATCTGAATTTCATGTCAGCTTGTTTCCTTCACCTCCAGTTTCTCCTCTAGCCACTTCTGAATCTTTCCCTAAGGAGCTGGGACAAAGGGATAGCAAAGATCCTGACCAGGCACAGAAGTGGCAAGTAGGCATTGCAGGCATGGTGTGGAGGGCCAGCTGCAGGCTGGGGCTACAGACATCCCACACACTGCTCATCCCACCCAGAGCCCCTGTCACTCTGTCTACCGTGGTGGCCTTTAGAAATGTCAAACTCTTGGACTGCAGTTCTCCCAAGGGACTCTGGGAATGGAGTCAGTGAATACAGGAAGGAAGGGAACAGTGATGTAACTCAGGCCCCTTCCTCACAACTCTGAGGTGCTCACCTCTCTCCTCACAGGGACACTAGGAGGTGGCCCTATTTTATGCAGGGAAAAACTGAGACCTAGTAACTTGCCGAAGCAAAAGGCAGAACCTGGTGTGTAGTCCAACTGTCCTCATCCCTGCAGGCCCCTGGTGCTCATAGTAACCTGGGTGAGGAGCCGCTGGCCACCATCTCCAGATTCTCCCTGATCCCCTTACCTGGCTTTGGTTAGCCTTGGGGTCAAGGCTGGTTTTTGGCTCCTCTCCAGGCCTGAAAGAACAGCTCCTAAATGACTGTGTCCTGATGCACCTGGGCTGGGACAGAGTCCTAGAATGGGCCTGACCAGCTCATGTAGTCCTCCAGGCCTGCCAAGGACACTGGTGGCTGGCTACTTCCTTTCCTGGAGTCACCTCTCACTCAGTGCCCCTCACATCACCCTAGAACCTATCTTACCTGCCTCCCCCACCCCCAAGCAGGGGCAGTGGACTTTATTATTTTCGAGACAGTGCTTCATGTATTCCAGGTTGGCCTCATAGTTACTATTACTGAGGATGACCTTGAACTTCTGATTCTCCTGCCTGCAAGTAGAGATTACAGGCCAGAACCTCTAGCTGTATGCAGTGTTGGGGATCGAACCCGGGACTTAATGTATGCTAGGGAAACACTCTAGCGAGCTACACCCTACACCCAGAAGAGGAGTATCGCGAACAGAACCCAGAGTCTCCAAGCACGACACGGCACCTCGGTTTGATCATCACACCAGGTGAAGGATAAGCCTCCTAATCACAGATGGAGAAACCCAGGCTCAGGGAAAATAAACTCCCCGAGGTGGCTCACGGGATAAGTGGACTTGCTAGGACTGTGGCTAGGTGCGTGTGACCCAAAGTCCTTTGAAACTCAGATCCCTAGGTTATTCCCATAACACAAGCTTAGATGTGGCATCAGGGGCCAGGCCAGCGCAGGGTGCAGTGGGAATCAGCAACAAGGACTTTTTTGGAGAACTTTTCCCATTGAAAAGCTGTTCCCTCGCGGCCACGGGTGATGTATGGCTGGAGCTGATGAGAAACGTGCAGTGGAATGGAGACCGGCGGCGCGGGCGGCCCACGCGGGGGCAGCGCGGCATTGAGATTCCGCAGGGCCCGGGGGAGGGGTGGGGGGGGGGGGGGGCGGCGCAGGCCCTGACACGGGCCGGGTAATTGATCTGGAGGTGCCAATTTGCAGCAACTAAATATTTGGTTTCTGCTTCTGCCGGCTCCGCGCTCTGCTCAAACAAACTTCAATTAAAAGCGAAAAGCAAGCGTAGGGAGGCAGCGCGCCCGGGTCCCCGTGGCCGGATCGATGGCACCCAGCCAGCGGGCTGCCGGGCGCCTAACGGTGGGGCGGGAGGCACCGCCTACCAGGGCAGAGCCGGCGCCCTCTTTCGGATCGCTGAGCACTGGGCACATGGCCCAGGAGAGGCAGCGCCAAAGGGGGGACCTCGGAGTCACTAGAGCCCAGGAGCACCAAGCCATAGTCACACACAGGACCAGCCTGACACCGCCACCCCGATGTCTGAGTCCGCACACTCAGCTGAGGCTGTGGGTCGAGGCTCCCTGGGCACTGACTCTGCTTTCCAGATGCGTCTCAGCAGAACTTTGAACATGACCTCAACTGTGTTTTCTCTGCATCCTCTTCTAGAGTCCCAGGTTCATCTTCCCTACCCACGGCTGCCCATCACGTCTACCATTGGGTGGGCCAAAGAGCAGTAGGTGAATCCACCCCAGCCCCATCCCTGGAGGGCAGTAGAAGAGAGGTTTTGGAATTGGGAGACTAGCTATAGCAAGAAGACAGACGGACCTGGGACCATTAGTCACAGTTCTGTTGGGGTTCCAAATGGTCACTCACTGGGGACTGGGGTTCACAGACTAGTTTTTGCCCCTCAGGGATCTTCCGGTCCTTTGGGGGAGATTTCCTGTGGCAGAAAGGGGGAACTCCGGTGGGAGAGAGAGGCAGAGGCTCTGTGGCATGGGCAGGCCCCAGGGTGGCTGAACAGTTCTGAAGAGGACCGGTGAGGGGGAAATGGAGTTGGCAGAGGGCGCCCAGTGAGCGCAGATCTTGGCAGATGGAGTGAAGGTTACTTGGTGTGCTTTCCTAGGAGCCAGCCGTGGGACCCATGGCAGAGGGACTGGGGAGATGAGGAGGACCCCACCTCCCACACTCCTGTGCGTCACCTTCTGGACTGGAAGGCTGGGTACATTGTGATTTTGTCTATTTGTTTTGTTTTTTTAACCCCCACTGGCTAAGTCAGGCTAGTCCAAGCCTCCCCCTGCTCCCCCATGGAGCCTAGGTATCAATCAAACCCTGGGGCTGCTTGGCTGGGGCCAGCTGTGGGAGTACAGATTCCTTTGGTCAGTGAGAACATGAGTTTCTAGGCCCTCAGGTGAGTCTTGTAGGGTCCCCTGGGTGCCACCCATCCTGGTCTCTAGTCCTATCTGGACTACAGTGGTCTTACCCATGGTTTTCTAGCTTCATTTCCAGGCAAACTCCTTGAAGCCAATGTTCACCGGCCTTCAGCCTCTGCGTTTCTCTATGGCTTGAGGCTCCAATTTCCCCACAAAAAAGCTGGATCCAAAGCTCTATGTGACGCTGAGGAAGAGCCCAGGGCTGAAGTGTCCCCAGAGCCTCCCCATCCACCCCTCCCCGACACTGCCTGCCCAGGGTGGGGGAGAAGAGGGGAGCTGCTGCTGCAGGTTCCCTGCCTTCAGCCCCTTCCCCGCCTGCAAGCTGGAAGCCTGCTCCCTCACATTCCCACCCCCACCCCCAGGGCTGAGCTGTGGAGCAGAATGATTTCCTGTAATTGGGCAGCAATCCGGCCGCCCGACTTGTTCTATCGACATGCTGGTTAGCTGGAAATTGTATTGGAATCTGAACGCTGGGGAAGGGAGGGGAGGGAGAGGTAGGGAGCAAGGAGAGGCAGCTTTGGGTCCCAGCTGGGTGCTGCTTTAGCTGAGAGTGGAATGTAGGGGCCATCAGCCAAGCTCTCCCTTCCCTGAGCAGAGCAGGAAAGCCACCCACTACATCACCTCCTTCACTTTTTTCTCTAGCCATCTTCAAGGGCTTCTAGTGGCCATCCATGTGACCCCCTCACCTGTGGTCACGTCAACCACCCACTCCTGGAGCTCAAGTGCCTTTGTGAGGACAAGGAATGCTCCGGAAAGACACTGGCCCCCTCCCACCCAGTCTCTCCCAAGCTTCCTCTTGCTCTGCCCCTTGTCCTGTAAGGATATAGAGAAGGCATCTGAAGCCTTGCCAGTAACTGCTGGATAGCATTATGATAGAGGGGCACTGGGAACCCAGAATGGTGGTCACAGCATGTGGTTGCACCCAACTGCAGCCCTCTGAAACCTCTGTAAAAGTCTGCCCTACATCACCCACCCACATGCACTGCAGACTAGAAGGCAATGGAGACTGTTTTGTGAAGTGCAAAACTGTGAATTAACCTTGGGCAACTTGGACCAGGAGAGGGTGGCCTCAGGGACTGCCTGCAGCCTTCAGCCCTTGCCAAGAGGCAGGTGACCGTGTAGTGCCCACGGGCGTCCTGTTGCCCTCAGGGTGAGGAGGAGCAAGCTAGAAACTGCGGCCCAAGGACTGAAGATGGGTGGAGGTAAGATCTGTGTAGCTCAAACTGGTGTCCAGCCCTGAATTATCACTTTAGCTTCTCCAATACCCGGAGTACTGGCATGCACTACCACACCCACATCCCCTTGCATCTATGTCTTCTTAATGTGCTCAGGGTCAGGTGGACTACCTTCCTGAGGGATACAGTTAAGGCTCTGAAGCCCAGATCCCTGCTTGGGTGAGTGCTGCCACCTGCTGGCCACAGGGAAGGACACCTGCTCTGGAAAAGCACTGTGTTCCAGGTGGATGGGCCCAATTAAACAGGCACTCAAGTCCAAGCAGGAAAGCAAGCCTTTTTCCAAAGCCACCTTGGTCAGTAGGTCAGAAGGGATGGAGACTGGGGAGCAGAGCAGCTGAGACTGCCAGGGCCCGGGGCGGGGGGGGGGGGGGTAACTGCATTGGCTTCGGCACACCATTCAGATCAAGGTTCTGTCACACTCTACATCAAATTCAGAGAACCAGGCCAAGAAGTAACTGTTAGAATATCGTGGTTTGCAAAGGGTTTTTAACTGTCCTTAATTTCCCATGCAGAAACCAAAGGCAAAGAGACAGAACTGGGGTCCAATCCTGGGTCTGCTGCTCCTCCTGAGAGGGGACTCAGGTAGTGTACATTTTCCTCGCTCACTGGGTTACAGGGTCCTGCTGGAGTCCCTAGTGTCTCCCCTTTGCCAGGTTCTGCTAGACCCCACCCAACTGAGGGAGCAGACAGCTCCAGCTACCTCCTCCACTTCCTCGGCCCCTTTTTGCTGCTTGGAAATGTGCAGGAGTTAATGAGCTGCTCTCTAAGGTTTAAGCGGCTCTGTGAAAGGGGCATTAAAAATGGCCACTACCACATTCACATTAGTCACACTCATTTTTGGCCTTAATAGGCTGTTGGGAACAAGATCTACACATCAGCAGGTCTGCAGACACTGGGAGGGAAGGCTGATGTCTGTACTGGTCTAATTGGGTTGGGGAAGAAAAAACAGACCTGTGGAATGAATGGATGTGATCTGCCCAACACCTCCACCCACCTCCCAGAGGTACGGACCTGGCTCGAGTCCTTTGCATAGGCCTCCTCAGTGTGAGCAGAGGCCAAGTGGAATTCAGCAGACATTTTAGATCAATTCAATTTATTGAGCACCAATGGAGAGCAGGCTGTAGTACACTGGAGAGGAGTCAGCCCTGACACCTAGAGGCATACAGTCTAGGAGAAATCAGTTTCTTGTTGATTATTCTACCATGGATTAAGATAAAACACGGGGGGGGGGCCTGACCATGGGCAGCCAGGGGTAAGGTACTGAAGGGCAGGGAGCATCTGGGGAAGGCACAGAGGTCAGACAGCATGGGGCCTGGGGGTCGCCAGGACTGCAGGGCTCAGAGGCAGTGGTGGGAGGCAGTGGCTATGCAGTGAGTAAAGCCCCATCAGGGTGCCTGTCTTTGCCTAGCCATAGCATCCCCCAGAGAGGAGTCACACTGCACCCTGGCAAAAGGCTTCACCCCAGGGAACAGTTGTTTGAAGAAGGCCTTCAGTTTAGAAGGATTTGCTGTGGTCCACTAGGGAGTTTGTGGCCATGATAGGACAGATGCTCCAAGGAACTGTTGGCTACATTGTTGTAACCATGGTGAGGGCCACAGAGACCGCTGTTCTCCTGCCATCATGGATATTGTTCTGAGGAACGAGGGGATGAGGGGCTCTAGGGAGGGAGGGAAGGGGTACCTGACAGTGAGTTCCTTTCTGCTGAGTCCCAGACTGGATGAGTGAATGTAGTGTTTAGGACATGGTACCTGACTTAGGTCTCTAAGGAGGAGGCCTAAGGCTTGCTGCCTGGTGTACCCAGTTAAGGAGAAGGTAGGAGGTAACGGGTGAGCAGGTAAAGGAGGCTGGCAATGCCTGCTAGGCCCGTTAGGAACCCGAGCCTCAGTGGCAGGTACTCCATGGAGCGTTCCAGCTTGGCATGCAAGAGGATGACCTGGCGTCTGGTGAGGCTCCACTCTCCCGAGTTGTCTAGAACGTGGTTGGCCATGCGGGCCTTGTCCTTCAGGGGCAGCTGGGCATTGATCCTTGCCTCTGCATCTTCACGGTTCAGGTTGTTCCTTTTCATCAGCCGCGCCAGCTGTGTGTCTCGGTCACTAAGGACAGGGCAAAAATGCACTGTGGACCCCAGCCTCCCTTTCGGCAGCAAGATTCACAAGTGGGCAGCTAAGTCAGGCCCAGCTTGGGACACAGGCTAGGCTAGCATATTCCCTTAGAAAACTACTTCTCCCGCCTGTGGTTACACAGGCGCCACCCTGACAGGCTGAGATAGGTCCTGGAGAACAGGACCCCAGCCCTATCAACCACCTCGGACGCCCAACAAGAACAAGACAGGGGTGGGCTCTAGCAGCTGTTTCTCACCATCTAGGTCTGTCTGTCTGTCCATTGGCCTGAGTTTTCCTTGCTATAAAAAGGGAGGATTTTACCAGTCCAGGCCTTTTCCTGCAACTTGAGAACAGAACAAAGCTAGACAGAAGCAAGCCTCCTCTATGAAAGTTAACCTCATTATACAGAGGCTGTAGTGGGCACATCCAGCACATCTGTGGCTGGGGACGAGAATGCAGCTGGCTAGCAGTCGCCTGGGAGTGCATTCTTCCACAGGCATGGTGCAGAACAGAGCCTCCCGGGACATAAGGGCAGCAGCACCAACAGCCACCCCAGGGCTGTGACAGCCAATGCTGGACTTTGTTGATGGCGGTTTTTCTTTGCTCATGTCACAAGTCAATTTTTTTTCAGAAACATTAAGGATCATCACATTTAGGTACAATTGCTCTTCAGGAACTGTTCCACGCTGGTTCACGAGGTACAGGCAGATCCTTTTGACAAGCAAATAATCAAACCGTCCCCTTTCTGATCCTAGGATATAGATTTGGGTTTTTTTGTTTTGTTTGAGACAAGGTTTTTCTTGCACTCACAGAGATCTGCCTGCCTCTGCCTCCCAAGTGCTGGGATTAGAGGCATGCACCACCATTGCCCAGCTAGGTTAATTGTTTTTAGAGATTTATTTTTATTTTGAGTGTTTTGCCTACATGTATATAAAGGCATTAAATATGCGCTTGGTGCCCACAGAAGCCAGAAGGATTGTTGGATCCCCTGGAAATGGAGTTATGGATGTTGTGAGCCAGCATGTGGATGCTGGGAACTGAACCTGGGTCCTCTGAACATGTGCTCTTAAATGCTGAGCATCTACAGCCCCCTAATTTTGTTATTAAAGCACAGAGAATCTAAGGACTTAATAGGGCCCTCCTGGCCTCAGCTGGCATCTTCCACAAACAGAATAAAGGCCCAGAGAGGCTGGGATACAGCTTAGTTATTAGAGTGCTTGCTTAACATGGGCAAGGCCTGGCTTCTGTCTTCATCACCACAAAAACCAGCAAGGGAGAGACTGAAGGTTTACTGGGGAGGCACAGCCCTGTGGAGGAACTGACAAGCTCAGGGGATTCAGACTGAGTGACAGCCCAGGAGAGATCAGGGTAGGGTAGGGCAATGCTCAGGGCACTGAGTGTTCCAGTGTACTAGGAGCCTCCCACACACTGATCCCTTGAGAATCACCTTGTGCCCCAAAATACCTGCAGAGCCAAGGCCCACCTATCTGTCTGCATACTTGTGACATCTGGGACGTTTCTGGGAAGCAGAGACACCCTGAAGCCCGTGTATTCTCTCACCCGCAGGGACTGTGACTCATTTCTCTGGCAGCTTGGTTCTCTTGTTCGCCAAACCTGACTTCTGATTTGCTTCCTGTCCTGGGGGATTCTGAGAAGAAAGCTCCTTCCTTAGATTCTTCTGACAGCTGTATCCACACAGCTCTCTACCCACAGGTGATCTTGAACACATCCTGCTCTCTATTCATGGGTGCTACCCATGGGTGATCTCAAACACATCCTGCTCTCTCCACGGGTGCTACCCATGGGTGATCTTGAACACATTCTGCTGTCTATTCACGGGTGCTACCCATGGGTGATCTCGAACACATCCTGCTCTCTCCACGGGTGCTATCAATTGGTGATTGTGAACACATTCTTCAACTACCTCCACTTCCATTTTCCCTCTGTAACTCAGAAGTGTCCCTCTGCCATGAGTACCTCATGCTGAAAAATAAGAGAATGGAGCTGTAAACACAGGAGAGTTTGGAAGTTGTGAAGTGCTCTAGGATGAGGAAGGAGCCACCGAGTAACAGGGCGGCCAGAGGCAAAACCAGGCAGCTCAACTGAAGTGTCTCCAATAGCCAGTAGGGGGAGCCCTTCTCAAACACTTAGCAAGGCCTGGGGACCCTCTTAACCCTATCTGCCCCAGGTGCACCAGGATCAGGTAAAAAAACACTGATTTCTGTAAGCTTGGGTACTACTACCCCAACTCACTTTTTGCCTTGGCCACACACATCATGGGCAAAGTGTAAAGGGATGCTTCCCAGGTACATCTTCCCTGGTGTCCTTCCCGGTCCCTGTCAGGCAGGCCGGCCTCACACTTACCAGTACACTACCACCGTGTGCTTCATGTACTTGAGGAGCTTCTTGGTCTCAAACAGGAGGGGGATGTCCAGAATCACGTAGCGGTACCCTGGGGAGAGGATGGAAAACTCCCAAGTTCAATTCTGCAAGGACACCAGGAAGGATGCTTGTGACCAGCCCCTGCCATAGAGAATGCCCCAGCAGATGGGAGACCTTCCAAGGACAGACATACCCTGAGTGCCAGCCAGTTCCAATGCCATTCAGAGCAGAATGCTGCAGAAAATAACTTCTGGCTGGCTGACCAGGGAAGACCTTGGAGAAGGACTGGCATTGACTGGCTTTGAAAGGCAGGGAAGACGCGACAGACACTTGGATGAGAAGGTGGAGGCAAGTCGTTCTGATGAGGACCAGCAGAACCCAGGTGCTGGGAGGTTCTGTGCAGACCAGGTGGAGGAGACTAGGTAGTCAGGGTAAACCTTGACCTTCAACCCCAAGTTATTTCTGACTGGAGATAAGACATAGCCAGGGTTGTAGGCAACTGGTAAGAGTTTCTGGAGAGGCTGAGGCCTTTCTGCCCTATTTCATGTTATACTGGCTCAAAAAACTCAAAGCATAGGCCCTTTCCTGGAAGTCAGGTCCAGACATGGCTGCCTTTTAAAGAGTCTCTACCTCTGCAGCTTCCTATGAGGCCTGTACTATCGCAGAGCAGCGTAGGTGCTTCGAGTTAACACGGGGTTCCCTCAATGGAGAAGAGGCCCTTCAGGCCCTCCCACACTGTGGATGGGCATGCCCTGAGTTATGTGCACTCCGGCAGCTGCTTGTGCCTTGTGTGGATGAACAAAGTCGGAAGGGGTAGAAGACAGTGGGTAAGGACAGGGACTGATGCCGTTCAGAGACCTGGGGCCTGAAGGCTCTTGTTCCAGACACTTCAACCACAGAACCACACACTGGTTGCTAGTTGCTCCCCATAACCTGTGGCTCAGGAAGCCTACCTGAAGCCTTGGCTGTGAGGGCATTGGGTTCCTGAGCTCTGCTGACACACCTTGGTTTGCGGCACCCCATGTGACCTCAGGTTCTTAACAAAACTTATCTGTGTAATGAATGAAAGGAGTACCTCCTTCACGGGGTGGTGGGCAAGGCTACAGGGGCTCTGAATGCGTACAGCCACGGAGCAGCAGCCAAGTGCCCCCGAAATGATGGGTGCTACCGCTATTGTTCCTGGAGGGGGACGCTGGCACCGAGCCTCTCTACCTCCCATTTCACACTCTCAGCTCAGAGCCAGAGAAAAGACCAGACCCTCCCTGGGCCTCTTATCTCCCTTTCCTGCTCCTGTCCCCTCCCTCCCTCCCCTCTTACTGTCCTTTCTCCTGGGTCTCTCTTGGGATCTGGAAGCCAGCTCTTTGGTTTACCGGTAAAGGGTTATTCAGCTGTCACATCTCTCCTACTTGATAAGCCCTGAAACTGTCCTGACTCTATTAAGACAGCCGCCTGCCTACGCAGAGACCTCCCCAACAGCTGGTGATCTTATCTGACGTTTGATTATACCAACTTTGACAGTTGTATTTGTTATACTCATCAGGGAGAAACTGGGACTGCGGAAGCCACAGCTGTCGCCCCCATTCTTCACCTTATCGAACTGAAAAGAGCTTTCTGGCTTTTATTTAAGTGCTGGTGGTTGGGGAGGTGGGGAGGCTGGGAGGATGACACAACGGGAGAGCTTTGGAGCTGGTGACATTATCCAATGCTTAACTTCAGAAGGGGGAAGCCACTGGTGCCTCGCAGCCCTGCAAATGGACTCAGAGCTGGCCTGGGAGCAAATGCAAAGGGCAGGAATGAAGGCAGAAGGCTTTGCCAGGCTGGGCAGAGGGGAGCAGTGTCACAGGCTGGGCAGAGGGGAGCAGTGTCACAGCGGCGGGCTGGCAGACACTGGGGGAGGACAAAGGCAGGGTCCAGACTCCTTTTGAGAGAGAAGAAAGACAACTTTGACCAAGTGTCTCAGGGACATTCAGTGAAGCAGGTTTAGAGCAGCAGGTGCTGGAGCCAGCTCCAGCCTCCCGGTGCTTTAGAGAATGAGCGGTAGGCTTTGGGTCAACAGCACACATGCTTTTTATCAGACTCTTTTAGAGTAAGTACTGAGCAAAGACCATGCTAGGGAGAGGGTCCCTACTCTGTACACAAGAACCTGAGGCATGAAGGGTAAGGGGCCTGGCCATGGTGAGTTACAGTGGGAAAACTCAAAGACAGCCAAAATAGACCCCACACTCTCCAGGAAGTCTCCACAACATGACTGATGGAGGAGCTGGGCCACCAGGCCTACTAGAGGCGTGGACTGGAGGACATATATACCAAAGGCTGGTAGAAGTCTCCATGGCCCAGGCCAGCTTCTCTACCTTCCCATCTCTCCTACAATAAACAGTATGAACTCAGCAGCCTAGATAACCAACTGCCCTACCCTGGACCTTCAAATAGAGGGGCTTTGTGAAGAGGTGTCTGTCCCCTCCAGCTCCAAGTCTAGAGTCTCACCTCGGAGAAAGTACTTGAAGGTCTCCTTCATCATTTCTTTGCGGATCTCAGGATGAGTGATGGAGTTGAGTAGCTGCCGACGATCAGGCTGGTTAAAGATCAGGTCTCCAAGGACCTTGCGGTCGATGTCGCCATTCTCCAGCAAGACTTCAGTGCCAAAGGCCTCTACAATACGCCGGTGGGCAGGGTACCCTGGCTGGACGACTGTGAGATGAAGAGGCTGGATCATTTCAGAGCCTCCAGCCATCCAGAAGACCCCCGAGTGACCGGAGGCAAACTGAGGGGGGACCCAAGGCTGTTTCCTTCCATTGAAATGAGCAGAGCATATAGAATCCCTCAAGCCAGGGATGGAGCTGAGTTTGGGAAGACTGGACTCTTAGGGAGAATGAAGGGTAAACAGAAGGGCCTTAAGAGCAAGATGGAAGAGACAGGCAACCCACCCAGGACAGTCTCATGCTCTGAATGCCCCAAGAAGACAGAAAGAGGATGCTGATGGAAGGAAGGAAGCTGAGGGGAAGCTGCTGGGTACAATGGGTCCCTTTCCAACTCACCATGCCGGGCAATGACGTCTACATCAATCACAGCACAACCCAGCTGTTGGAACACCTGGATGACGGAGCTCTTGCCTGAGGCAATGCCTCCCGTTAGGCCCACCAGGAACATCTTCCCAGGAGAGAGTAGGAGCCAGGAAGCACTAGACAGTTGGCACACTTGCCAATTAGCTGCTCCACCAGGCTGGAGAACCTGTTGTCAAGAGACATTCAGGCCCGGTCACAGCACTGGCCACAAGGACAGAAGGAAGAGACTCAGCAGGGTGGGCAGGGCCCCTCCTGGGCTTGGGGAGTTCTGGGGCTGCTTCTGGGAAGAAATTTCCAGTATTGTGTGTGTCGGCGAAGGCTGGACGTGGGGGCCTGGTGCCCTCTGTGCTTCCCCAGGGGCTGGCTCATCAGTGTGTATCTGTAGGCCTTCAACTTGCCATCTTCCTGCTTTAGGTTTCCAAGTGCCTGGGATTAAAGACAGGCCTGTGGCATAGTTAAGTCTTTTTTCCCATTTTTATTTTCTAGTGTGAGTATGTGCCTTTCTTTGTAGGGCTTGATCGGTCAGGACCACTTTTGTTAACCTGCAGATTTATTGTCCTAATTATACTTCGCCTGGACTCACATGGAAATGAGTTTGCCTCTCCTGAAGACACAAGGCGGGGCCGGGGGAGAGCCATGTGGATGTGGCACAGAACAGCAAGAAACCAGCCTACAAGTCTACATCTGCCCAGCTCATTTTCACATGGGCCGGGGCACAGAGAGGCGGGTACCTGTCACAGACTCAGAGCCCAAACAGAGAACTAAAGAATGCCACATTTGAAAAGTTAACCTGAGGATGCTGCCACCCAGGTAGTCTCCCTCTCAACAAAAGGGAGTTAAGGACAGGGTTCGATTGTACAAAGAGAAACTTAGGCCGTTCAGCTGAGGCTTTGTGACAGAGAATGTGGCATCCATGTCCTGGCTCCATCTCTGCTGCTGTCCCTCAAGCACAGCTTTTCAACTAGGTGTGACAGCACAACCCTACACTCCCAACAGCTAGGTGTGACAGCACAACTCTACACTCCCAGCACTTAGGACATTAAGGACTGGGCTCTAGAGTGAGACTTTATTTCTAAAAGAGAAGAAAACCAAAACAAGAAGGGCTGCAGAACCAGAGAGATGGCTCGGCAGGTGACGGTGTCTGCCTGCAAGCTGACAACCTGAGTCCAATCCTGGGGCCCACACGGTGGAAGGACGAAGAACTGAGACTCTGGAGCTCTGCATGGAACACACACACACACACACACACACACCTTTTTTAAAAAGTAATTTCAAACAACTAAAATGAAACTCACAAAATGGCTTGAATATGTTCCTGACAGCTCTTGCCCATGCCATGACTCCCCCCCCACATGCCATGATGCTCTTCAGTGCCAGCACCCACTGCTGGCATCACCTGGGAGACTCCTGTGCTATGAACTGCCGTGTTTCCCTCTATACTCAGAATTCTCTGCTCACACAGACACACAGTGGTTAATTACAGAAAAGAGGATTTTCCCACTCTCATTTTTTGGCATTTTTAAGTATCATATCAGTGAATCTTTGGAGAATATTACCAAAATGTTTGATTTTTACAATTGCTGTTTCAGCCGGGCGGTGGTGGCGCACGCCTGTAATCCCAGCACTCAGGAGGCAGAGGCAGGTGGATCTCTGTGAGTTCGAGGCCAGCCTGGTCTACAAAGTGAGTTCCAGGAGAGGCACCAAAGCTACAGAGAAACCCTGTCTGGGGGGGGGGGGGGGAATTGCTGTTTGAGTTACTGACTTGAGTTTCATCTAAAATAAATTATGAAATGCATTTGGGCAGAATTAATGAATAATTTCCAACAACTTCTGAAATAGCCCTAAACATACCTGTGCCATCTTATACTATGTACTCATATGAAAGGGTCTTCAGCATTGCTGCTCAGAAAATTAAAGTATTATCATCTCTGAAAAACACTGAAGATGACCTACATCCTATAATACCAAATATGCAACCCTGATTTAATTAAAATCCTGCTTAGTGTGATGTACTCCTGTATCTCAGCACTCAGGAGAAAAAGGTAAGAGGATTATTACAAGTTTGAAGCCAGCCTCAAAAAGGCAAGAAGGGTTGGAGAGATGGCTCAGGGGTTAGGAGCAGTTGCTCAGAGGACTCAGGTTTGATTCCTAGTACCCACATGGTGGCTCACAACCACCTGTAAATCCAGTTCAAAGGACTTGGCGCTCTCTTCTGGCCTCTGTAGGCACCAGGCACACACCTGGTATAAATACATATATTCAGAAAAAACACTCACACACACCAAAACCAAAGAGTGAATGATTTATGTAAAACCAGTGCATCCACTGGTGTGCAAATCTGCTTCCAGCATGTGTATACCAAAGAAATGTGCTGAGCATCTTTATTTGCTTAGTCACTCTGCTGGCCCTTAAAATCAATTTCTTATTATTACCACTAACATGCATATACCCAGGGTCACATTCTGGTGAGAAGGGGGTTTGGTAGGAACATTTCCCTCTTTTCCTGAACACCAGTTGAGTGGGGAAGTGGGATTTGAACACAGAGATAAGGGCCAGCTTCCCACACGAGAAGCCACCAACTGACTGCCAGGCTCAGCTGAAAGGACTTGGAAGACCATCTAGCCAAGCTGACCTCAACCCATGCCCACAGAGCTGCCCAGACTCCTCCTGAGAATGGAATGGAATCCAGTCTCTGGTGATAGAGCAGCCTCGGCAATTCTGGTATAAGGCAGGGCTCAGAGCAGATCCTAGCTCTTCATTTACAGTAGTACATGAGCAGAGGAAGAAACCTGCTCAGGCTAGGTTTGAACTCACTAGATAGCTGAGGATGACCTTGAATTCCTGATCCTCACAAGTACTAGGATTGTATGTATGTACGTACATTATTTCTAGCAGCTAATTTCTTGATTATCATACTGTTTTGTTCTGCAGAAAGGGAGGAAGGGTGTTTGTGTTCAATGTCCAAGACACAGATGTAATGTGCAGGAGGCTCCTGAGGCACCAAATGAACAGCTACCCTTTTCAGTGCCCCGACCTGCATCTGTGGAAACAGCCAGACACTTTGCCTTCACAAGGAAGACTGAGGAAACAGGAATACTGCACAGGGAGGCCCTTGGCTGCTGGCTTGAAGGGGATGGGTAAGAACCAGCTGTTCCTGTCCAGCAAGCCCTTGGTGACTCACTCCCTCACCAGCTGTTGACTAAGCCCCTCTGTGCTTTGCAGCAATGTGCCAGGGACCTCTAGGACAACCCATGGAAACCACAGGTCTTGCCCTGTGGGAAAACTGGAGACAGACCAGAACAAATGAAAACAGCTGGGAGCAACAGAGTGCCAGTGGGGAGCAGGACCAGTTAGGTGATACCGGTGCTGCCCAGCCCAAAAGCCCCTTTGCACTCTAGGCTGTCCATAGATTAGGCTGTGCCAGGAAATGAGGCTAAACTAGAGCCCACTGTCCTTCCAAAGCCCAGCAAGGCAGCAAGCAAGCAAGGCTTATACCAAATTCCAATACCACTCAGACCTGTCAACAGCTCCCCTAAGCTCACATGAATAGCCACTTTTAACAACCTATGTTGCTCATCAAGCCATTATTTTCCGGAATCCACCTCATTTCCCCTGTTGAACTTCTGCTGAGGCAGAACCTCACAGCCACCCCTAATCCTGGCCAAATGTGAATCTTCTGCAAAGCTTTCAAAAAGAGATGTAGAACCCAGACTGGACACCAGCCTTAAATAGAAACCAACCAGGTAGAAGCACTGGCCAAGAGGGAAGGTTATGGGCTACATAGTGAGGCGTGGATCCCTGTCCATGAACCTGTGAAGCCACCCGTGTGCTCTCACGGAGCTACGAAGCCTGGGCCAGAGTGGAAGCGCTCTGCAGATGACCAACAATGGAGCCCAGAGGCCTTTTCTGGGCCTCAGTCTCCACCCCTGTACACAAAGGGCCCAGCACAGCATCAGATCCTGAGAGAGGCAGTGTCACAGATGATTTCTTCCTCTCCTGAAAGTAGTCAAAAATGCTCACTGGAAATCAAGAAATACCATAACCAAAAGAAGCCCCGGTTTCTCTCTTCTTAAAAAATTATATGTATAGCCAGTTGGTGGTAACACACTCCTTTAATCCCAGCACTCAGGAGGTAGAGGCAGGCGGATCACTGTGAGTTTGAGGCCAGCCTGGTCTGCATACTGAGTTCCAGGACAACTAGAACTACTTAGTGAGACCCTGTCTCAAATAAACAAAACAAAAATGACATGTAGCATATCTGTGCATGTGTAGAGGTCAGAGGACAACTTAAAGACTGATCCTCTCCTACCATGTGGGTCCTGAGGATGAACTCAGATTGTCATCCCTGGCCACAAGCACCTGTTGGCCCGAGGCCTGGCTCTCTTCCTCTGCAGGACCATAGGCTGTTCTCAGAGCTGCTTTGGCTGGAGGAAAGCTAAAGGTCCAGAGAAGGGAAATGGGAAGCTAGTGCCAGGAATTCAGCATGGGATCCACCGGCCAGGGCAGGGTCAGGAGAAAAGCAGGATGCTAATCCCAGGAGAAAGAGCCACAGCCAATGCTTCCTCCTCCCTCCCTCTTCGTGTCAGGGGAGAAACACAGATACAAAGAGAAAGGCAAGCAAAGGCTTTGAGACAGCAGTGTCTATACCCCAAATCCTCTGGAGCCTGAAGACCCAAGAGGCGGCTCTTCCTATTGTGCTCTGGAGTGGTGGGTTCTCATGGAGCTACTCCAAGGTGCCCTTCTATTGTTCCCTCTTAGGCCCCGGGAAACCAGAGAAGACAAAGGAAGAATATTTGGGGAGAAATCTCTTGGAACTTCCTCTGGTTTCTCTTTGGAAATGAGTGGGCTGCCTCACACACCTCTAGACAGAAGCCTCACTGCTGACCTAACTCCACGGGCCTACTCTACAGCCTTCACACCTGACCCAACAGTCCCATGTAACTTCTCGGAAGCTAAGATCATGACTAAAGGATCATCTGAGCATGTTAATCTTCTGCATAAACCTTCCTTGCCTTCCCCATCCCTATGGCTAGGCACAAGGTCTCTGGAGCTCCTCAGTCACTCCCTAGACATGCTGCTGCTTCTTTATTGCAAGGCCTCCAGGCATGCTGTTCCTGACAACTCTTTATCCCACACCCACTATTAACTGACCTTACCAAACAAGCAGCTCAGTCTGGAGTGGGGGTGGAGCACACAGTAGGTGATGGGGGCGGTTAAGTCACCACGGTGTCCGAGCTGCAGCCCTGTCCAGCACCAGAGGCCTGCCATAGCCTGCCAGTCCACCCACTCTGCCTCCCATGCACTCATGCTTTGTACTTTTGTTTGTGTGACTTTTTGTACATGACTTTTTTTTTTTTTTCCCCTGGAGCAAGCACTCTACCACTGAGCTAAATCCCCAACCCTACATGACTATTTGATAAAGATTTAATTATGAGTTTGTAAGTGCAAGTCCTGCAGAGGCCAGAGGCACTGGATCCCCTTAGAGCTGGAGTTACAGGCAGTTGGGTGCAGGGACCCAAACTTAGGTCCCTTATGAGTCCAAGACAAGCTCCTGAGCCATTTATCAGACCCTGTGCATGACTCTTTTGAAGTGTCACATAAAACAGTTCCACAAAGCCACAAACCACATCTAATTTGTTCCCATCTCCAGCATCTTGCACAACGTTCAATGTCTCATTTAATATGTGACCACATTAGTTAAGTTACTAATCTTTCTTTGCCTCAGTTTCTTCATATGTAATTTGGAACTAAGGGCACCTACTATTCCATGGATGGAATGTTTCTTTTGTTTGTGAGACATGGTCTTCCAATGTGGCCTAGGCTAGCCTCTAACTTGTAGGAATCCTCTTTACCCAAAACTTCTGAACATTGGATTGCAGGTGTGTACAACCATGCCCAGTTAGAGGGAGTCTCTGGTAACCACTGGAATAATGCCCAGGGAAGGAGACAGGAAACACTTGGGGTCACACTCTCCTGTAAGTAGCAAACAGAGGCTAGAATCAGTCTCTTGGTCTGCATTCTGCGTCATTTGAGCTTGGTGACCACTGTTAGCAGATCATTCCCAGAGTACGGTGGGGGTCAGAAATAGGAACAAAGAACTCAGCTGGTCCAACAGGAGGAAATGCTACTTGAATAACCACGCCTCCCCCGCAAGAGCTGAAAATACCCTATGAGGTTTCTGCTGCCCCAGCCTGCTTGCACCAGGCCAGGACCTGGCTGCTCATTAGTGAGCAGCTCACTTTTCAGGGTGTCACACTGGGTATGTCTGGCCAGCTGGCCACTTCTCTCCTTCAATTGCTTTCCAAAAGGGATGTACCCATTTTCCTCCAATGATCAATATAATCATTCATGAAAAACGAGTCATTCCTGTCTTGGGACCCAATTATTTTCTTGTAGAACCAATGACTGAAAATATATTGCTTGCCGGTTAACTATTAAGTGCTATTTTTATACACTTTCCCCGCTCCTGACCGGTCATTATTGGTGAGGGTTTGTTGTTTAAACCTGGGGTTCAAGTTCTCCTTTCTGTGAGGTCTATTGAGCCACAGCTTCCTCTGAGCAGCTGCCTATGACTTGGAGGGAGTGTCAAGAGAGGGGTCAACCTTTCCTTCTGCCCAGGGCCAACACCAAGTGAAGGGAGGAAAAGGTCTCTTCTGAGCACACCAGCACTCCAAGGAGCAGCTATGGATGGGCAGGGTGTGCATGGACCGGACTGCTATGCAGACATTAATGCAGAAAATGGGGCATGGGGAGGGCCCATCCCAAAAGGCTCTGAAATCAGAAGGACCTTGGGAACTCAGCTCAGTCCCTTGCTATTTGGCCTTGGGCAATTTCCTTCAGCATTCAGAACTTCCCTTTAATTGAGTGAAAAACAGGATTAGTTATGACTTCTCACAAGAGTCTGGTCAGAATTAGATGAGAGGACAGAGGTCATGGCCAACCTGTCTTCCCCAATTCAGAGTGTGATGTCACAGTTACTGAAACCTCCTATCTTCCCACTGGTTTGGGCTACACAGCAAGTCTCCAGAAGGGAGGGAGGGAGGAAAAATGGAGACGGGAGGGAGTGTCACAGATGAGTGTGGAAGTGGTATGACAACTTTTGGGAGTGGGTCTCTCTTGTCACCATGGACTCCTGGGATCAAACTTGCTGGTCCAGCGTCAGCTCAGATCAGCCCTCAAAACTCCCCCAGGAACTCCTGTCTCACTCCAGGGTAAGTCGAGGCCTTGAAAAGTCCTTCACAGGCCTCATGGGCACAGGATGCTCCCTCCCACCACGGTTCCCCATCAACCCCCATCTAAGTAATCCCCTGCTGGTCACAGAGCTACTTGACCATGCTGAGCACACTGATCCTCTGCAGCTCGCAGTAGAGAAATGCACTCCTCCAGGTGAGAAGGTGCAGTGTGGGTCACAGGGCGTGACTGTCAATCAAGCCAGAGTCTGATAATCCGGGGAAATCCTGGGTAGGGGAACCAACTCCTCAGACTGACCTCTGAGCACACATTTGCACATGCACCCTAACTCACACAGACCTTATAAATAAAGATTCTAAAAAAGAATGCGCTCCCCACTAAATTCCTCTCTGCCTCACTGTCATCTAAGCGATACTCAAGAATATAAAACGGGTTGGGGATTTAGCTCAGTGGTAGAGTGCTTGCCTAGCAAGCACAAGGCCCTGGGTTCAGTCCTCAGCTCTGGGGGTGGGGGGAGGGAAGAATATAAAACAGCACCCTGCATGCCGGGTGGTGGTGGCACACTCCTGTAATCCCAGCACTCAGGAGGCAGAGGCAGGTGGATCTCTGAGTTTGAGGCCAGCCTGGTCTACAAAGTGAGTTCCAGGACAGGCTCTAAAACTACAGAGAAACCCCATCTCGAGAAACAAAAACAAAAACAAGAAAAAAAAGCACCCTGCTTTGCTCTGTGGTCTGCTTCCCTGCTCTTCACAGCCAACACACTATACGCCTATGTTTACCGTAACCTGCCTCACACCTAGAACTCAGTCACCTACACTGAAGCTACAGGTAACAACCCACCTACTGAAGTGTAACTCAATGTGATGGTGACAGAATTTGGCAGCAGTAAAGGATTACGAATGTGCAATGATCAACATGAATAAAAATGAATCCAAGGCGCTTCCTCTAGTGCTCACCCAAACTGTAGCACAGAACTTCATTGCACCCCTGGTCCTGAACATCCAACATACACTCACCTCACATGCACAGTACAAAGTACTAAGAAGCAGTATCTGCACACCTGGGTTAGTGTATGCTATTAACCGCAATATTCTTTGTTTGTTTTTGTTTTTCTTGACAGGGTTTCTCTCTGTAGCCCAGGCTGGCCTTGAACTCAGAGATCCTCCTGCGTCTGCCTCCTGAGTACCAGGATTAAAAGCATGCGCCACCGCCGCCTGGCTTGAATAACCATGTTCTTACTATACACACACAGAATGATGGTCTTACAGAAAGTAGTGGAGGGCTGGTGGTTCAGCTCAGTTAGCAGAGTGCTTGCCTAGCATGCCCAGAGGGATGGGTGCTATCACAGCACAGCATAACCCAGGTTTGGTGGCTCACCCCTGTAATCCCAGAACTAAAAGGTAGGGAGATGGAGGCAGGGAGGTCAGTTGTTCAAAGTTGGGCCAGCAAAAATGGCTTAGTGTCAAGGCACCTGCTGCCAAGCTTGATGACCTTGGTTCTATCTCCAGGACCTACAAGATGGAGGGAGAGCCGCCTCTGGCATTTATCTTCTGACCCGCCTCAAAACAAATTAATGATAACTCTGAAAAACACCGGAAATCTTCTACACCCTGCAGGCATTTCATGTTTTTAGCCAAAATTTAAGTTTTTTATTGGATTCATATATTTTGTGTTTGCATGCCACATGCCTTGGTGTCCACAGAGGTCAGAAGGCATTAGATTCTAGGGAGCTGGAATCACATATGCCTGTGAACCTCCCTGAGGGTGCTATGAATCAAACCTGAATCCTCTGCAAGGGCCACAAGTATTCCTAACTGCTGAGCCATCTCTCTGCCAAGATTTAATAAGTTTAAAACTATAAGAAAAAAAAAAAGGAAAAAAAAAAACCCTATCTATTGGGGGAGGGGAGCAGTTGAGAGCAAACTCTGGCTGTCAGGCTTGGCAACAAGCACCTTTGTCAGCTGGGCTATCTCAATGGCCTCCAAGGTTTAAATTTTTGTCAAAAAATAAACAGTCGTATCTATCTCATTAGTATACAAATTTGCCTTCATCTTCAACAAATGGTAAAATTGTATGTATACCAAGGAACTGCTTTAAAATAAACTTTTGGTTTCATGTGTACAAGTGTTTTGCCTGCATGTATATATGTACGTATGCACGCCTGAAGCTCTCAGAGGCCAGAAGAGGGCATTGGCTCTGCCGGAACCAGAGTTACAAACACGTCAAGCTGCCTGATGTGTGCTCTGGGAACCAAAGCCATCTACTCTGCAAAGTTATCACTTGATCCTAACTGCAGAGCCGTCTTTGCGGCTCCTGGCTCTGCTGTTGTTTTAACAGGGAATCCGGAGATGACCTAGGACACCGTTCAATGGACCCGCCTCGTCTGCTTACCAGACTTATCTTCAACCCCCCACTATCTCCTCAGACCTATCCTCACACTGCTGCCACTCAAAATCAGTATCTTCCCACTAGAAACCCGCTGTTGCCCAGGAAATGTTTACATTTTATGGTGTGTGAGTGTGTTCACACCTGCAGCAGCACACATGTGGAGGTTGTATGACCACTGACGAAAGCCTGCTTCCTCCTTGCACCATGTGGACCCCGAGACTGAACTAGGGTTGCTAGACTCAACAGCAGACACTTTTACCCACTAAGCCATCTCTCCAATCCTCATTTTAACATGTATTTCCCTTTTCTGTGTATACTCTGTAAGTATAATATGCCATGTATACAGATTCCCAAGGAGAACAAAAGGTGTCTGAACTGTCCAATGTGGGTGTGGGGACCAAACTTGGATCCCCCGGAAGAGCAGTAAGCACTCTGAACTGCTTGGTTCTCTCCCACCCACCCCCTCTTTTTTCATTTGAAATGTTGCCATTTATTAAAGATGTGAACAAATGTGTATGCTAAGGAGATTGGCATGCTTGCTTGCTTTTGCATAAATGATTAATCTTGGCTGATACGCAGGACATGAGCATCATTTCCCCAAGTCGACTGATTTTAGGACCATTGATGCTAAACTAGGTGCGACAGCGCACACTGAAATCCCAGAACACATGACAGGTAGGAAAAGTGTGAAGCTAGCAAGGGAAAACAAGACCAAATAAACTATCAATGCTGAAACTACCAACTGCTTCCCATCAACGCACAGCACAAAATGGCAGGAGTATGCATAACATCAGTTTATTTTTTGATTTTTTTGAGATAGGATCTCACTATGTAGTCCTGGCTGTCTTGGAACTTACTATGTAAACCAGGCTTCAAACTCAGAGATCTACCTGCCTCTGTGTCTTGAGCACTGGGATTAAAGGCCTGCAACACCAGGCCTGGCCAGTTTTCTCTTCTTCTTTTTCTTCTTTCTTTTTTTTAAGTGCTTTTTTGAGACAGGGTTTCTCTGCATAACAGCCATGGCTGTCCTGGAACTCACTTTGTAGACCAGGCTGGCCTTGCACTCACAGAGAAGCACCTGCCTCTGCCTCCCAAAAGCTGGGACTAAAACTGTGGGCCACCACTGCCCCTTCCCCTCTCTCACTCTCTCTCTTTAAGGTCATTTTAGAAGTTTTTGGAAATTGAACTTAAAAATCTGTAATTCATGTTCCAGAGGCTCCGATGCTGTCTTCTGACTTCCTCAGGACCCAGGCACATACTTGGTGCACAGATGTACATGCAGACAAAACATTCATACACATAAAGTATCTAAATCTAAAAAAAAAAAAGGAATTCATTTGTGTTATATGTGGTGTATGCACGTGCAGAGGCCAGAGGACGTCAGAACCTGGCTTAGCATGCTGTTTTATCCCTGTTCGGGGTCTCACTAAACCCGGAGCTAGGCACAAGCCCCAATAACAATCCTCCTGCTGTGTTTCCGTGTCCCTGCCTCCAGCACGGGGCTTCCAGCTATGCCCAGCTGGGGATTCAAACTCAGGTCCTCAGGCTTGCACATAAATGCTTTCCCCCTGAGCCATCCACCCAGCCCTGGAAATCGAATGGCAAAGAAAATAGTTTATGGACCATAAGTAGAGCTCATAAACCCAATATAGTTTGTAGGATTAAAATTTGAAAAAAAAATTCTAAAACTGTGTTCAAGGACTTCAGATGTTCAATTATCACTCTTACAATTAAAATTTTGGGAAAGTTATTTTCAATATAAAATCATCTATAGTTATAAAGATTTCTAAATACTCATTTTCCACTCTGTTCTTCCATGTTAAGTTTTAAAGTAAACTTTGCATTTTATCTTATTAGATGTTACACTTTCCTCTTTGAGGAGACATACTTAAACCACTGAGTTCTTTGATAATATCTGAGAAGTAAGTTTTGAAGGCCTAAGTCATTATGAAAATGGTTAACAAAATCATCTCTCTTCTCAGTCCAAACTACAGCTTCTTCTTTCTGCTCAAACTTCACCCCGAAAGCTACCTGAAGTCTGCAGAGAGTAATAAGCTTTGTAATCAGTCCGTGTCTTTGCAAAGGTCTGCACACAAATGGTCACTGAAGGCATAGCTTTTGATGAAGTTAATGTCTTCTGTAGGGTATGTTAATATGATGAGGTTTTGTTTTGTTGTTGTTTTAGCTCCAGGTGCCTACGGGAACACAAAGTGAATCAGTCACGGTGTTCACTGCCACCAGCCTGAACTTCTGCTATGAATCCAAAATCCCCCATCAGTTGATCTGCACCACCTGTACGGGCACCAAGGCAATCTTTTTTGACTTTAAACCTTCATTTGTGGTAAATACACTGACTTTTTGTTGTTCTTGTTTTGTTTCTCGAGACAGGGTTTCTCTGTATAGTTTTGGTGCCCATCCTGCATCTCACTTTGTAGGCCTGGCTGTGCCTCCTGAGTGCTGGGATTAAAGGTATACACTGCCACCAGTGGGTAATACATCCACCCCCCCCAACCCCCCCGGACCTGAGGACCAAACTCAGGGCCTTGCGCTTGCTAGGCAAGCACTCTACCACTGAGCTAAATCCCCAACCCAATACATCGACTTTTAAGATAATAGTTTCCCCTCTTGTGTGACCTTCTAAGTAGGACAAAGCAGAGACTCTCTGTGTTTCCTTTATAATCATATCTCACATAAAGAAAACACCAGTGCATTACCTAACTGAACCACAGTTTGGGGCTACCCTGGAGCCTGGGGAATGAACCTCTGAAGTTGGTCATTACTAATTTCAGACATTCTTTTGGAAACAGCATTGTTTGACCAGAGCATTTCACAAATTCCATCCCCACGAACTATTCCTGCCTTTTTAATACAAGCAGGTAGCTGGGCACAGTGGCTCATGTCTAATCCTGCTGCTAGGAAAGCTCGGGTGAGAGAATCCTCAAACCAGCCTGAGCAACAAAATCCCTTCTCAACCAGTCAATAAATAAAACAGCAGCAGGCAACAGGACATCTTCTACCATCTACAGCATTTAGTTTTCCCAATTAAATCACAAGTTTAAGATGCAAAAACAGTAATGGATTTCTTTCTTTTCTTCTTTCCCCAGACAGGGTTTCTCTATGCAGTCCTGAATGTCTTGGATCTCTCTGTAGGCCAGGCTGGCCTTGAACACAGAGTGCCACCTGCCTCTGCCTCCCAAGTGTAAGTAAAGGCGTGGGTCACCAAGCCCTGCCTAATGTTAACAAATTTCAAAAAAAAAAAAAACAAAACCAAAAAACCAAAAAACCAAAAAAAACCCTTATGTTCTTTCAAAGTATATTTTTAATTAAACCTTTATAAAAGTTGTTCAACAGCTGGAGAGATGGCCCAGTGGTTAAGAGCACTGGTTGTACTGAGTTGAAATCCCAGCATCCACATGGTGCTTCACAATCATCTGTAACTCCAGTTCCAAGGGCTCTGATGACCTCTTCTGACCTCCATGGACACTAGGCACACTTACGGTGCACAAACACTCATTCAGGCAAAAAACTTACACTTAAAAAAAAATTATTGGACTGGAGATATAGTTCAGTGATAGCATATTCTTGGCCAACAAACATTAGGCCCTCCCTGGAAACAGAGCAAATGTCTTGTTATTTGGTCTTTGAGATAAGGTCTCATGCAGCCAAACTGACCTCCGCCTGGCTACATATTTCAGAGTCATCCTGAATGCCTCCTTCTACCTCTACCTTGCAAGCGCTGGGACTATACATTTGGACTATGGCCCTTGGCTTAATTTAAAAACTTGATATTCACATGTACGTACGTACATATGGAGTGATAATGGTTGAGATTATAACAATGTGTCATGGATGTGTTTGGAACCCCAGCACTTTAGAGATAGAAGGAGAATGAAGATCAGGAGTCCACGGCCATCCTCAACTACTACACTGCTAACTGTTGGAAGCCACGTGGGCAGGAGACCCATGTCTCAGAAAGCACCTATAATTCAGGAGGTAGAAGCTGAAGGTTCAGGCCAGTTTTGGCTACTGAGTGAGTTCAAAGCCACATAAAATCCTGTTATAAAACACCAAAATAAATAAATTTAAAAAATTTTTTCCTCTCTCTCCTCTTGAGACAGGTCTCCTATGTAATCCTGGGTAGGCCTGTAACTCAGAGATCTCCCTGCCTCTGCCTCCCAAGTCCTTAGATTAAAGGTGTGCTCCACCATGCCTGGTAAGATAAAACATTCTAACATAACCTTATCAAAGATATACTTATTTAACACATGATGATATAGTCAAAGTCTGTTTTCCATAACTAAATCACTGCTTCTGATAACACAGAAGACTGTTGTTTGCGTACAAGCAAGTGTCCATTCTGTGCTGGGAATCAAGACTGTGGTGAGGTCAAAGGTGCAATTCTGACAAACACTGCCAGAAATACCTAAAAGTTATTCGGTGCTGGATTCTGAATTATTGGTTGTTGCACAATCATAATTACACTGTTGCCATATTTAGCAGCTCTCACATTCATTAACCCGACTCTGTATGGGGTCAGCACCCAATTTAACAAGCTGTGGGCTAAAACATACAGAAAACCCAAAATGTAAACATTCAAAACTACAATGTATCACCTTTAAAAGTGAAACACAATGGTTAAGTGTAACCAGTTAATAATTTCCCTGTAATCCAGGATGATCACAGTAGTTGTAAAAATTTTTTTTTTCCATCCCAGAGCTGAGGACCGAACTCAGGGCCTTGCCCTTGCTAGGCAAGCGCTCTACCACTCACTGAGCTAAATCCCCAAGCCCTTGGTCCTCAATTTTTTTAACGTATGTATTTAAATTTTTATCTGAGGCCAAAGGTCTTGCTTTATGTAGCCCATGCTGGCCTGGATGCTCCTGTGAGGACCTTAACTAGTGGATGGGTGGGAGATTCACTCTGTTCCCAGATCTAAGAAAATTAGAAAACCAACTAGTCCAGCTTCTCTGAGGAGGGAAGCCATGATAAACAAGATCTGAAAATCAGATGGTAGATGCAAAACACCATCCACCACCGATCTTGAGATGAGATGGGTTTCATCCCTATTTTTCAGATGAGCAAACTGAGTGTAGTGGGGGTAGGCAAGGCAAGGAAGGCCATACTATTGGAAATGATAGAGGTTGTATTAGAAAAGGGGCAGAGATTAGATTCAAAAATCAAAACTGTGTTCGACCCCATGGCTCTGAAGCGCGGAGGCTTTAGCCAGAACCTCGGATTTTCCATCCCTTTCCAGTTGTAAACGCTTTCCTTCCTCGGTTTCCACGGCTGTACAGGGGAAATAACACTTGATTTCACAGGTTTGTTGTCAAGATGATGGTAAACGCGCGCTTGTTTTGCCCCAGGGTCAGTTACAAGTATGTGCTTTTTAAAAAAAAAAAAAAAGGCGCGCACAATGCGCCAAACTCCGCGGCAGGATCCCGCGCTCCGGCGGTGGTCCCGCGCAGACCAGGCCCCCAGCCCCGCGCCGCGCCGCCGGAGGAAACAAAGCGAGCGCTCGCGGCTGCCACCCGGCCCGGCCCGCCCCCTTCCCGGGGCTGGCGGCTTCCCTTCGCACGCGCCGCTACCTACCGGGGCTCCGACTCGGCCTCAGCCTCGGCCGCTAGCCCAATCTCCGCGACGATTACTGGCTGGCTCGCTGCACACGGGCGGGATGCGTGAGCGTGCGCGCGGACCGGACGTGCAGCCAGCGGAAGGGGCGGGGCCGGAAGGCGGGGCCGAGCACCAGCCGCTTGCAAGGGAGGAGGTGGGCGTGGTCCGTGCCCAGTCCACTTTTAACTATTTTCATTGAAGGCCTGTGGAGGTGTCCTTCCCGGCACAATTTCTATCACCTGTTTGTTTTTCCCCTAGAGCAGTGAGTACGAACCTTACATTCCAATAACAAATCGGTCAGAGAAAAGTATTAACCATGAATTCGTATTAGTAACCATGGTAGCTACAGCAGTTAACAGGGCACTTTTTATCAATTTTTTTTGTTTTTTCGAGACAGGGTTTCTCTATAGCTTTGCGCTTTTCTTGGATCTCGCTCTGTAGACCAGACTGGCCTCGAACTCACTGAGATCCGCCTGGCTCTGCCTCCCGAGTGCTGGGATTAAAGGCGTGCGCCACCACTGCCCAGCTATCCACCAGATCTTAAGAGCCTCAGAGTCCTTACGGTGGATACTGTCATTTATCTCATTTTACACAAGAACTATTTTGATATTTTGAAGTTAATTTATCCGCTCAAAGTTATTTGATTGCTGGCCCATATTTTGTCCATACCTCATCTAAATTCCTCAAGAAGAGGAGGATAATCACTACTGTGCCGTGTTGCTGAAAGAATTGGAAATAATAAGTACCTAATGAAGAGCACAGGTAGTAGGTGGTCCTTAATGACGCCCATCCTGCTTCACTTCCCTTTTCCTGAACTGTATCCTTGCCCACTAATTAAATGTAGGAACCATGTTTCTTTGCCACTAAGAAGGGCATTCTCAGTGCCTTTCGCAGTAAGGAGCCAATATATTGAAGAATGAAGTAATTTGACATTTTTACTTTTGTCATTACAAGAAACAGCTCTCAACTCAATAAAAGACAAGGTTTTATTCTGGAACATATATGAGTAACCATGGTCCAGGAACAGATTTAGATTATCCCAAATTCCATGTTCCAATATGGAAGCAGTTTCATGAAGCTTTATACTTTCACAGGACAAAGATAGTCACAAATCAAAGCAAGTTTAATTTTTTTTTTTGAGCCGAGGATTGAACCCAGGGCCTTGTGCTTGCTAGGCAAGTGCTCTACCACTGAGCTAAATCCTGAACCCCTCAAGGCAAGTTTAAAAAGCATAGGTGACTGTATCATATCAGAGAGGTGGTTAGAGCAAGGTGTGGGAAATTTTTCTATAGGCCTAAGATGCTATCTGATGATATTCTTAGCTTTTGAGTCAGTGGAAGCTAGTGGTCTGCTAAGTTAAAAGATTCCAAAAGTGCTTTTATTGGGTTTTTGTTTTGTTTTGTTTTTTAATTGTTTTGTTTTTATTTTTTATTTATTTTTTGGTTTTTTGGTTTGGTTTTGGTTTTTCCAGACAGGGTTTCTCTGTGTAGCTTTGCGCCTTTCCTGGAACTCACTTTGGAGACCAGGCTGGCCTCGAACTCACAGAGATCCACCTGGCTCTGCCTCCCGAGTGCTGGGATTAAAGGTGTGTGCCCACCACAGCCTGGCTCCGAAAGGTTTATCTATTCTATTAGTTGAAAACTATTAGGTCAGACATAGTGGTGGATAAGGAATGGATATTCCAGAGGGTAGAACTAGCCCCAAACAAGGTAATTAGCCTCTGGACCTGGACTGTTACAATCTCTCCATAGTACTCAGTTCTAAACAATAGTCTCTGCAGACACATTTTCTTTCAAAAACGTTCTCATTCACAGTTCCCCCTGTTGGACAGGCATTACATTTTGTGAATGCAGGGGATACATATTATTTATTCAGTATTAAAAGGTCCCTGGTAGCTAGGAAGGCTCACTCCAAGGATCGGATGTCAACAAGGGCCTGAGTAGTGGGCAGGACAGCAGTCTTCAGAAGAGGAGCCTCTAGTAAAGCTAGTAGGAAACAAACTCCTGGATCGTGTCAAAACACCAGCCATCATGATCTGCACCTGACTTTTTCTTTTCTTGCACCCTTCGTATTTGACATAATATTTATATGTGACATATAATAGGACTTATATATCTAAAATTAAAATAATCAAGAATATAGTCTGGCCTAATGAAAGAAGCAGATCAAGAAAAGGCATTGTGGGCTGGAGAGATGGCTCAGAGGTTAAGAACACTGACTGCTCTTCCAGAGGTCCTGAGTTCAATTCCCAGCAACCACATGGTGGCTCACAACCATCTGTAATGAGATCTGGTGCCCTCTTCTATATACATAATAAATAAATAAATCTAAAAAAAGAAAAGAAAAAAGAAAAGGCATTGTAATCCCAGCACTCGGGAGGCAGAGGCAGAGGCAGGTGGATCTCTGTGAGTTCGGCCTGGTCTACAAAGCGAGTTCCAGGACAACCTCTAAAGCTACAGAGAAACCCTGTCTTGAAAAACCAAAAGAGAAAAAGAAAGAAAGAAAGAAAGAAAGAAAGAAAGAAAGAAAGGAAGGAAGGAAGGAAGGAAGGAAGGAAGAAAAAAAGAAAAGAAAGAAAGAAAAGGCATCCAGCTGGGTGGTGGTGGCACACACCTTTAATCTCAGCACTCGGAAGGCAGAGGCAGGTGGATCTCTGTGAGTTCGAGGCCAGCCTGGTCTACAGAGCAAGATCCAGGACAGGCTCCAAAGCTACACAGAGAAATCCTGTCTCAGAAAAAGAAAAAGAAACGGCATCCTAACCAACCAACCAAAAATTCCTCTGCATGTGACATCATACTCCTTAACCATATTGATACATTTCCCCTCTGTGTCTACAGTCACTTGTACTTTATAGTACATTGTACTTGGTGTCCAGAGCACCTGAAACAGTAAATGGACAGTTATATTACAAAAGAAATCAGGTAACTACACAGTATCATTCTGAATTCTTCCAAGCAGAATTGATCTTTTCCAATGTACCAACTATAATTTATGGCAGGGACAGAGACAAGAGGCTGTTGAAGCTGGTCAAGGTGGCACACGCCTTTATTCCCAGCATTTGGGAGGCAGAGGCAGGTGGATCTCTGGGAGTTTAAGGCCAGCCTGGTCTTACATAGAGAGTGTAGTGGGTAGCTATTCCAGCTTTGATCTGGAAGCTCCAACCCCACCATTGAGGCTTCGGTAACGGTCACATCTACAAGGTGGGGCTGAGAGAGGACACTGAAGACCCGGGTTCCAGATACGCGGGCTCTCTTAGTTCCTGGACCCTGGACACTGGAGGTAGACCAAGCAGAGTTCTCCAGATAACACTGCCAGACTGCGCCACGCCTTTCCCAGACTCTGTAAACTATCTATTCATTTGTAAGTTACCCCACAAAATAAACCTCCCTTTTAACTACGTGGAGTGGCCTTAATAATTTTACCAATAAGAGAGTTCCAGGACAGCCAGAGCTACATAGTGAGCTGGTCTTAAGTTACAAACTCCATTTATTATTTCTCATAATTGGAGTTTTGTAGCCACCAAGCTAACAAGAAGCCTGCCATAGGCCATGCAATTGGTAATTAACATAAACCTCTGAGTAATTATTTTATAAGCAGCTGTGGGACTGCAGGCCAGGCAGGACTGGAGAAATCTTCCAACTACAGAGTTTTGTTAGATTTCCACAGATCATTAGTCTGGCGTCTGAGAGAAGAAGTGTTGGCTATAGCTCCTCCACTGGCTACCTACCTCTGTAGTACCATTGTCAAGAATTCTTGTTGAGTTCAAGTACAGGCTTTCCCACCTCTTAGTGGAAATAGTCCTCTATAGTTTCTCTAGTGTTTTTAATCCTTTCCCATAACACTTAATTTCCTTTACAACAGTGGTCCTCAACCTGTGGGTCACAACCCCTTTAGGGGGTCACATGTCAGATATCCTACAAATCAGATATTTACATTATGATTCATAATGGTAGCAAAATTACAGTTATAGAGTAACAATGAAATAATTGTGTTTGGGGGTCACCACAGCATTTGGAACTGTTTTAAAGGGTCAAAGCATAGGAAGGCTGAGCGCCACTGCTCTAGAAGGGTTTCTGTTTCCTTTTCCTGAAATAGCATTCCTTCTATATGTCCTGTTTTGAAAGTGAGTCCTAGAGGCTGGAGAGATAGCTCAGAGGTTGGGAGAACTGGTTGCTCTTCCAGAGGACCTGGGTTCAATTCCCAGCACCCAAATGGCTGCTCACAGTTGTCTGTAACTCCAGTTCCAGTGGATCTGACACCCTTACAGACATACATGCAGGCAAAACACCAGTGCACACAAAATTAATTAATTAAAAAAAAAAAAAGAGGGGTTGGGGATTTAGCTCAGTAGTAGAGCGCATGCCTAGCAAGCGGAA
The DNA here is from genome assembly GCF_903995425.1 of Onychomys torridus. Classification (NCBI taxonomy): domain Eukaryota; kingdom Metazoa; phylum Chordata; class Mammalia; order Rodentia; family Cricetidae; genus Onychomys; species Onychomys torridus. The sequence goes on from NC_050450.1 coordinate 90,977,966, forward strand.
GGCCCTGGGTTCGGTCCTCAGCTCTGAAAAAAAAAAAAAAAAAAAAAAAAAGAGAGTCCTTTTCTAAGGTGTGCTTGCTAGTTTTATGTGCAGGCTTGAGTCATCTGAGAGGAGAGAACCTCAGTTGAAAAATATGCCTCTATAAGATCAGGCTGCTGGGAGGTGGTGACACACACCTTTAAACCCAGTACTCAGGAAGCAGAGGCAGGTGGATCTAGGTGAGTTTGAGGCCAGCCTGGTTTACAGAGCGAGATCTAAGACAGCCAGGGCTATGTAGAGAAACCCGGTCTCCAAAAATCAAAAACCAAAAAACAAAAAAAAAAAAGATCAGGTTGTAAGCAGACAAGCCTGCAGGGCATTTTCTTAATTAATGTGGGGGGGCGTTTTGGGTGAGACCACCCCTGGGGTCTATAAGAAAGCAAGCTGAGCAAGTCATGAGGAGCAAGGCAGTAAGCAGCACTCCTCTGTGGCCTCTGCTCCTGCCTCCAGGTTCCTGTCCTGCTTGAGTTCCCTCCGTGGACTGTGATTCAGAATTTGTAGGCCAAATAAACCCTTTCTTCCCCATGTTGTTCTTGGCCGTGGTGGCCCACTGCAATGGCAGAAAAGTACCTAGTACATAGGAATCTCTTTCTTCATTTGCAGTGGGTCAGCTTGACCTAGAACTCCTAGTCCAGCACCTGCACTGGTGCTGGAAAGGTCTCTTTTGGCTTTAGCATTTGGCCAATCTGGATTAATCCACTGTGAATGTTGCCATTGCAGACCAATAGCTTTTGAACAATCTAGATAAAAAGAGTCAACCTCAAATCTCTGAGTATCTCATACACAAGTCAACAAAGTAAAGGTTACTCCTAGGCAGAAGTCTGAGTGTGCCATAGGGCAGGCACCCAGAGCCTTCCAGTCCTGAAGGTAGTATTTACATCATCTGGAATTTGAGTCCAAGTTACTCCAAGGAAGTGAAGTTCATGTGGGTGGCAGGTACTACTGTGGGGTATCTAGCCACACTTACAGGGCGAGTGATCATCACAACAGGTTATACTGTGACAGGAAACACAGGCAATAGACTAGCCATTACATCTAAGAATTCTCACTCACACTTTGTTATCAGAATGTAAGGCTCATGCTCACTGCTTTATGGAAAAAAAACAGGTGACAGAAATTAATGCCAGGAAGTAGATTTACACGGCAGCTTTAAGAGAAATAGAGGAAACTTTTGTGCCTCAATTATCTTTGGGGAGGGGCAAGAGGGCTTCTGTAGGACAAAGGGGCTCCAGATGGGCTGGAAGTCTGCATGCTGTGTACAATCTTTTGATCCTTGGCCCTTGCTTCTTCACCTGTCCTTGGAAAGTTTAGTACACTGACTAGAATCTGGGACCGAGACCTGAGTCAGCATCTGGAGTTTCCAAGTCAGTTCCTGTGAGTTGGGGAGAAAAGGCCAGAATCTAGAAGAGCATGCAAGAGGAATGCTCTTAGCTGAGGCAGAAGGATCAAGAGTTCCTAGACCAGCTTCAGCTCCACAGTAAGCTGAGGCCATCAGGCTAGTTTGGGTCACATGGGACTCTGTCTCAAAGGAACATATACCAAAGGGGAGGGGGAATGCCAGCTACTCGGGAACCTGAGGCAGGAGAAGCAAAAGGCCAAGGCCTGCCTGGGCTAGAGTTCAGAGCCAACCTGAGTAAGTTACAGACTCTGTCTCAAATAAATGTTTTAAAGGGCTAAGGATGTAGCTAGTAGCCTAGAGTCCCAATGTCAATCCCCAGTACAAATAAATAAAATATATAAATTAGGGAGTGGGAAAAAAGTTTGTGACTGCTGATAAAATCCCAGTTCCTAGAACTTTCTCCTTGCCTTCTACGGTCAAGGATACTTATGATGTGTCTCCAAATGAATGGTGTCTGTCTTCTAGCGATTCCCAACAGAGTTGCTATATAGCCTAGACTAGCCTTGAACTTGCAAATAGAATTCATTGTATAACCCAATGGCCCTGTGCTAACATATCCTGACAGTGTTAGAGCTCCTGAATAATGGACATCCCCTACTGTCTAGACTTAGACATGTCCTGCCCAGTGCCTTAGAACTCACTCTCTCTCAAATTAAAAAAAAAAAAAAATTAACAAATTCAAAGGTAATTTTCTTTAAATATTTGTGTGTGTGCGTGCGTGTGTGCGTGCGTGCGTGGTGCCTCTTGGAGGCCAGACTGAGACATCTGGTGTCCTGCTCATCAAGAGCCACCTTTTCCCTTTGGACAGTTTCTTTACTATGCACCTCAGTGCTGGGGTTACAGGTGCATGCAGCCACGCCGGTCCTCATATCCACGGGGCCATCTCCTCAGCCCCAACTTTGTTTTTCTTTTTTAAAATTTATTTACTTTTATTTTATGTGCATTGGTGTTTTGCCTTCAGGTCAGATCTTTGAGTTACAGACAGTTGTTAGCTGCCATGTGGGTACTGGGATTTGAACCCGGGTCCTTTGGGAGAGCAGTCAGTGCCCTTAACCACTGAGCCATCTTTCTAGCCCCCAGCCCCAACTTTTGTAGTTATGAGCTGATGCCATCAAGAACTCTTTCGACTCAGTTATTCTTCATTATTCAAGAAAGCGACAATAAACCCTAAGTGGCCCCAGCTGCTTAGACAATGATCTCATTTCATCCTGACTTGTCTTAGTCCCCTCTGGCCCTTAGCATCTATCCTAGCTTCCAGCTTTGTTTGAAGAACAGCCCTGTGAGTCCACCAGCAATGACTCCTTTGACTTCTACTTCCTCAAACTAAATTTACTTTTCACATTTATTTTAAATAAATATTAATACACAATTAAATTTATACCATACTTTACAAATATCATTAATATTCATTTTTCATTTAAAAGTGTCCACAGCTGGGTATGGCAGTCCATGTCTGTAATCCCAATATTCAGGAGGCTGTGCAGGAGGTTCATGAGTTGAAGGCCAACCTGGGCTACCCAATGAATTCCATTCAGCCAGTCAGACACTGTCTCAAAAAAAAAAAAAAGAGGCTGCCATAATGGAAACCTAGGTCCTCAAAAGTCTGAACTCCCTGGCCAGAAATACAGCTTTGTAATGTGGCCAGTTCACCATTACAGACATACTTCTCATCAAATACCACCCTGTGAAAGAGGGAGGAAAATTAACAAGATTCTTCCACCCAGCTCTGGGTTAAACAGCCCATGTAAAGTCTCAACTCCACCCGAAGCAGCAGACTTTGGACAAATCACTGAGTGAAACCTGACCTGCTCAAAACGATAGCAGATGACGCAGATCAAAAGGATAGGATGCGAGCAGGGAAGAGCCGCAGAAACCCCATCCTGGCATACAGTCTGCCTCTAATTGTCATGTCCCCACCACGACCTTATCCCCTCTTTGTCACCACGTGCTCATACACACATCTAACAATTCTGTTGTTACTGCTGTTTGTTTGTTTCTAGGGACAGAGAACAAGCCCAGAATCTTTCATGTCTTAGATAAAGGTTCTGCCACTAAGCCCTACTTGGCAAATGTTAAGGGGCCATTGTGGGCTAGCCTAAGGGATACAAAGAAGTGAGGAAAATCCAACCTGTTCTCCACTTTACACAATGTAAGATCTACAGTGGATAACCACACACACTAAAGTAAATCTGCAGTTTAGCTTAGGAGAGAGTCTGTAGAACCCCAGAAATTACAATTCGGGAATACAGAGTTTAAGTAGCCTCTAAAAGTCAAATGTAAGGTTTGTTTTAGGGGGATAGAGATGCGGCTCAATTGCAGAAACATGCTTGCCTAGCATGTACAATGTCCTGGCTGAATCTCTAGTGCCACATAAATTGGACATGGTGGTACATATTTATAATCCCAGCATTGGGAGGTAGAGGCAGGAAGATCAGAAGTTCAAGGTCGTCTCAATACATAGCAAGTTCAAGGCTAGTCTGGGATACATAAGACTGTGAAAGAAATGAGAGAGGGGGGGGGTAGGGAGATAGCTCAGTGGTTAAAACCACTTGTCGCTCTTCCAGAGAACCCAAGCCAAGTTTGGTTCCCAGCATGCACATGGCAGCTCGCAACCATCTGTAACTCCAGTTCCAGGTAAGCAGACTTCTTCTGGCCTCCTTGGGTACTAGGCACACAAGTAATGCACATACACATAGGCAAAACACTTCTACACTTAAAATAAATTCTGGGGAGTCTAGAGAGATGGCGCATCAATCAGTTAAGAGCACTGGCTGTTCTTCCAGAGGACCTGAGTCCAATTCCCAGCACCCACATGGTGGCTCACAAATTGCCTGTAACTCTACCTCCAGGGGATCAGACATCTTCACACAGACATACGTACAGGCAAAACACCAACGCATATAAAATAAAAATAAATAAATCATTTAAAAATAATTTTTTTGTTTGTGGTTTTGTTTGTTTTGTTTTTTGAGACAGGGTTTCTCTGACACCAGGCCAGCCTCTCAGACTGCCTCTGGTGTGTTGGGCTTAAAGGCGTGAGCCACCACTGCCCGGCTAAAAATAATTTTTTTTTTTAAATGTTAAAGTTTGCTTCCCCCCTCCAAGATTTTTTTTCACAATGCCACCCCAGAAATATGCACCCTCAACTTCATTTATCTGTTCCATGGTGCATCTGTGGAGGTCAGAGGATAATTTTCAGGAGTCAGTTCTTTCCTTCCATTGTAAGCTCTGGATATAGAACACAGGTTGTCAAGCTTGCTTCATAATCACTCATACCCTCTGAGCCATCTTATCCTGCCAGTCCTAACTTATTGTTAGAAAGTGCAGGGAATGTCTGGAACATTCTTAAACCCACAACACTGAGCAGGAGGCCCGTTGTTCTTTGGATCTCATTTTAGGGCTGTGACTAAGGAAGAAACATGGGTCCCCTCCAGAAGATAAGCTTCAGGAGACATAAGAAGCTATCAAAGATTATCTCCAACTTGCTTCACGCCCAGATGACTGCCCTTGCTTTTCCGAGGGAAGAAACCTTTTTGCCTAAGATTACTAAGTGACTGTATGGTATGAACTTATTTTTCTGTAAGACAGAGCCTCAGCTGGGTATAATGGCACAAACCTTTAATCTCAGCACTCAGGAGGTAGAGGCAAACGGATCTCTGAGCTCAAGGCCAGCCTGATCTACACTTCAAGTTCTAAGACAGCTAGGTCTATATAGAGCCTGTCTCAAAAATCCAAAACAAAAGACAGAGTGCATTGGCAGCCCAAGCCAGCCTGGAACTTGCTCTGTAGCCAAGGGCGACCTTGACTTTCTGCTCCTCCTACTTGTTCTAGGATCACAGGTAAACCTGGCTTATACAGTGATGGGAATTTAATTTAGGGCTTTGTGCACTGTTGGCAAGCACCCTACACAACTAAGCTACATTCCCAGCCTCTCCAATGTAATCTTCTGGCAACAAAAGTACGATCCCATCTCTCCCCAGCTAAAACTCCATCAGTGGCTCCAAGACTTTAGGATAAAGTCCATATTCTCCCACTCTTCTGCCCAGTTCCTGACTGCTTTTCCAATAGTAACTTTTTACACCCCCGCAGATGTGTGTGTGTGTGTGTGTGTGTGTGTGTGTGTGTGTGTGTGTGTGTAGTACTTAGAAGTGAACCCAGGATCTCAGGCATGCTAGACAAGCACTCTACCACTGAGCTATCTCTAGCCCTTTTGTATTTTTTTATTTTTCCACAGGGTCTCACTAAGTTGGCAGGCTAGTTGCTCTATTCCCTCAGCCTCCTCAGCAGATGGGATGATAGGCCTGTACCACTAACCTTGCTTTCAATCTCAGTATGTTCCTCATCCCCCAACCTACAGCTTTATTGGTCTCAATATGGTACCTCAAAAGCACCACCCTGGGCTGGGGAGATGGTTCAGTGGGTAAGAATATTTGTTGTTCTGGGCATGGTGGCACATGCCTTTAATTCCTGCACTCAGGAGCAAAAGCAGGGGGACCTCATTAGGTAACCCAGGCTGATCTCAAACTTGTGATCCTGGCTTATCCTCAAAAATCTTCTTTAAAAGATTATATTTTTAATATGAAATATTATATATTTAATATTTTAAGTGTATGCCTGTGTATCTGTGTGCAGGTTTGTGCATATATGTTTTGGTACCTATAGAAGCCAGAAGAGGACTCTGGAATTCAAGATGGCCTCAAACTTAGTGTGTTACTCCTGCCTCTGCCTTTAGAGCTAGGATTACAGGCATGTGCCATCACACCTGGCAGGGCAAAGTGCTGTACTTAAGCTCTGAACTACAAGAGCAACAGGGTCTACTGGGCAGTGGTGGCGCACACCTTTAATCCCAGCACTCAGGAGGCAGTGGCAGGCGGATCTCTGAGTTCGAGGCCAGCTTGGTCTACAGAGTGAGTTCCAGGACAGCCAGAGCTACACAGAAAAACTGTCTCAAAAAACGAACCCTCCTCCATCCCTGTCCCCCCTCCTCCAAAAAAAAAAAAAACAAAAAAAAAACAAAAAAAAAGAATGGCAAGGTTCACAGAAACCTACATATTCATTCTTCCTTGATCTTACTGAGTGTTTGTTGTTTGTACAGAAACCAACAACACAGGACTGGGAATTAGAATAATAGATGTAAGTTCTCATTCAAGCTCTGCAATGGGGCATCACTAAGTTTTAGGACAAGTACAATTTTCTTCAAGTCCCCTCCCCTGTCTTCTTTACAAGAGCACGTAAGTTAAAGGAGGCAATAGAAAATCAATGTCCCGATGGTGAGATGGTTCAATGGGTCAGGGTGCAAGCATGCACACACACACACACACACACACACACACACACACACACACACACAAAGAAATGTAATATGTTGGATGTAGAGGTTAGCGCACAGGGAACCCTTATACACACAAGGCAGGTCCTCTACTGAAACAGAGTCTTGCTTCTGGAGAGGTGAGTAAGGGTGACAAGTTGGTAGCTTTGATTGCTTTCCAAAACTAAACAGAAATGGCCAGGCAATGTTTGCAGCTTTGGAGTCTATTTACTTTTCTGAGCCTGACACTAATGTAAGAGGAGTTGACTATATTTAGTTCTGTGTTTTATTTTGTTTTCTGTTCCTGAGTCAGAGGGGAATTGTTTCTTCTTTTTTCATTTTTGCAAAGGCAAAGATCATTTCCCTTTTTGGCCGGCAGCTCTGTGATGGTAAGAACTAGTCTTCTTTCTTCACCTACCATCCTCAACACAAATAGGAGCTCTCTAAGCCTACATCTTTGGGCTATCTTCTCAGGATTATGATTAGATTAGTTAGTGACAGCAGGGAGACCCAAGGGACTGAGGCATTCAGGCAATTCTAAGACAGATGTGGCAATTATCTTCCTAAAATCGATTTTCCTGTGGTGGTTGCCTGTATCAGACAACATGATTGTTGTGATGATAAAGAATTAAAGAGGGAGCTGGGGGTGGGTGGTAGTGGTGGTGGTGGTGGCACATGTCTTTAATCCCAGCACTAGGGAGGCAGAGCCAGGTGGATCTCTGTGAGTTCAAGGCCATCTAGGTCTACAGAGCAAGTTCCAGGACAGGCTCCAAAAGCTACACAGAGAAATCCTGTCTTGAAAAACAAAACAAAACAAACAAATAAATAAAATAAGAATAAAGAGGATATAGAGTAGATAGATCCAGATTTATATACAGATTTTTGCCACCTACAAGCAATGTACCAACTTTTCTGGAATATGTCTTTTCATCTGTGAAAAAAAGGAATAATCATGGCATGCACTTTCTAGGCTTGTTAAAATTGTACAAAAGTCTTACCCCACAGCCTGGTGTGTAAGTGCTCATTAAGGGGGTAGGGGGGCTCAGGAGGCCTCAACCCTAGACTAAGAACACGGGCAACTAAGGAATGCTCAGAGTGGAAAAATAGACCTCCCGAAGGAAGAGCACACCAGCCCTGACAATCGCACACATACATTATTCGGTCTGAGCAGGCTGTATTTACATATTTAGGAAAACACACACACGTAACGATTAAAGTGAAAGAGGCCATGAATTTGAGGGCAAGATGAAGGGTATATGGGAGGGGTTATTGGAAGGAAAGGGAAGGGGGAAAATGATGTAATTATATTATAATCTCAAAAAAACCCAACCAAACAACCAAACAAAAACTTGAGATGGAAGTCTCTAGTGGTAAATCAAAGGGACAATGTAAGAGCTCGGTGCAAAACTAGAAGCCCAGAAGCAAAAAACCGTAAGCCTCCCCTTCAAGCAATCAAGTCTTCTGGCTCAGGATCAGCGTTCAACACACCCACAATCTGCTGCCTCTGGCTTTTAGGTTTGCAAAGACCCAGGTCTGCCTAGGCCGGAGTCGGGAAGGCAGCCGAGAGCAAACCTGGCTTCTAGTAGGAAAGCCCTCTCCAAGGGGCAATGGGCTCTTGGCGAACCGCAGCCTCGGACCTCAGTGTGTTTCACTTACCCAGGAATGGTAACGGTTCTTAACGGCAGCCGATAACGGCTCACCTGTGCCCCGATGCCTATCAAGGGTACGCTGAAGTGAAACCTTGGACTTTGCAACCTATCATTCGCAAAACGCTAATTCAATATGGAACTGCAAGTCCCAGCATGCCCCGCGACCACCCTGCAAGGCGTGGGGAACCTCCTCGCCTCAGAGCGCGGCTGAACCTAGGGGCTTCCGGAACTGCTGCCCACTCCTTCCAAGGCATCCCTTCATGATTTCTGGGGTTTGTAGTCCACTTCGGTCCAGTTTCTTGAGAACAAGCAGCCCTTAGTGTCAGCTTTCCTCACAAAAACTACAAAACCCAGAATACAGTGCATATTCCTCCTGTCCAATAGAAGCCCTCCATGTAGCGGGGCGCGGAGCCCGGCTCTCGCAACCCAAGATGGCGGATGAGAGTGAGACAGCAGTGAAGCTGCCGGCACCTTCGCTGCCGCAGATGATGGAAGGGAACGGAAACGGCCATGAGCACTGCAGCGACTGCGAGAACGAGGAGGACAACAGCTACAACCGGGGGTAACGAGTTCCTCGTAGCCCAATTCCTGTCCGGTCTCCCACAAGCTGGGTCTCTGGGGTGCGGGGAAGTCACCGGGAGCTTAGCCTAACCCCACCCCCATGTTCTTATTGGCTAAGGCACTGAGATCCTGCCTAGCGATTGGTTTTTGTCTTTGTCATTTACCAGGGTGGGTGCTCGGATATTAAGGGTCGGAGACATGTAATACTTTTATTATGTAAAAGTTCTGTATAGTGTACCATTCGTGTGCTTCAGGCACGATGGGGAAAAGGAACATCTTGAACGGTGGGTCTCAATAGTACAACGCAGAGCAATCTAGAAACTGCAGTTCAGAAGAACGTTACTTATAAAGGAGTATGAACAACGTGACTAGCAATAAACTAATAATAAAGCATTTCGTTGTAGTTCACGGTCAATGAGGAAATTCACCAGGCTATACAAGCCATGTATATAATTATGTTGTAAAATATTACTGTCAGAGAATTCGAAAATATAAACTCACCTTATAAATCCTGTGTTATTAGCGATGTGATAATGTTTTGACTCATTCGGTGTCTTTTGCCTCAAATAATCCGTAGGTATTATTAGAGTAACTCTTCCTGTACCTTTGTTAACTTAATGAAGTAGCTCAAAGCTTCAACAAACGGATGCTGCTTCTTGGAGAATATGTGGTACTTGTGGGATACTGCTGCTCATCTTGTACTTTAGGGTCTTTCCGGGGTGTTTTGGTTTTTTGAGACAGGTTCTCGATGTGTAGTTCTGGCTGATCTGGGACTTGCCATGTAGAGCAGGTTGTCCCCAAACTCGGCATGATGTTCTTGCGTCTGCCTCTCAGGTATAGGGACAACTGTTACAGGCCACCATGTAGCTCTTACTATAAGTAATTGCTGTCATTTGTTACTGGAGAAGAAGAAATGGGCCAGGTATTTGAGTGTTGTTGTTTTTTCCAAATAAGTACACCTGTAAGCCAGTCACAGTGAATATTTTATTTTTGTTTACATTATTTGTCTGCTGCTAACCCCCCCACCGTCCATCTATCTGTCCATCTGTCTATTTGTCTCTGTGTGTGTGTGTGTGTGTGTGTGTGTGTGTGTGTGTGTGTATATCATTTCCCCCCTGTAAGGAGACTTGTAGGTGTGTACTTGTCTGAGTGTGTGGTATTCTGATTTTCAAAGCCAGCCTTTGTTATAACCAGCTTGTCATTAGCTGTAACTGGCAGCTCTTAACTTCCCCCTTTCTCCCAGTGAAAACTAAGATAAAGGTGGAAGGTCATAACCATTGGCTACACTCATTTATTCTATCTTAGAGATGGTTGAGCAAAGGATTAAATGATTAGCAATTTGCCTGGGAGTGAGTTTTGGATTTAAAAAAGATCTAGCTTTCTTTACCAGCATGGGGGAAAAAAAAATCACAAGAATGTGGCAGAAAAGGAAGCTTGCCAAATTTGATTTTTTGACTGTGTTCTGTTGCTATAGCTCACAACAGAGCTAATGTAACAGCCTTGTTTAAACCAGCTATTCCCAAGAATGGAATCGCTGAGAAAGAGGAAGTAGGAGCTGGAAGAAGGGACAGGCCAGGCCTCTTGAGAAAAAGTCCCTATCTGAGAGAGCACTGAATGTGAAAGTCGTTTCAGAAGTGAAAGTATGATGTTTCTTTTGTTCATTCTGTAATTGCACTTTTTCTCTGTGAAACTGTTGCCCTGATCACTGCCAATCTTTTTTGTATTCTGAAAAACTATAATCAGTTTGCAACACTTTGCCCTGAGCTGGGGTGTAGCTTAGCCATAGAGCACGTGCTTACCATGCTGCAGGCCCTGATGTTCAACCACAAGCATGAAAACCAAGAAAATCCTGTTTGCCAGGAAGTTCTTTGTTTTAGTTATGGTTCCACAGAGTAATAGCTCCCCTTTCCCCAAATCTTTGGGAGTGACCTCCCTCCTCCCCTCCCCCCAGGAAAGTATTCTGTTACCAGCTACGGTTTTAGTTTACCAAATCTGGGGGTCTGTGAAAATGAATTAGTTTGGCAGGTAAAAAGCAAAGGTCCTACCTAGTCAGGAGAGAGTCTACTTCTGACACTTAGAATCCACATTTTCTCTTAACGTTCAGAGCAAAGTGTTTTGGAAAGAGGCAGCATCACCCTGGGAAAGGTATGGACTTTGGAGTCATTCAGACCTGCTTTGAGCAGGATGTGGTGGTGCAACCCATTAATCCCAGCACTCGGGAGGCATAGACAGGTGGCTGTCTGTGAGGTCAAGGCCAGCTTTATCTATATAGCCAACCAGTATGGGTTTCATAGAGAGACTGTCTACAAAAACAAGCTAAAACCTGGTTTGAAAGCCTGGTTGTGATCCCAAGATCAACACTGTGGTCTTGGGAAAGTTTCCTTATCTACAGTGGTTTATGAATTTAGAGAGAAACATTAAAGGTAGCTCTTTTCTTTCTTCAGATTTTCCTGGCTTGCCTTCCATCATATTTACAAACTGTATTTTTGTAGTTTTACTATAGCAATAATAATGTGTTTGACAACTTTTTGTGTCCAGGTCTCTGTCTCACGGTGCATGAGAACAAGGATTAATTATGTCCTTGGAGATGCCTGGTGCTTAGTAGGTGTTACTAAGTGTTGGGTGAATGAAGGCAAATATTAAAGTGCCTGGCCTATCTCAGTGCAAGGTCTCTTGTAGCCCAGGCTGCCCTCAAACTCATTTTGTGTTGAGAATGGTCTTGAATTTCTAGTTCTCCTGCCTTCACTTCCTCAGTTCTGAGACACAGACACATCTCCAGTCTCCGATCTTTCTTGTGTGTGTATTTTCGACAATAAATCTTGTCTTACTACAGTGTGTGTGTGTGTGTGTGTGTGTGTGTGTGTGTGTGTGTAGGTCAGAGGACAGTTTTGAGGGGTCAGATCTCTCCTCCTATCTTGTTAAGGCAGGGCTTTCATTGTTTCTACCTGCCATGCACTCTGGTTAACTGGTTCCCGAGCTCCCAGATGAGTCTCCGATCTCTTCCTTGAGTCCTGTCCTAGGAGTGCTAAGATTACAGGTGTGTGCTGGCACAGCCAGTTTTGGTTTGGGGTTTGTTGTTGTTTTGTTTGCGTGGTTCTGAGGATGGAACTCAGGTAATCAGCTTTCACAGCAAGCACTTTTCTCACGGACCTACAACATTTTGTGAAATACCTATAGAAACCAGCCACCCTCCAGTTTATTATGGAAGTTCCTTTTTTTTTTCTTTTTGAAGTATTTCTTGCCCTCCATTTCCTGTTTTATTTATTTTAGTTAAAAACTTTAATTGTGTGTATATGTATGTGAGTAGAGGTACCTGAGGAGAGCTTAAAAAGGCATCACAGTCCCCTGGACCTGGAGTTATGTGTGGTTATGAGCCTCTCAACAATGGACTATAGCTTGGAAGTGTAAGCTACATAACATGTCTTGTGTGTACACACTACATACATGAATACTACATAATATATATATATTACTAATTACTACATATATATATATATATATATATATATATATATATATATATATATTAGTGCAAGCTACATAAATCTTTGCTTGCCTAAATGTTTTTTATTCAGAGTGTTTTATCCCAGCAACTGAACTGGGAACTGAACTCTGCAGTGTTGGTAAATGTGCTCTTAACCTCTGAGGCACCTCTCCACCCACACCTTTTTATTTGTTTGCATATGGGTGTGTGTACGTGTGTGGGTACACTAGAGATATTGTCTCCTGTGAAGAAATTTAAGAAGAAAGGTAGCCAGGTAGTGGTGGCACACACCTTTAATCCCAGCACTCGGGAGGCAGAGCCAGGCCAATCTCTGTGAGTTTGAGGCCAGCCTGGGCTACAGAGTGAGTTCCAGGACAGGTACAGAGCTACACAGAGAAACCCTGTCTTGAAAAACAAACAAACAAACAAACAAACCCACTCTGAACAAAAAGCATTTAGGCAAGGAAAGATTTATGTAGTATGGACGTATGTAGTGTGTACACACAATACACATTATGTAGCTTACACTTCCAGGCTGCAGTCCATTGCTGGAAGACAGGACAGGAACTCCAGGAGGAACTCAAAGACAGAAACCATGGAGGAACACTGCTTCGTGCTCACTCCTACACTTGTGCTTAGCTGGTTTTCTCCTCCTCCTCTGCTGTGTTCACATGTATTTATGTCTGTGTGTCTGCTGTGTGTCTGCTGGTGTCTGTGGAAGCCAGAAGAGGACATCCGTTCCCATGGAGTTACAGATGGTTGTGAGTCACCCAATACGGTGCTAAGAATCAAACTTGGGGCCTCTAGAAAAACAGCTAGTGCTTTTTTAAAATACAGGATCTTACTATGTAGCTCTGACAGGCCTGGGACTTGTACCAGACTATCCTTGAACTCACAGAGATCCACCTGCCTCTGCCACCCAAGTGCTGGGATTACGTAGTAGTGTGGCACTGTGTCCAGCACTACTAGTAGTTGCTAGACCATTTCTTAAGGCTCAGTTTCCTTCCTTATCCTCGGGACCACCTGCCTAGGGATGCTGCTGCCCACAGTGGGCTGGGCTCCCGTGTCCGCTGGACACGTCCCCAGGCCAGTCTGATCTAGGCAGTTCCTCAGTCCAGTCTCCTCTCAGATGACTGATCCGGGCTGTGTCAGGTAACTAGGGCAGAAGGTAAATCCCGCCAAGCTCCCTTCCTTGCTGTGTCTCCCCTTGTCACAGGCGGCGCTATTCATGCTGTTTGTCAGCTTGTGACTGCATCCAGCACTTGGGAAGAAGAGATCTTTTTAGTTCTGAAGCCCTCTCTTCATTCTGCTCTTCAGCTTTTGGTTTTTCAAAACTAGATCAAAGCAAAATGAAGAGAACTCTTGTCGCTGATATCAAATAAGTATTCTAATTATATTTCCTAATGAAATGGTAGTAAAAAGAAACTAATCAAGAGCTGCTTCAAAGAGAAGAAACTGGAGAGCAGAAGCGAAAAGCAAATGAAGCCTATTTCAGGGAGACTGCTGCCCATGGCAAACTGCTTTTGCTGATCTCCCACATCGTTGAACTAATATGCTCACTCCAAAATCTGTCAGCTTTGCCAAGCTGCCAGTTAACCCTTTCTCTCTGGAGCTCAGGGAACGGGGGCTGCAGGAGGAGGATGCTGTAGCTTTTTCTCTTCTTTCTTAAAAAATCTCAAATCTCTGTTTAAAAACAAATTTACTTCGTTTCTTTGTGTGCATTTTGTGTGTGCATAACAAGCTTACGGAGGTCAGAGGACTGCTTGTGGGTCATTTGTGTTGTGTGGGTGTTGGTGATCAGGTAGTCAGACTTGGCTATAAGCACCTTTATCCACTAAGCCATCTATCTTACCTACACCTTCATTTTTTATTTTCATTCATTCATTGGTTCAGGTTTTTTGAGACAGGGATTCTCTGTGTAGCCCTGACTGTCCTGAAACTCAGATCTTCCTGCCTCTGCCTTCCAGTGCTGGGGCTAAAAGACCTGTGCCACCACACTTGGCCACCCCCATTCTTTTTGCTTGTTTGTTTCAGTTTGTAGCAAGGCTAGCTTTAGACTTGTAGTGAGAGGTCACTGCCTCACCGCCTCAGCCTCCCAAGTGCCAGAACTACAGGCGTGAGCCACAGCTCCTAATTCAGCAAGCTCTACTTTTTTTTGTTTGTTTTGTTTTTTTTTTTTTTGAGACAAGTTTCTCCGTGTAGTTTTGGTGCCTGTCCTGGATTTCACTGTGCAGTCCAGGCTGGCCTCGAACTCACAGGGATCCGCCTGACTCTGCCTCCCAAGTGCTGGGATTAAAGGCATGAGCCACCACCGCCCAGCCAAGCTCTACTTTTGAAGCCTCTTTCTGATTCCTCAGAGAAGGTGTCCTTGTGATTGTTCCCTTTAATGTACATGAAATACTAGGTTCTCTCTGTTAAGCACCTAAAATTAACAACTGAAATGCCCTGCCAGGACGGTACTTGCTTTACACAGTTTGTCTGGTGTACTGATTGAGGAGCAGCTGGAGGTGGCCTGGAGTTGAGTGCCTGCTGTTACTGCTAGTGGGTGCTAAACCCTAAGTGCCAGTTTCACTCGGGAAGGCCAGTTTGGCTTTTGTTGGGAGCCTGCACCTCGACCTCTGACACTTAGAGATCTGCTTCGAAGTGGCTACATGTGTTGTCCCTCTGGGACTGACTTCTGTGTTCTGAACTTTTTTTTTATCTTTTGGTGGTGGTGCTGATGCTCAGTCCCAGCACCTTACACATGAGAGGCGCAGCCACTGGGCAGCACTCCTAGCTCCTGCATCCTGTAGCAGCCAGAGTCCTCTCTTTGGATCTCTTCAGCAACTTGTGCATTTTCTCAGACAGGGAGTTGGGTGGCAGTGGAGCGGGGTGGCTCTTTAAACTCTCGCTGATAGACCAGGGGCGTCCTCAGTGGACACGGATAGAACATGGAATAGCGTTTGGTTTGATCTTTGACTTGCCAGGTCACGCAAACTCAAACTGTTGAATTTCAGTGTTTATCTCATTTTGGTCTTGTTTTCTGCTGGTCCAGCTTTTAGTCACTTCTTCTATCAGGGTCTTTGTGAGCTCTCAAAAATAGCTCTCCTGCATGACAGGAATTGGCTCATTCAACACTCTAAACATCCAGAGAAGGCAAAGGTGACCGTAAGAGCAGGCTTCTGTAATTCCTGCCTACAACCTCCTTCCATAGCCTCCGAGTGCCTCTGTGGCGGTAGGAATTTAGGAGTCACAAGCAGGTCTTGTTTTTTAATTTATTACATTTTATTTATTTGCATATGTGCACATATGCCACAGTATACATGTGGATACTTGAAGGAAGTCAGTTCTCTCCATTCCACCATGTGAATCCTGGGTTCAAACTCAGGTTATCAGGCTTGGCAGCCATCTATTCCCCAAACTCCCAGTCTAACTGATGGGTGGGGATGTGTGGAGTTTGGGGTGCAGTGATGCAGTGATCCAGCACCCGCAACGGTACAGAGACTATGCAGCTGACAGTGACTTCTGCCACCTGGCTTCCTCCTGAGTGTCCTTGTAAATGTCCCTCTGTCTATCTGTCTCTGGGCTTTGTGAGTACTAGGAGGATTGCTGGCGAGTGTATCGTATCCCTAAGGGTGACTTCTCTTGCAAAAGGCTCTCCTGATGTTGAAATTAGAACTAGAGTTCAGGATTTATTTCAGTACCTTTCTGGGGAACACTTACTTTATAGTCCCTAGAATTAGCTTTTAGCTTTCAGAGACAGAGAGTGGGGAGCTGGAGTCATGGCTCAGCTGCCAAGAGCACATCTTGCTCTACCAGAGGACCTGAGTGTGGTTCTAGCATGCATGTCAGGAGGCTTATGACTGCTTGTTACTCTAGCTCCAGGGAATCTGACACCTTCTAGTCTCTGAGAGCATTGGCACACGCATGTACAAACATACACACATACATAAAAGTTAAAAAATTAAAACTGGGTATGGGCTGGGTGGTGATGGCGCACGCCTTTAATCCCAGCACTTGGGAGGCAGAGGCAGGTGGATCTCTGTGAGTTTGAGGCCAGTCTGGTCTACAGAGTGAGTTCCAGGAAAGGTGCAAAGCTACACAGAGAAACCCTGTCTTGAAAAACAAAAACAAACAAACCAAACCAAAACAAAACAAAAAAACTGGGTATGGTCCTATAGGCCTTTAATACCAGCACGTGAGAGGCAGAGGCAGGGAACTCTGTGAGTTTGAGGCCAGCCAGCCTGGTCTACATAGTGGGTTCCAGGGTAGCCAGGGCTATATAGAAAGATCCTGTATCAATAAATAAATAAATAAATAAAAATTAAGAAGGAAGGAAGGGAGGAAGGAAAATAAAGCCACATGCCCTGGTACACAGGAAGCTGGCACAGGAGAATCTTGAGTTCAAGGTTAGCCATGGTGGGTCCCCATTGCAAACAAAACAAAAGAAGGAAATAAGTGACCAGAAGTTATGACTTTTCTTCTGAACTTTGCTCTCCGAAACTTGCAGTCTGTGTTGCAGACAGTACGTACCATTTGAATAGTGTCAGTGGCTCTCTGCTTTGACCTTAGGAATAGGATGTGACCTAAGGAGGGCCACTGCCAGGAGTAAGGAAGTTGGTCATTGAAAATCCCAAGCAAAGCACAGGAGGGCACAGCATTCACTGCTCTCTCAGAATGTTGGCACAGCTGTCCTGTGGAAATAGCACTAGAGATGTTTCCCTGACCTCTTTTGGGCTGTAGCTTTTCTGAGTTTTATTTTAGTCCATTGTGCCTAGAAAGCATCAGGCAAGCATAAAATGGTTGTGCTCCTAGCTGTCTGTGCAGTGTAATGGGAGAGGCTGTGAGAAACAGCTGTGTGGTGTGGCCCCTTGCTCAGAACATTTTTAAAATCGTTGAGAGGCAAAGAAAGAAACCCATCATTTTATGTAAATAATTGTATGTATAGTGTTTTAGGAGATTATAACTTTAAAGCAGATGTCAGTGAGGAGTAAAAATGGCTTTCGAAGTAAAACACAGCTCATCTTCAACTTGACCTCAGACTGACCGGGAACGCTCCAACTTCCTGCCATGGCCTCCAGGAACTGCAGGCATGTGCCCCCGTTTCTGCCTCTCCTCACTACCTCTAACACCTGCTGTTCACACTAAAACTTCCTTCTTGGGCCTAGTGTGAGAAGACAGTTAATAACTTGGCTTTGGAGGCTTCTCAGATACATCCCTGTGGGGGCTGAGACTGTAACCAGTGCACCGCTCTCCACCTTCCTGAGGCTGCAACCCTTTAATACAGTTCCTCATGTTGTGGTGACCCCCAAACCTTAAAATTGTCATTGCTACTTCATAACTGTAACTTGGCTACTGTTGTGAGTCATAGTGTAAATCTGTGTTTTCCGATGGTCTTAGGTGGCCCCACGAGGTTGCAGCCCACAGGTTGGGAACCATTGCTTTAAACATGTCAGAGGTTGGAGCTTGTCCCTGGGTACTGGTTGGTTAGTTGATGACCAGGTTTCCTCATTGTAGTCTCCTGTAAGCAACAGGTTAAGGCAGATTGCTGGGAGACTCCTCCTAAGGCTGGAGGTCCCCTCTACTCTTTCTCTCCCGTGATAAAAGATTTTAGTTCCCAGGCACACACATTTGGGTGTTTGTCATCCTGTAAGGGAGAGGAGGCCTGTGTTCCGGACCCTTCGTGCTGTCGGCAAGTTCTGTGCTCCTGCCCATCTGTTAGCTTGCCCTTCCCACCCACCCACACACACCCGGCACTGTTCTATTTTAGAAGCACGGAGGCTCATTTTCCATCTCCTCCTGCTGCCCTGATTTTGTACAAGAGCATCCATAAGATTTCTTCTGTGCTTGAATTTAACATTTAGGGCCTTTGTTAAAAAATGACATTCCTGTGGGGTGTGGTCGTGCACACCTTTAATCCCAGCACTCGGGAGGCAGAGGCAGGCAGATCTGAGTTGGAGGCCAACCTGGTCTACAGAGTGAGTTCCAGGACAGCTAGGATGACACAGAGAGACCCTGTCTCAGAAAAACAAAAAGGATGCATTTCTAGTTGAGTGTGATGGTTCACACTTATAATCCTAATAGTCCAGTGGCTAAAGCAGGAGGCTCACCATGAGTTCAAAACTAGCCTGGGCTACAGTATAAGACCCGATCACACATGCCACTGTGTGTGTGTGTGTGTGTGTGTGTGTGTGTGTGTGTGTGTGTGTGTAGGTGGGTAGGTCATAGGACAGTTGTGGAGCTGGTTGGCTTTCTCCCTTTACATGAATCTCAGGTGTTGAATTCAGGTTGCCTGGCTGGCACTCTAGTGCCTTTTCCTTGCTAAGCCATCTGGCAGCTTTGAAGATGAGATTTCCTAATTGCTTTTCTTCCCTGTCCTGGATCTGACATTCTTTCAATTCATCCTATATTTGCTAGGTTAGTTACTGATAGTAGCCACACCGCCAGAGTCTCTCTGTGTAGCCCTGGATGTCCTGGAACTCACTCTGTAAACCAGGCTGGCCTTGAACTCAGAGTTCCACCTGCCTCTGCCTCCTGAGTGCTGGGAGTGGGCCACCACTGCCCAGCAACCAGCAGCCATTCTGTGTGGACTCCCATCTCAGTTCCCATAGCAGACAATCCCTACTTCCCAAGGACAGATCTCACCCAAGTCCCTGCTTGGTATTTTGGAATGGAAGGAGCAAGGTAAGCTTTGGTTTGCTGTAGTAAGTGTGTACCTCTGGCCAGTCTCTGCCTTGTATTTATAAAAGATTTCTGTTTCAGCTTACTGAATCCTGGCCTGCCCTGCAATACTCAACCAAGATCCTGGCCTCAAAACTCCTGGGTTCAAGCAGTCTTATTCATCTCCTAAGCAATGATACTGCACTGCCTTGCTTAGCTTCCTCTTGCCGGTGTATGTGTTCTCAAGGCCTTTGAGCCTGGTGTCTTATGAATGATTAAGTTATTATAACTGTTTTGAAAGCTCATGGTACCTGACTCCTAGGTGTCTCCTCTGATTCAGTTGTCTCCCTCATTGGGGCTTTTTGTCTACAAGACTATGGCGACTTCATGTGTTCTCATAGTTGTGGCCCAATACCTCCGTAGAATGAATTATAAAATTAAAACATAAAGCCATCTGGGCAGTGGTGGCACATGTTTTTAATTCTAACACTTGGGAGGAGGCAGAGGCTAGCAGATTTCTTTGAATTCAAAGTCAGCCTGGTCTACAAAGTGAGTTCCAGGACATCTAAGGCTGCACAAAGAAACCTTGTCTCAAAAAAAACCAAGAACTAACAAACAACCATAAAGGCAGGTGTGGTGTTACATGCCTTTTGTCCTAGCACTTGGGAAGTAGAGGCAGGAGGATCTCTTTGAGTCGAAGGTCAGCCTGGTCTACAGCTTTGTCTCAACACAAACCAAACCAGCTTACCACCAAAAACAGAATCAGAGTGCAGTCTGTGATCTTTCCGCAGAGTGGGGTCAGGTGGTGACAGTGCCCACAGCCTCTCTTCTGAAGAGGCTTGGGAAGGTAGACTGACTGACCAACTTTCTTTTCTTGACAGTTTCACTGTGTAGTCCTGGCTGGCTTGGAACTCGTTCTGTAGACCAAGATGGCCACAAACTTGGAATGATCTTCCTGCCTCTCCCTCCCAGGTACTCAGGTCATTGGCTCATGCCATGGCTCATGCAACCATGCTCAGCCAAGGAAGACTTTCTATAGTTACTTTGAACACTTTGT
Organism: Onychomys torridus; assembly: GCF_903995425.1. NCBI lineage: Eukaryota > Metazoa > Chordata > Mammalia > Rodentia > Cricetidae > Onychomys > Onychomys torridus. The sequence goes on from NC_050450.1 coordinate 90,998,102, forward strand.
AAAGACTTACAAAGCTGAAAGGTGGTAATTTATTGCTATGTAAAATTGTGTTTAGTAAATATCCAATTGGTTAACTAACATGCAGCAGTTTCTTTTTATAGTTGTTTGTGGTTTTGAGACCTAGTCCTGCTGTGTAGCCCAGGCTGGCCTGGGACTCCCCATCTAGACCAGGGTGGCCTTGACCTTGTGGCAATGATCTTGCCTTTGTTTCCCAAAAATGACCTACCACACCTGGATGCAGCATTTCTTCACCTTTACTTTTTGGTTCTTTTTCTGCAGAGGTATAAAAGTGATTTGTATGAGCCGGGTATAGGGTGGTGGTGGTGGGCATGCCTTTAATCCTAGCACCCAGGTGGCAGAGGTGGGCAGATCTCCAAGTTCAAGACCAGCCTGAAGGGCTACACTGACAACCATAAGATTTGTATGGGAATTCATACACAGGGCCCTGATCATTCACTCTGTAAACTGACATGAATAAAGTACATTAACTGGATTTTATTTAACCTTTCAACACTTCACATAATCCTGAGAATGAAAAGAGAGTATCTCTGAAATAAGAAGACCTCAGAGTTGTGACAAGCTCTGAATGGGATTACATAGGATAACGAGTGAGCTATTAAGAGGAAGTTATCTGGGGGCTGGAGAGATGGCTCAGATGTTAAGAACATTGGCTGCTCTTCCAAAGGACCCAGGTTCAATTCTCAGCACCTACACGGCAGCTCACAACTATCTGTAACTTCAAGATGTGACATGCAGGCAAAACACCAATGTACATTAAAGAGAGAGAGAGAGAGAGAGAGAGAGAGCCGGGTGGTGGTGGTACACACCTTTAATCACAGCACTAGGGAGGCAGAGGCAGGTAGGTCTCTGTGAGTTTGAGGCCAGCCTGGACTACAGAGTGAGTTCCAGGAAAGGTTCTAAAGCTACACAGAGAAACTCTGTCTCAAAAAAACCAAATAAGGGCTGGAGAGATGGCTCAGAGGTTAAGAGCACTGACTGTTCTTCCAGAGGTCCTGAGTTCAATTCCCAGCAACCACATGGTGGCTCACAACCATCTGTAATGAGATCTGGCACCCTCTTCTGTATACATAATAAATAAATAAATCTTTAAAACAAACAAACAAAGAGGAAGTTATCTGAGTTCGTGGGTAACTATGGTTCCTATTTTCTGAGGCCTTGGAAGATTCACTGAGCATCTGGTTTTAAGGAGTTTGCCTTTCCATCTCTGAATGTCATCCATCCCCCTCTGTGTTGTGCCTTCTGTGTCTCATTAATAGAATACTCATTAGATGTGTTTGTGTCCAGACTTGATGGCCATATGCTTGTCTGAGGGAGAGAACTGCCAGCCTTGACTTCCTGGCTTCATAATCCTTCTACAGTCTCCTAAATCCCCTGTCCATGGAATAAGAGGAGGTAAATCTGGAGCCTCCACATAGAAAGAGATGACAGTGTATTTCTGCCAGGTCCACCCCCAACCCTTTTTTTCTTCTAGTCCTGGGGATAAAACCTGTTGTCTAGAGCATGCTAGGCAAGCACTCTGCCACTGAGCTACAGCCTTAGCCCAAGAAATGGAAGTGTGTGATTACAGATTGCTTTCTCTTTAGATATGTGCACTTGATATTACTGATAGCATTTCTCAATTGCATTAATATTCAAATAACCACACGGTACTTTGAAACCCTGAAGGATGTTTCCTTTTTTAAATTTAAAAAAATGTTTTTAAACAGTGTCTTTCACTGTAACTCAGGCTAGCCTTCAGCTCCATGTTCTCCTCCAGACTGGCCTGGGACTCAGAGTCACCCTGTCTTTTTTAAGATGAGGTTTTACAATGTAGCCCTTGCTGGCCTGGAATTGTTTGTTTGTTTTCCGAGACAGGGTTTCTCTGTGTAGCTTTGCGTCTTTCCTGGAACTCCCTCTGTAGACCAGGCTGGCCTCGAACTCACAGAGATCCGCCTGCCTCTGCCTCCCGAGTGCTGGGATTACAGGCGTGCGCCACCACCGCCCGGCTAAGTTGACATTTTAATGTCATGCTTTGCTGTGTTTTACTAAGGGAAACACACGAGGGAGTCCCTTTAGCGCGTCTGCACAGCGTTCTCATCTGCCCACGGGAAAGTAGCTGCGTGAGATTGCTGTGGTGGGATTCTCCTGTCATTCCTAGCTCTGGGTTTGCCATCAGTGACCACTCAGTCCTGCTGCCTAATATCCAGTTCAGGCACTTCTCTCTATTGACCCGTCCTTTGGGCATGGACTGCAGTAATGTCAGACGCTTCTTCCTCCCGCTCTCCTTTCCATACTGTCTTGTGTGCTAGATCCAGTCGAGGAAACCCAGTGAACATACCACTTGGAGAAGTCAGGGCAAAGGATTCCCAAAAGACTGCTACTGTCTTATGGCTGTCCTTTTAAATTTAGGGCCATAAGGAAGTGGTGTTGGTACCAACACAGTGTTGACACATGTCTTTAGTGCAGGCTGACAATCTAAAGAAATAAGTACACATTCCTCCTGCCTCCCAAAAAAGGATGTAGTGACTCATAACTATTATCCCAGCTCTCAGGAGGCTGAGGCAGGAGGATTGTCATAAGTTTGAGGCCAGTCTGAGATACATACTGAGTACCAGTTAGCCAAGGTTACATAGCAAGACCTTGTCTCAAAAAAAGAAGAAGGAAAGAAACGGAAAAGACTGGGAATGCAGTTCAGTTGGTAGAAAGCTTTCTTTACATGCAAGAAGCTTTGGGTTTGAGCCCCATTAACCAGGTGGGGGAGTGCCTGTAACCTCAGCATTCTGGAGGTGAAAGCAGGCAGATCATAAGTCCAAAGTCATTGATGGAGATCAGCTTGGCTGCTTGAGACCCTGTCTCAATGAGCGAGTGAGTGAGTGAATGAATGAATGAATGAATGAATGAATGAATGCAAGAACAGAAAAGGCCCTTTAAAATAAATAGTTCATGCCTTGCACATTGTCTCCTCCCTGGGGAGCTGAAGGGTGGGAGTGGAGGGGAGCTGTGCTTGCTAGTGTCCTCCAAACGCCCCTTCTGGGAGCTGGATTCTCCAGTCTGCTTCTGAAGCCAGCAGCTTGGTTAGGAAGGTCTGCTCTACTGAAAAGCCTTTTGTCTGTGGTTTAAAGCATCCGATGTTCTTTCTACTTGGTCTTTCAGTGGCTTGAGTCCAGCCAATGACACTGGAGCCAAGAAGAAGAAGAAGAAACAGAAGAAGAAGAAAGAGAAAGGCAGTGACACAGATGCGGCCCAGGATCAGCCTGTGAAGGTACCGAGGAGACGCCTTAGGGCTGACTAGGGTTGAGGTCAAAGTGTAGGAACAGTTTAGACTGATCATCTCCACTGGCACTTAAAGATGGAAGACACTCCAGTGCTGTCTGTCCTCTGTGCCCTACCTTGGTGATGAAACTGCTCTCAGTACCTTAAAAGACCCAGTAGATTCTGATACTCCAAGCGCAGTACCAGAGTTACAGAATTACAAGCGCATATCGCATATGTGTGTCGGGTGCCATGGACTGATGATGTGACAGCCCCTGCTTCCTAGAGCCGTGGCTCTTGGTCCCCTGGGTCTTAAGTCTCGTGCAGCCAGGCCTGGTGACCAGTTTGGTCCCCTGGATCCACACAGTGAAGGAGAGAGCCGACTCCTGAAAGTTATTCTCTGACCTCCACACACACACTGTGGCACGTGCACACGTACACACATACACAATATTTGTTTTTTGGTTTGGTTTTATTTTAAGGAGGGGTTGTTTTTTTTTTTTTTTCAAGATAGACTTTCTCTGTGTAGCCTTGGCTATCCTGGAACTCACTCTGTTGACCAGGCTGGTCTTGAACTCACAGAGATCTGACTGTTTCTGCCTCCTGAGTGCTGGGATTAAAGGCATGTGCCACCACCACCCAGCTACAAAATATTTTTTAATTTAAAAGAAAGTCTCAACCTGGGGGTCATGACCCCTTTCACAGAGGTCGCGTATCAGATAGCCTGCATATCAGATATTTATATTATGATTTATAACAGTAGCAAAATTACAGTTATGAAGTAGCAACAGAATATATTTATGGTTTGGGGGGGTCACCACAACATGAGGGACTATATTAAAGGATTGCAGCTTTAGGGAGGTTGAGAACTGCTGTGTTACAGTATCACAATCAAAGAGCAAACAATCAGAGTACCCATCAATTAATCAGTCAGGGGCTGGGTCAATACACTGTGGTGCATACACATAGTGAATTTAGCTGCACAGTATGTAGTTTTGTCTCCCCCGAAGAGAAGGTCTGAGACACTGGGATTAATGTGCTAAGATCCAATCAGGAGCCTCTTACACTCTTACCATGCTCATAGACAGTTGTGAGCTGCCATATGGGTGCTGGAAATCAAACCTGGGTCCTCTGGAAGAGCAGCCAGTGCTCTTAACTGTTGAGCCATCTCTCCAGCCCCTTCCTTGTTTTGTTTTTTTCCTTCTTTTTTTTTTTTTTTTAAGATTTATTTATTATGTATACAGAAGAGGGTGCCAGATCTCATTACAGATGGTTGTGAGCCACCATGTGGTTGCTGAGAATTGAACTCAGGACCTCTGGAAGAGCAGTCAGTGCTCTTAAACTCTGAGCTGTCTCTCCAGCCCGTTTTTTTCCTTCTTAAGACATTGTCTTATATTGCCTATGCTGTCGTTGAATTTCTGGCCCTCATATCCAGGCCTCTCAGGGACTACAAACTTACGCCACTACCCCTAGCTACAGGTTTTTTCTTCGTATTTTCTATATTCTGCACTGCTTGAAATTTTGCACTTGGCTCTGTTACTTTTGGTGTAAACACCATGAATCTGGAGCTGCATGACTTGGCCAGATTGGTCAGGCTGCAGGTCCCAGGGATCCTCCTAGCTTCACCTCCCCAGCAGAGGGATTATGCACACTCCACCATGTCGACTCTTTTGTCTCGGTGCTGAAGAGCAAGCTCAGACCCTCATGCCAGGATGGCAGCACTTTACCAATTGAGCTATCTCTATAGCCCGAATTCTTGGTGTTTTGATACAGGGTCTCATGTAGCCAAGATGGATCTCTGTTTGTTTGTTTGTTTTGTTTTTCGAGACAGGGTTTCTCTGTGTAGCTTTGCACCTTTCCTGGAACTCACTTTGTAGCCCAGGTTGGCCTCGAACTCACAGAGATCCGCCTGCCTCTGCCTCCCAAGTGATGGGATCAAAGGTGTGCGCCACCACCACCTGGCAGCCTCAAATTTCTAATCCTCTTGCCTCTACCTCCTGAGAACTAGGATTATAGATGTGTACTCCTATACCAAGCTAACTCTTTGTTTGTTTGTTTGAGACAGGCTCTCACTATTTAGCACTGGTTGGCCAGGAGCTCTCTGTGTAGACCAAACTGGCTCACAGAGATCCGCCCGCCTCTGCCTCCCAGTGCTGGGATAAAAGGTGTGCTTTGCCGGGCGGTGGTGGCGCACGCCTTTAATCCCAGCACGAGGGAGGTAGAGGCAGGCGGATCTCTGTGAGTTCGAGGCCAGCCTGGGCTACCAAGTGAGTTCCAGGAAAGGTGCAAAGCTACACAGAGAAACCCTGTCTCAAAAAACCAAAAAAAAAAAAAAAAAAAAAAGGTGTGCTTTATCACACCTGGCCTAGCTAACTCTTGAACTCACAATGACTCATAAGTCTTGTTAACACAATGGATCTTTTCTTTCTCCACCTGTCTTGTCCAGATGAACTCTTTGCCAGCAGAGAGGATCCAGGAAATACAGAAGGCCATTGAGCTGTTCTCAGTGGGTCAGGGACCTGCCAAAACCATGGAGGAGGCCAGCAAGCGAAGCTACCAGTTCTGGGATACACAGCCAGTCCCCAAATTGGGTATGTATTTCCTTTTGCAGGTGAGAATAAGGAATGTGTCTTAGCTTCGCTTCTGTGGGAGTTTTGTAGGGGAGGGCCATAAGGTCCTAGAGATCATTATTTCTGGAGAATTGTCTTTAAAAGGGGCACGTAAAAGACCGTTGTTCAGAGACCTTATCATTTCACAGCAGCACACACAGAACAAACGGCAATTCTTTTTAGTCCATCATCATCTTAAACCTACAGAGAACAATTAGCACGTGATGAGTGGGGATGCCTGTTCATGGGTCTATCTTCCCACTTAAATTAGTGAAAGACTGTTTTGTTGTGTGGACAAATGTGAACTCTGGAATGGGAAGAGTCCCCAGACTCCTCTGCTTTCTCTCAGCTAATAAATACATGCTCACTAAATTCAAGTTACAGTCAGTCATGGCTCAACTCTGAGAGTGCTATATTTTTCATCATGCACTCTTAAGAAGCCATTATGAAGTCAGGAGGGGAGGCACCTTTACCTCCAGCTCCTGGAGGCAGAAACAAATGGATCTCTGTGTTTGAGGCCAGCCTGGTCTACAAGGGGTATTTCAGTCCAGCCAGAGCTACATAGTGAGACCCTGTCTTAAAATAAAACTAATCTAAAAAATGCTGTAATAAACTTGTAAAGGGATTAGACAGACAGAAATCCCAAAAGTATTCCAGAATTGATTGCACATACTGGAGTTTGAGATGTCTGCTAGGCCAGAACCACAGCTGACGTTGGCCACTAACCTCAGGGCTTCTGGTGAACAAAGGTTTTAGGAGTGATTGGGTTTTGCTTCTGAGGACCGCTTCTTCTTTCTTATGTATGTAGTTGAGGAAGTAACTTATGTTTTCTTAAAATCTTTATCATTTTTTAAACTATCTGTTTGTGTGTGTATGAGTGCCTGTGAGTGCAGCCACAGAACACCAGGCAGTTGTGAGCTGCCCAGTACAGGTGCTAGGACTGAATTTGGATCCTCTGCAGCATGTTCTTTTAGCTGCTGAGCCATCTCTCCAGCCCCAAAACGCATGCTCTAACACCAAATGTAAGTGATGATCAAGTTGCCAGTGTAACTATCCTCCAGAAACATAAGACTTCTAGTACGGGGCTGGAGAGATGGCTCAGCGGTTAAGAGCACTGTCTGCTCTTCCAGAAGTCCTGAGTTCAATTCTCAGCAACCACGTGGTGGCTCACAACCATCTACAATGGGATCAGACGCCCTCCTCTTCTCTCTGAGGCTCTCTCTCTCTTCTCTCATGTAGGCACTACACCCAAGTAGAGCTCTCATCTCTCATATACATAAATAAATAAATCTTTAAAAAAGAAAAAGAGGGGTGGGTTGGGGATTTAGCTCAGTGGTAGAGCGCTTGCATAGCAAGTGCAAAGCCCGGGGTTCGATCCTCAGCTCCAAAAAAAAAAAAAAAAAAGACTTCTAGTACATTGTGGGAGGGTAGAGCCAAGTCAGATACCAGGAGGTAAAAAGACAGCTGTGCCCACATTGTCTGCAGAGGTGGAAAGCATTCATAGCAGGTGTTTCCTGACTTAAAGTGGTCAGTGCCATGATGGGTAACCAGTATAAAGTGAAAATAGCCAGGTGTGGTGGCACATCCTTTAATCCTAGCACTCTGGAGGCAGAGGCATCTCTGTGAGTTTGAGGCCAGCCTAGTCTATATAATGAGTTTTAGGACAGCCAGGGCCATGTAGAGAGACCCTGTCTCAAAAACAGAACCAAGTAAGCTCTGCTTTTGGGTAGATGTAGCTGTCAGCTTGGCAACAACACAGACATGATTTGAGGAGATAAAAACGGGGAGGGAACAGTGAGGGATACATTGTCTGTCTGCTCCCCATATCTGCACTGACCCTGATAAGGAGCTAGAAGTATTTGAAGAGTCCCTCACTCTACCATTGGTGAGATTCCCCAATGGGCTGCTCTGTATTCTGGCCTAGTTTTTAGGTAATCTCTTGGGTCAAGGTTCATTTGAGAAAATAACTTTGCTCCAGCCCAGAGCATAGGAGCTGGTGAAGAGATGAGATTTGGCCGGTCAGGACCTAATTAAGGCTATCTCTGTTTCACTGAGTCAGGCTCTGAGAGATACCACCTTCACGCTCCCAGGCATAAGCTAGTCTGCATGGCAGAGGCCTTACCTTTCTCTTCTGCAAACTGTGAGGATGGTGCTGTGTGGTTACTTCCCTTTCTCCCAGGGGAGGTTTTGTTTTGTTTTATTTTGTTTTTCTTTGAGGTGACTTTGTTTTCAAGACAGGGTCTTTGAACTTGTGGCCAACTCTCCTGCCTCACTCAGCTGTCTAAGCTGTGGGATTACAGGTGTGAACCACCATTCTTGGCCTAAATGGGGAACTGTTGATTGTAAAGTTCGTGCAGTATGCTGTGTTGAGTTGGGCCTCCCTGTGGTGTAGACCTGTTATCCCTGCTACATGGGAGGTAGAGACAGAAAGTGTAAGTTCAAGGCCAGCCTGAGCCACAGACAGAATGAGTTCAAGGCCAGTTTGGATAAAGTAGAAAGACTTTGTCTCAAAAAATAAAATTGAAAAGAGGGTGCTGTGTTAATAACATGTCTCACCTTTAGGGAGATTTTAATTAAACTCTGTTCTGCTGAAGAGGCCTAGAATTCTTCATAGTTTAAAAATCACTGTAAGTTCACCTTTGAAAGGCCTCCAGACAGTTTTTAGTCTGTATGAGAGCATCTTCAACTTTTTCCATTTGTGATTCCTTTTTCTTTCTTTTCTTTTTCTTTTTTGTTTTCTTTGAGACAGGGTTTCTCTGTGTAGCTTTGGAGGCTGTCCTAGAACTAGCTCTGTAGACCAGGCTGGCCTCTAACTCACAGAGATCCACCTGCCTCTGCCTCCCAAGTGTTGGGTATTAAAGGTGTGTGCCTTTTAGCCTGAAAACTTTTGGTATATACAGATGGCTCAGTGGGGAAAGGAGCTTGCTGCCAAACCTCGTAACCTGAGTTTGACCCGTAGAACTTGGTGGAAAGAGAAGAATGAATGGCTCTTACAAGATGTCTTCTGCCCTCCACACACGCGCCGTGGTGTGGGGGTGAAACCAAGTTTACAGGCTGGGCGTGGTAATATAGCTATAATCCCAACACCTGAGACAAGGAGTTAGAAGGATCAAGAGTTCAAGGCCATGGACTGGAGAGATGGCTTAGTGGTTATAGATAATTGGAGCTTGGTTACCACTATCCACATGAGACAAATCATAACTAAATTGCAGCTCCAGGGCATCCAGTGCCCTCTTATGACCACTTAGTGTATATGCACATGTGTCATATACATAAAAAAATATACATCTTTAATAAAAATACCCTCATCAGAGAAGTTTCTCCTCACAGCAGAAGGTAATTTACACAGTTGAGACCTGATCTGTGTGCAGAAAATAAAGGACTTTCATTGCTGCCAGAGGGCCAGCTTCCAGCAGCACATGTTACACAAAAATCCACTATGTCAGCAAGAATCAAAGCTTTCTATCTGAGGGTTAAAGAAACAAATGCTTTCTGATAGTAACTTTTGCTTTTACTTCATCTTCTCTGAAAATCTCTCGTCTCCACACAGCTACATCTCTCTTCTACACAACCACACATCTCTGTACAGCTGCACATCTCTATACAGCTCTCTCTCTCTGTCTCCACACAGCTACATCTCTTTCTCGTCAGTTAAATATCTCTTCACATTTTTACATCTCTCTACTACACAGAATAAACTCTGGACAAACATATGAGTTACATTTTCAGGGTCACATAACATTCCTTGAGTAAACAAAAAGAAGTAGGACCATTCTGATAACACATGAGGAACAACACAGTATCTCTCGGACTAGGGATATCACACTGACCGGCCCGTGAGTAAGTAACCATGGCAATGCTTGGATGTCGCCAGACTATAAAGCAGGGACAGGCGACACATAGTGTTCAGCATTTCCCAACAGTGACATTGAAACTCAAAACTTATTCAGTAAACAGTTAGTTGGCTGAAGCTTAAGTGGCTTAGCAGTTCATGCAGAGTCAGTTGATGCAGGGAACTGTCTTCTGAAGTCGCTTCATGTCTGACCTTGGTTCAACAAACAGACACTTGGAAATCTGACCTTGTGCGGTTCATATGCAGGGGCAACTAGTCTACTTTGAGTTTGCTCTGAGGTCTTAAATCAGCCAATGGTATAAAAAGCTCTTTGTCACTGAGAGTATTGTGTTTTCCTGTGTCAGTCTGAGCAATGAAAAATGTCCTAGTATTATTCCTATTCATCAAAATTGTACAGCTTAGGAAGGGATCTTCTTCTTCCTGACCTTCCACAGATAATATGTGCCCCAAAAGTACAGAACACACCACCAATAGGCTGTGGAAAGAACCCCACAGCTGTACTTTTTTAGGGAGGAACTGGCAGCACATGAGAACATTACAGACAGAAAACAACGGTATCCACAGCCAATGACCCCCACGGTCTTTGCCTAGTGGGGCTCCCCATCAGAGTTATTCATCCGATGGGTCGACTTGTTGAATATTAGTTGTCATCTGCTGTATATTCTGTGGCCTCTGGCAGACTGTGGGGGCTCAGCCCTAAGTGGGACATCACCCCTCTCCTCCCAAGGCTCAGGGGTCTTCACAGGGGAGGAGGGGAAACAACTGTAAGAGGTGGTGATAGCATCAGAGAGAGTGTGCTGCAGACACTATAGCGACTGTAGTGTGACAGCACGCACACGGCCTGCTCAGGCTCTTCAGATAAAACCTCAGCATTGTGCAAGGTGGACACAAAGCTCTACCACCAGCTGAGGAGCTGTTAGCCTTTGATAGCTACTGGGAGAGGAGAGTGGGTTTCCTTTAATGAAATGACCCATTAGGTTAACCACACACCAGGACAGGCTCCACTCCCACCACTAGAAAGTGGACTCAGTGGAGAAAGAAAAATAATCTCAAGTTGGGTGGGAATGGTTGAGAAAGTAGAGAAAGTGGTAATGGGAGAAGTTTGGGGGTGACTATGTTCAGATACATTGTATGAAATTCTCTAATAAAAATATTCGCTGAAAATTAAAACAAATCAAGAGTTCAAAGCTAGCCTCCAATATGCAGTGAGTTTGAGGTCAGATTGTACTATATGAGATCACATCTCAAAAAAGCATTTGCAGCTGGGCGGTGGTGGCATACACCTTTAATCCCAGCACTCAGGGAGGCAGAGGCAGGTGGATCTCTGTGAGTTCGAGGCCAGCCTGGTCTACAGAGTGAGATTCAGGACAGGCTCCAAAGCTACAGAGAGAAACCCTTTCTCAAAAAAACATCAACAACCAACAACAACAAAAAGCATTTGCAGACCAAGCAGTTGTGGTGCACGCCTTTAATCCCAGCACTCTGGAGGCAGACAGATCTCTGTGAGTTCAAGGCCAGCCTGGTCTACAGAATGAGTTCTAGGACAGCCAAGGCTGTTGTTACACAGGGAAACCTTGTCTTGAACTCCCCGCCTCCCCTCCAAAAAAAGCCTTTGCATCAGAGTATACTTTTTTTTCTTCTTTTTCCAGACAAGGTTTCTCTGTGTAGCCCTGGCTGTCCTGGAACTCGATTTGTAGACCAGACTGACCTCGAACTCACAGAAATCTGCCTGCCTCTGCCTCCCAAGTGCTGGGATTTAAAGGTGTATGCCACTATTGCCCCGCCAGATGTAGTTTTTATTTTCACATAAAGAACTAAATCCTTCTGGGCATGGACAAATGCCTTAACTATCAAACAGAATTTGTTAAATGATTTTATTTTTTATTTATGTGGGAGTTGGAGAGATAGCTCATGGTTAAGAACATTTGTTCTTACAGAGGACCCAGGTTAGTTCCCAGCACCTAAGTGGTGATTGCCAACCATCTGTAACTCCAGTTCCAGGGCATCTGACCCCTTCTTCTGACCTCCATGGGCACCAGGCACACTATGGTACATATACATATAAGCAGGCAAAACACTCATACACATCAAAAAATAAAATAAAATAAATAAGCTTAAATTTTTATGTGCCTATGTATGCCTGTATTTGTTTTAGGTATGCGTTTGCCCTCAAAGGCTAGAAAGGGTGCCATGTACCACAGCCCCTGGAACTGGCCTTACAGCCTTATGAATCATATGACATGGGTGCAGGGAACTGAACTGGAGTCCTCTGGAAGAGCAACCATGCTCTTAATCACTGCACCATCTTCCAGTCCCTATACAGGAGTCTTGATCTGAGCCAAGGTTTCTAAGGCAGACTTCATTGATGTTTCATAGCACATTGGCATGCACGTGTGTGCTCAGAGCCAAGGCCACAGGGAAGTCACAGAACACTGTCTGGAATATCTCAGATTTGGTACATGTTTAATTTTCAATTTGCTTCTGGTCTGTGTGTTCAAAACCATTTACTGTTACCACAGTTGACACCCCACACTCTCACGTACGTAAGCTCGGGTCATGACATACAGTTTCAGGAGCTTTGGTCTGCAACAGTTGTTACATGCCCTGAATGAGCCTTCAGTTCCTCTTCAGATCCTGCCATTCTTTCCTTGTTGAGGGGAGCAGATGTTTTCTGCTCAGCTTTGCCTGTCCCTCTGTGCCTCAGCGGGCCCTCCACCTTATGCTGCTCTGGCTCTGCACAGCAGGCATGGGAGGCAAAAGGAAGTAAGTGACTGAGAATAATTGGAAGTAATCAGAGGGCTGCGTATCTGGTGTATACCTGTAGTCCAGCATTAGGAGGCTGAGACAGGAGGATTGCTGTGAGCACAAGGCCAGGCTGGGCTACTTAGCATTCTCCTGTCTTAAAAAAACAAAGGTTGACTCCTTGACTGCCTGGTTTTCCTCTCCAGTCTCCTGTAGTTTCAGCTCCCCTTCATCTCAGCCTCCCCAGCTCAGGGAGACTTCCCAGTAGTATCTGCAGACCTGTGATTCAGCCCAAAGGCATTTGTAGGGCTCAAAGCACTGAGGCCCTGAGCTGGCAGTGGCAGTTAGCTGGCCCACAGGGCTGGAAGCTGAGCTTACAAGGCTGACAGAGCCTGGCTCCTAGAAGCCATCATCTGACTGAGGAGTAAGCCCAGTCCTTTGTTGTTGTTCTTGACACAAAGACAGCTTTGTTGCAGCTCCTTACAAATCTCCTCAGGTCAAGGAAGGGTGTCTGGGTTAGAACATGAGGACACTCTGCACCAACCAGAAGGCAGGAAGCCAGATTAGCTATGATGAATATTCCTCATTCAGGAGTATTGGGATAAGTCTATTTAATGATCAAAGGAATTTATTTGGGGGTAAACTCACAACCATGGGAGATTTATCATAGGGTCTGGGAAATCTGAACTATGTCTTATGCTGAACGCTTGGTCCAAAATCTCTGTATACGGAACCACGAGGTAGCCAAGAGGGGCCAGCATGCGAGTATCCCAGGTCTGAAGGGTCTCCAGAGACCACACCCTGGGGGTGGTACCTCAAGGTCATAGGCAGGTGTCACAGCTACAGCTGCCTCTCTAGGGGCAGTGCTTCAGGACATGGCTCCAACAGCTACCCACTACATCTCCCCCTTTAGTCTAAATAAGAAAGTTCTAACCTAACACACAAAAAACCACAATAGGAATGATTATCAAGGAGAAATAAAGGTTAATGACATAAACAGATGGAACTACAGCCAACAGGACCAGCACCAAATGAGAGACACAAACTAACATGCAGAGAAGTCTGGAGCGTAGGTAAATGGTGTTAGATTATTTCAAAAGCTGTCTTATCCTGAAGAATCTGAATTTAGTACTTAGTATGTTCTAAATAAGATATAAGAAGATTGTAACTGTTAGTCTTTAACCCCATCAAAGACCTGAGAAGGAATATAATAATACCTGAGAAAATGGGAAATCTTTCAAGAATAGAGACAGCTGGCAGCCTGGTCAGTCACCTAAAGTATCTCAGCACCATTGGGGCATCCAGTTTGGCTACAGGCCTAGAATATCTGACAGAACGTTTTCAGAAGCAGGAGTTTTGAAAGGCCATCTTACCCTGTCCTGGCAGAGTTCAGTAGTCACTTTTCTTTGTGTCTGCTCATCAGGAAAGGACAGCATTTGTACTGTCATCAGTTGAGGTAAGGACAGTTCTTTGCCCCGCAGGCCTTTATGGCAGAAAGAAGAAAAACTTCCAAATGAAGTGTCTTAAAAGCCCAACATTTTCTCGGGATCAGATCAGTGCTGCCCGGAGCTTGGGTCTCACGTCAGCAGAATTCTAAGTTATTTAAACACATAGCCACCAGGGACCCTAAGACCCGGGATGTACATATGCTGGCCTCTCTTAGCTACCTTGTGGTTCTGGATACTGGGACATAGTTCAGATTTCCCAAACCCTATGATAAATCTCCCATGGTTGTGAGTTTACCCCCAAATTAGTTCCTTTGATCATTAAATAGACAATGGGGATTTATCCCAATATCTGTCGCTCACAGCCTTCTCAAGGTCATAGGCAGGTGTAATAGTCACAGCTGCCTCACTAGGGGGGATGCTTCAGCGCATGGCTCAAAACAGCTACCTACTACAGAGGAGCCCAAGGGAGATTTACAAGCATTTCCAGAAATGAGCTACCTTAGATCCCAGAGTCTTCCCAGGTTGTCCATGCATTGGACCTCAACTAGGGGCCAATGGTGACTGGAGAGAGAGTTTACAGTTGCCAAGCCTGGTTTGTTCTTCAGCTAGGGACAAAGGGAATTAGCTCTGGTCATTTTTTATTCCTCAGATAGGGTCTTATGTAGCCCAGACTGGCCTTAACCTCACTGTGTAGTGGAAGATGACCTTGAAGTTCTGACCCTTCTGCCCCCACTGAATGCTGGTTATAGGCATGCACCACTATGCCCAGGTTATGTAGTGCTGAGGATCACACCCAGGCCTTTGTGTAGTTAAGGTGACCACTCCAGCAGATGAGCATCATCTCCAGCCCTCCAGTGAATGTTTTAAAAGAGCTCTCCCTGCCCCATGCTGGAGGCTGACAGTTGACCCTGGCTGTGCTCTTCTAGGTGAAGTGGTAAACACCCACGGGCCAGTGGAACCCGACAAGGACAACATTCGACAGGAGCCCTACACTCTACCCCAGGGCTTCATTTGGGATGCCTTGGACCTGGGAGACCGTGGTGTGGTGAGTAGGCCTGGCTTGCAGGCAGGACCCTAGCTTCTGAGCCACAGAGGGTTGAACAAACTGCACCTGGTACTTTCTGGGCATGCCCCCGATTCCACACAGTAGTGGTTAGCGTCTCATGCGTGTTGAGTGAAAGCTGCCCTCTCAGTTTCCCGTTGTTTAGTTTTTCCCTTTTGTTTCTTATTTATTTTTATTCCTTTGCTATTGCTTTTGCCTTCTTATGTTTGTTTGGTTGGTTTGGGTTTTTTTTTTGTTTTTAATTTTTTTTCTTAACATTTATTTTATTATACATAGTGTTCTGCCTGCATGTATGCCTGCAGGCCAGAAGAGGGCACCAGATCTCATTACAGATGGTTGTGAGCCACCATGTGGTTGCTGGGAATTGAACTCAGGACCTCTGGAAGAGCAGCCAGTGCTCTTAACCTCTGAGCCATCTCTCCAGCCCGTTTGTTTTGTTTTGAGACAGGGTCTCTATTATATAGCCCTGTCTGTCCTGGAACTCACTTTGTAGACCAGGCTGGCCTTTAACTCACAGAGATCCACCTGCCTCTTTGCCTCCCGAGTGCTGCGATTAAAGGCGTGGGACACCACAGCCCAGCTGAAACTGGTTATGTTTACTTATTTTTATTGTATGTGATGTATGTGTATGGACATACACATGTGTGCAGGTCAGAAGACCTCTGTGGAGTCAGTTCTCTTCCATGCGTGTGACAGACAGGTCAAGGTGAATGTGAAGCACCTTTACCCACTGAGCCATCTTGCTGGTCCTGTGGTTAGTTTTTTTGAGAAAGAATCTTACACTGTAGTCTAGGCTGGCCTTGAACTGTTGGCTCTCCTGCTTAGCCTCCCAAGTAATGCCATTATAGGTGTAACCCACCATGTCTGGTTTTTTTATTTCTTGGTCTGTTTTGTTTGTTTGTTTGTTTTTGTGTTTGGTTTTTTCAAGACAGGGTTTCTCTGTGTAGCTCTGGCTGTCCTGGAACTTGCTCTGTAGATCAGGCTAGCTTCTAATTTAGAGATCTGCCTGCCTCTGCCTCCCTAGTGCTTAGCATTAAAGATGTGTGACACCATTACCTGGCTTAAAGATTTATTTTTAATGTGAGTTTGCATGTGGGTATATGTCTATCTTAGAGTTGTTGCTATGATAGAACACCATAAACAAAAGCAGCTTGGGGAGGAAGGGTTTGTCTCAACTCAGAACTCTTGATTCACAGCTCTGTAACTGGTAGGAAGGCAGGGCAGAAACGGGCTACTCTTAGGGAGGCATTCTCTCAGTTAATAGTCCCTCTTCCTAGATATGTCTGACTGTGTTAAGTTGACAAAAACTAACCAGCACAGTGCATATGAGTTTGGGGAGACCCACAGAGGTCAGAGGCATTGTATCCCCTGGAGCTACAGTTACAGATGGTTGTGAGCCTCCTGATCTGGGTGTTGAGAAGTGAACCAGGGTCTCTGGAAGAGCAGCAAATGCTCTTAACCACTGAGCCATCTCTCCAGCTCCTTATTATTCTTGATATGTGTATGGGGGGCAGCATGTCCATACCTGTGAGTGTGCATGTGCAAGTGTGCATCCATATGTTTGGTTCTTGTTTGGTTTTGTTTGGTTTTTTTTTTTTGGGGGGGGGGTTGGTTTTTCGAGACAGGGTTTCTCTGTGTAGCTTTTTCGCCTTTCCTGGATCTCACTCTGTAGACCAGGCTGGCCTCGAACTCACCAAGATCTGGTTTTGGTTTTGAGACAGGGTCTAACTATGTGGCCCTAGCAGGCATGGAACTTGCTATATAGACCAAGGTGGCCTTGAACTCATGGAGCTCCATTTCCCTTCCAAGTGCTGGGATTACAGTCATGCACCACCATACCTAGCATTTGTTTTGAGTTTGTTTTTTTAGGTAGATGTCTGCTGGTACTGCAGGTATGTGCACCAGCACCTGATTATGTGGTGCTAGGGAATTAACACAGAGCTCTGTGTGCCCTGGACAAGTAACCTGCCAGCTGCTCTCTCCCACAGCCACCTTCTCTCTTCCCTTTGAAACAGTCTTAGTATGTAACCCTGGCTGGCCTTGAATTTGAGTCAGACCTGCTTCAGGCCCCTGAGTGCTACGATTGCAAGCCTGCACCATCACTCCGGCTCTCCTAGTGTTTTAACATCAGGGTGTTAGGAGTTTGGGATTTTCTCTGTAAGGAACGATGAAAATGTGAATAGTCCCCGTCCTCTCCTTTAACTTTCGTTTGTTTGTTTGTTTGTTTGTTTTTTGGTTTTTCGAGACAGGGTTTCTCCATGTAGTTTTGGTGCCTGTTCTGGATCTCACCTTGTAGACCAGGCTGGTCTTGAACTCACAGAGATCCACCTGGCTCTGCCTCCCTGAATGCTGGGATTAAAGGCGTGTGCCGCCATCGTCCAGCTTATCCCCCCCTTAACTTTTAAGAGCCCTCTCCACCATACCTGGTTTAGGAACAGATCTGTTTGGAGAGAGCAGGGCTGGGAGCTAGGGAGACGGGCGATGGAGAGGGCAAGCAGTAACCTACCTGTGGAGGTCAGAGAACAACTCTGTGAAGTCAGTTCTCTCCTACTTTTATGTGAGTTTCAAGGACTGAACTCAGGTCCTTAGACTTGTACAGTAAGTGCTTTTACCTACTTGGGCCTGCTGATGGGACTACTATGATGGCTGAAAAAGGACAAAATCTTCTGGGCTAGATGATTTAAAAAAAAAAACCAAAACTTCTTTTTTTTTTTTTTTTAAATATGGCAGTCAAGTAGTTCCTGACCAGCCCCAAAAATTTCTCCAAAGCATGTTCACAGAAAACAGGAAGCTTCCTCTGATGAATAGATGATAGTCTAATGCTGCCTTGTAATGAAGTATGTGATCTGCCCCCTAGTGGTTCTGGTTTTTATTGCAACCAAGGGTACCTACTCTAAAAGAATCTTGGCCATGTCTGGGATGACACAGATTTGTGAGACTAGAGGTGGTTTTGATAGTTAGCCTTGTCCTTTTAATGAAGCTAGGAGCTACAGGGCATTGGAGTTGGCTCCCACTTGGCAGAACACCTCAGTGAGCTACTTGTTTCTCTGCAGCTGAAAGAACTGTACACCCTCCTGAATGAGAACTATGTGGAGGACGATGATAACATGTTCCGATTTGATTATTCCCCAGAGTTTCTCTTGTGGTAAGTTGTAAGGAGCGTCTTTGTTATAATTTTATCTAACTTGTAAAAGGTAGAAGTTAATTTCTCAGGGTTCTGGAGGCTAGGAGATCAAAGGCCCCAAAGGCTTAGTGTCTGGTAATGACCTGGTCTCCAGCTCCAAGATCTCTTCCAGTTTTAAGGGCAAAGCAGAGAACAGAACCACAAAAGAACACAGAGTCCTCATCTTTCCCCAGAGCCAGTCTTTGGGTGGTAAACTGCTGTGTGCTTGAGTTCGTGCATCTGGAGACTTGCTTTAAGTGGTGCTTAGAACAGAAATCTCTCTTAAAATAGACTGGCTGAGGGAGATGTGCAGAATTGGTACCCTGAAGCAAAGATTATCTACCATATGGTGACCTTTTCTAGGGAGAACAGTAGATGAGACCTACTAAGATTTGAAAGAAAAGTTCTTCACTACCTAGTTAATAAGCACGCTCAGTTGTAGGAAATAGCTTATCCTGGATGGGCCATCTACTAACCTGGGCTACACTTAACATCCAAGAAGCATGAGGCCAGAGTGGAGTGAGATCACCCAAATGGATAGGAAAAGCAGAGAGATGCTCTGAGAGGCTGGTGGTGGCAAAGCTCAGGGTTTCCATGTTAGTCCCTAACCACTGGCTTCCAAATGGAAGTCCTGCATGTTCAAGCTCTGAGATGAACATAAAGGCTAGGCATGTGGCACATGCCGATAAAACCAGCACTTAGGAGGTAGGTAGAGACATGCAAATCTGCATTCAAGGCCAACCTGTTCTAAATAGAGGGTTCCAAGCCAGCTAAGGCTACATAGTAAGACCCTGTTTCAAAACACAGAAACACAGAACCTAGTGTAGGGGTGTACTTATGGCAGAACCAGGATGGTCACAAGTTTGCAACCAGCCTAGGGTACAGAGATAACCTTGTTTCAAAAAAGCAGCAAAGGCTGGGCTGTAGCTTAGTGCCAGAGAACTTGCTAGAATGTATGTGCAAGATTGGGCATGATCTCCAGCATGACAGAGAAAAAGATGCTTTTGAGAAATGCCTGTGACTTGATTGTGTTGGAGTCTAGGAAGCCTTGGTCCTAAAGAAAATGTAGCTGTCAACCCCCAGGGAAGTGGTAGTACCAGCTCAGCACCCAGCATGGCTCTGGAGCCTGAGCAGCTCTCCCGCCTGCTGTAAGCGGTACCACAGCTCCTGTCCTTATCTTTGTTCCAGGGCTCTCCGGCCACCTGGCTGGCTCCCACAGTGGCACTGCGGGGTTCGAGTGGTCTCAAGTCGGAAACTGGTTGGGTTCATTAGTGCCATCCCAGCAAACATCCACATCTATGACACGTAAGCATCAGCCCTTGTCACCACCATCCTGCTGGTCTGGGAGGGAGAAGAAAGCTACATGTTTACCTATGAGAGGAAGGTGGAGGGGCCAGTGAGGTGGAGGCATCCATATGCTGGGAATAAAATTCATCTGGGAACCATGTGTTTTGGCATGCATGTTGGCTCTTTAATCCCAGCACTTGGTAGCAGAGGTGGGTGGATCTCTGTGAATTCAAGGCCAGCCTGATATACATAGCAAGTTTCAGGCCAGCCAAGGCTACGTAGTGAGACTGTCTCTGAGTTGTAGCTGGTAGTTTTGTCTGTGACTTATGCTGAGGCCACCCACTTCTGCATTCCTGCCCCAGTCACATGGTGACACCCTTGAGCAGCTTCAGAAATGGGCAGGAGCCAGTGTGACCCAGACTCAGATGGTCTCACGGTCATGGGCTGCAGTCTTCTGGGTCTACAGGCTGTAGTGGAGGTAGAGGAAGGAGGGTCGATAGCTCAGGGCTGGCCTGAGTTACTTAGCAAGTTCAAGATCAAGCTTGTCTCCGATCTAGACTGGCCTTGATTTACTCTGGGGTTCTTTTTTTTTTTTTTTTTTTTTTTTTTAAGATTTTTTTATTTATTACACATACAGTGTTCTGTCTACATGACAGAAGAGGGCACCAGATCTCATTACAGATGGTTGTGAGCCACCATGTGGTTGCTGGGGATTGAACTCGGGACCTCTGGAAGAACAGCCAGTGCTCTTAACCTCAGAGCCACCACTCCAGCCCTTACTCTGGGGTTCTTAATGCTGCTTCATTGTCTGCCACATGCCGGACTCCCCAGCCACTCACAGGCTTCCCACTTCCCTTTTAAAGTAAGGGATGTAGGCAGGCTAGAAACTGGTAGTAGGTGGGATCCCCAGTAGTGACTGCTGGGTGCAGATGACAGCAAAATGCACACTTCAGGTGTAGCTCTGCCTGATTGAAGAGATTCTTATGGCATTGTGTGGGAAAAGCCTGTCAGTCAGCATTTTGCCTCCCTCTTAAGAGAGAAGAAGATGGTGGAGATTAACTTCCTGTGTGTCCACAAGAAGCTGCGCTCCAAGAGGGTGGCTCCAGTTCTGATCCGAGAGATAACCCGGCGGGTCCACCTGGAGGGCATTTTCCAAGCGGTTTACACTGCCGGAGTTGTATTGCCAAAGCCTGTTGGCACCTGCAGGTAAAAATTCGTTCCTGTGGGTGTTGTGAGTGCAGATGCCTGGCTCAAGCTGAGGAGTAATGTCACTGAGACATAGCATTGCCCTGCTCTGTGCCTGCTCAGTGGGGTGTGGGTGGCTGGGGAGCCAGCAGGAGCCAGGTGGAAACCATTTGGGGAATGTAGTGGAGGGTGTGTTCAGACCAACCAGAAAGAAATTCTCAGATCGGATTACCACCAGAGATGAGGGTTTTGTCTTTTAAGGATGAGACCAAACCTGGGTTTTTGTAGAAAATGCCTTTAAGTTTTAGGTATTTGGCTCAGTTTCATTATGAATATTTTGTGGATCAAAGACAGCTTGTCTGACCCCTGTGTGATCTAAGGACAGCCTTCACCTTGGAAAGGTGTTTGAAACAATCAAATAATCTCTGCCTAGAGAACCGAAAAAACAATAACTCCAGGTGAATACGGAAGAGGAGGAAGAGGAGGGTAAGCAGACCTGCCAGTCTTCTGGGCACGAGTGCCCATCTTCCACTGACCTGATTCCAGGAGCGGAGTGTGCTCCCCAGACAGTACTCTAACAAAAGAATGGCTTTTGAAATGGAAAAATAGGGAGAAAAAATTCCCGGAGGGCCCATGGCAGCTCTACCCACTGGAGGATGCTGAGCCTGTGCCTCCAGAAAGGGGCTTGATGAGTCGCTCATGACACCTGCAGGCCATCTGGAGGTCCCCTGCCCTTGTCCTCTTAGTGAGTAGGACTGGCCAGAGTCCTCTGAGGCCAGACATTTGTGTCCCTGCAGGTACTGGCATCGGTCCCTAAACCCTCGGAAGCTGATTGAAGTGAAGTTCTCCCACCTGAGCAGAAATATGACCATGCAGCGCACCATGAAACTCTACCGACTGCCAGAGGCCAGTGGTGCTCGGGTGGCGGGTAGGGTGGGGGTGGGGAGGTTTCCATTTACCAGCCCCTAGTCGCCAGGTTCTGTGTCTTCCTGCTCTAAGGGTGTTTTTGTTTCATTTCCCTGGTTCTCTTGAATCTGTGCCTGGCTTAGCATCCCTGCTGTCCACTGACAGGCTTGGAGAACACCACTTCTCTGTAATTTTAGCCTAGGTGAAGCTTAGATAGAAAATGGATCTCTCTACTGAACCTTGATCTCATCTCTGCCTCACACATTCCACAGACCAGTGTGGTAAGCTCTCAAGTGTCCACTCCCTTCTGCCAAGACAGCAGAGGAGCTTGTGAGAGAGGCCAGATTTTTTCCTTTTTTTTTTTTTTTTTTAGACAGGGTTTCTCTGTGGAACAGCCCTGGCTGTCCTGGATCTCGCTCTGTAGACCAGGCTGGCCTCAAACACACAGAGATCCGCCTCCCGAGTGCTGGGAATTAAAGGCGTGCACCGCTGCCGCCGCTGCCGCCACCGCCACCACCAGCCCAGCAGCAGCAAACTCTTGAGCTGTGCTCACTACCACCAAAAGCCCTCCCTTTGAGTCTCCCAAGACCATCTGGTCTACTGCTCACCATTTTGGCTAGAACAAGGGCGTCGCTCATCAGGTCTAGAAGAGGGGTCTGGGTGTGGACGTTGTAGAAGGAGTAAGCAGCTTTTAGACTCTTGTGGGTTGGATGGTTCATGATGGTGGATGGCAGCGTATAAAAGCTCAGGAAATCAGTCACCTCCCCATTTGCATTCTGAAGGGGAGATTAGATAAACAGGCGCTGTCCCACATGCAAAGGACAGGCAGCCCAGAGACCAGGGAGGCGAATGGGTGGATACTGGAACAGGACGTGCAGCAAGAAGAAGCACACCAGCTAAGGGCTCTTGAGGACAGCCAGGCTGCACTGTGGGCTGAGCAACCCTGCTGGGCATAGCCAGGGATGTCTTCACATGGCTGGCATCCTCAGACTTCGGCTTTGGCATCTGGACCAGACTAGCTCAAGCAGAGGCAGAGGTAGCCTAAGAGGTACAGTGCTCTCAGTTCTGTATTGAGCAGAGGTGGGGATCAAAGGGATTCTTTCAACAATGCAAACTATCACTCTGATTTGTTGAAGACCAAACAGAGATTTCAGGAAGCCTAACAATGGAAATACCAGCTCTCTGGGAACCTAGCCATTTCTCTGGGCATGGACGGCCAACTCACCTCAACCACAAAAGTGTCAATGATGTTCTCCTGGGGATAGAACCAATGCTCTACCTCCTCCTGGCTCATGACTGGTGTGAGGTGGAACTGCTTCAAGTACCTGGTGAGCAGCTGGTGCACTACTGGAATGTCCTTTTTTTCCATTGGTCGAAGCCCAGCTGTCTTGGGGTTCTGGAAGGAGGACAGCAAAGATGGTATCAGATGCTGGGCGGTGGTGTCATACGCCTTTAATCCCAGCACTTGGGAGGCAGAGCCAGGTGGATCTCTGTGAGTTCGAGGCCAGCCTGGTCTACAGAGCAAGTCCCTGTCTCGAAAAAAAACAAAACAAAAGATGATATCAGATGTGCCTATCACCCATGGACCTGCTCACACAGGCCCTTAGGAGAGAAATGCAGGTCTTCCTCAGCATCACCCCTAACCCTTAGGGCATCCAGACTCAGCCTGTCTCTGGGAATCTGGCTGGTCCTTCCCTCCTGCAGGGCTAATGCTGGGGCAGAGGCTGTGGCACCCATTTCTATCCACATGGTTCTAGTCTAATACAGGCCTTCCTGTCCTCCTCCATGTCACTCTCCACAAAGCATATGGCCTGCTACCCTGGAGCCCATTGAATTCAGTGGACGGAAACCACATGATCCTGTGAACAGATACTAGAGGCTCAGTACACACAGGAGTGCTGGTCCAGTTGAAAACAGCAGATCTGTGACACAAATGATACACGCCTGTCACTGCCCGACACAACCAGGGCAGGGAACACTTTTAAAAGTCCAGTGTGGCCGGGCACTGGTGGCACATGCTTTTACAACTCTGCTCCTAGTGCTCCACAGGGAGAAGAGGCAGAGAGCAGAAATGAGGATAACTTGGGCCAGCTAGCTTGGTGTGAACAAAGGAAAACAGTAGAGACCCGACCTTCAAACACACTGGCAATTGCTTACACACACAAATGCATGTGCATTAAACTTCAGTCTGGACCCCACCCTTCAAACTTCCTTGATGATCTTCATCTCTCTAGGAAATGCTTACTGACTGACTCCATTCATCACGGCAGTCCCCAAAATGACTTCTCAACCCTGAAAATATACCCCATGCTAGTTTCTCACCAAATACTGGGGGGGTGGGGGGGTTCCGTATATTCTTTGGGATCGTAGAGCACCTGAGTATGGCTCTCTACCTGCCTAGAACGCAGGGAGAGGAGACAGGAGCACACAAGGAAGAAGACAGATCCCTGATATTGTTCCCAACCTTTCCCATTCTTTTTTTTTTTTTCCTTGAGACCAGGTCTCATGTAGCCCAGGCTGGCCCTTCTCGTCTTCCTGGTCCGGCCTGCTGGGATCACAGGCACAAGACAGCACACTCAGTTTCCCAAATCTGTTTGGCAGTATGTAACTATGGTGTGGCATTCTCTCAAGGACAATGACCCACACCCACACTTGTTATTAGACCCATGCCAAGGTGAGGAACCCCATGTGCATTGCAGATCAACTGATTCAGTCAGCAGACCTTTGGGCAGCAAGCAATGTGTACAGATGACAGCCACCTGGAGCTGCTGAGGCCAGCAAAGGGATTGAGAGTTCAGAGCTCAGATCCTGAAAGCAGACACGACTGGAGAAGACACTTGTTTCTTTGGGAGAGCAGGCATGACTGAGATCGAGAGTTGAAGGCCTACTGGGCAGTGGTGGTGGCGCACACCTTTAATCCCAGCACTCGGGAGGCAGGGCCAGGTGGATCTCTGTGAGTTCGAGGCCAGCCTGGTCTACAGAGTGAGTTCCAGGACAGACACTGAAAAAACAAACAAACAAACAAACAAAAACAAAACTAGAATTGAAGATCTGCTCACTCCAGGCTGTACAATCCCTCAGTGCCATTCTGGGTATGAGGGA